>NC_053457.1:33754109-34083276 GCF_015227805.2 Hirundo rustica | reverse complement strand
GATGGTCTCCCTGACGGTGTTGATAAAACCCTGGGTGGACATTGCACAGAAACAGCTCCTGCTGCAGATTTGTTGTCCAAAACCTTGGCTTGTCCCCAGTGCTGAGCTCCAGGTGCCTGCTCAGTGCTGGGGTTTCATCAATACCTCTGTCCCAGGGGCTGGGGAGGGTTGGGTCAGCCCCGAGCTGACCTGGCTGGAGGAGCGCAGTGGGTCCCTTCCAACCAGAATTACAACTTTTACCTCACAGAGGGCAGGATCAGATTAGATCAGATATCGGGAAGAAATCCTTCCCTGGGAGGGTGGGGAGGGGCTGGGATGGAATTCCCAGAGAAGCTGCGGCTGCCCCTGGATCTCTGGAAGTGTCCAAGGCCAGGCTGGACAGAAGCAGCCTGGGACAGTGGAAGGTGACACTGCCCATGGAAGGAGATGGAACAGGACGGTCTTGAGAGCCCCTTCCCACCCAAACCATTCCGGGATTCTATCCCACTCTAGTAACATTTCTGTCCCTCGCACTGTGCAGGGGCAGAGCTGTCCCCAGCCCCAGCGAGGGGACACCCAGCTTGTCCCCACACCCCTCTCTGGGCAGTCAGTGTCCATCAAAGCCTGTGTCCACCACTGGCTTTGCACACTAAACGCCCCAGGTCACCATGAGTGACACAGGACACGGCGCTGCCACCCTCTGTGGCACTCGGTGACACCCAGTGCGCCCGGGGTGAGGAGCCAGCTGTACCTGTGCCTGCCAGGGTGGAGGACACGGAACCCCCGGAGCTGCGGCTCGGAGAGCCAGGACTAATGAGAAGCTGCAGCAAGGCTGCTCCTGCAGCAGCGGGCAGAGATTAGGAGCCTGTCAGAAGCCATCACTGGTGGTTTGGGGAGCTCTTCCTGAAGTCAGTCTGATTTAATAAATAAAGACAAGCTCCCTCTTACAGCTCTTTTATGACGGGGATGGAGCTGCATGAAAATCAGCCAAAAAGGGAACAACTTTGGATTATTAATGGTCACTTTTGTTTAACAAATGTTTTTTGTATAACCACCTTGTGCATCCTGGGAAGGAAGGGTGTTCAATTATTCAACTGAGCATTGAATTATTTCTCTCTTTCATTTGTTTTCCCAAACTAAACAGATTGTGTGTAGAAAATCACTGTTCCTAGGGTTTTTGTTTTGGTTTTGCACACCCATGCTGATTAAAATACTGCAACTGTCTGAGCTCTGTCACAGTGGATTGCTCTTTTTCCTTCCCAGAACGGTGCCTTTTTCAACAAATCGCGTGGAATTTGCGCACACCTTCGGATAATCCCAGTGTAATTAATATAAAATCATATTCCTGAGGAAAAAAAGAGAAAAAAACAACCCACACTGAAGTTTGGCTTAAACCAACAGAGGACTGGCAGTCTCTGCAAATTATCTGGGTAAATTAGAAAGTATTCCATTGTACTTCCACAGCTCCCCGTTGGTGCAGTTCCTGTCGGATTACATATGGCTGAGAGCAAGATATCTATTTAGTCATGTTCACAAAGTGCTGCAACCAAAGAGTGGCAAACTGAAAGGGAAAAATAAGAGGTGCTTCAAGAGGCTTGCCCTGAAGCACTCCAGACCAGAAGCCCATTGTGGTAGAAGATTTTTTCTGTGGTAGAAACAGAGAACAGGAGAAAAGAGGAGAGAGCCAACAATGTCCTCAGCAGAGGATGCCCTAACTTTGGGTCTGCCAGCACTCACAAATAATAAAACAACTGCTACCTGTCACAATGGTGGAGAAAACCATGAAAATGCGGCCCAGTGCAGTGATATTTTACAAAAGCATCTTGTGATGGGACAAGGGGAAATGGCTTCAGACTTAGAGTGGGTTTAGATGGGATAGGAAAAAATTCCTCCCTGGCAGGGTGTTGAGGCCCTGGCACAGGGTGCCCAGAGCAGCTGTGGCTGCCCCTGGATCCCTGGCAGTGCCCAAGGCCAAGTTGGACATTGGGGCTGGAGCAGCCTGGGACAGTGGAAGGTGTCCCTGCCATGGCGGGGGTGGCTCTGGATAAGTTTTAAGGTCCTTTCCAACCCAAATCATTCCAGGATTTTTGTCTGCCTGGGTTTGCATAAAGTGACAGAGGGTGACAGACAGGGTGCTGACCCAAGGAATCACACTTTAAATTTCTGATGGGACCTTCTTCCCTGCTCATCAAAGCACGGGAGAGAAGGAGGAAATCCCGTCTTGTGGGAATTTGAAGCAAAATTTCCCAAAGCATAGAAATGGAGAAAATTACCCAGGAAAGAGGAGGAAGGTGCAACTTTGGGAGGTCGGGTCTTGATGCACGGGATGCTCCCAGAGTCACAGAGACCAGTGCTGAGATGAAATATCAGCAATAACTCCTTCTCTACGTTATTCAAGAGCCACCTGGACACCATCCTGAGTGATGTGCTCTGGGATGTCCCTGCTGGAGCAGGGAGGTGCTCGATAACCTCCAAAGCTCTCCTCCAACCTGATCCATTCTCTGATGAATTCAGTGAAAATACTTCCCAAAATGTTGAATATATGGACACCAGGCATTCATCTCCTCAGGATTCCACACTTCCATACAGGAAGGTGACCGGACCCACAGCATCTGATGTACGTATATTTTTTTTTCCATCATTCCCACAAAGCTCAGGACAGCTGCACATTCCAGGTTTACCTCCAGCTGCTGTGGGACACTTGCTGTTCTGCGAGTCTCTCAGGCCCAGCTGAGCCCTCTTTCATTTGGATAATTAATTTGAAATTAAATATTAAATATTAATAAATATAGCTCAGGTAATAAATTGCATATACTAATTTAATTAAAAATAGATTATAGCATATTTTACAAATGGGATATTTTTGTAAGGAAATATAATGGACTTGTTATGTTTCTACTTTATCCTAAGAAGGAGCAAGCTTCTTGTGCATTTAGTTCTTATTGTGTCTCATTAAATTTTTAAAAAGACCTATTTTAATTGTCAAGTATTTGACAGACTGCTCAGAAAACCTGACACTTAAGTTTCAATTTTACAAAATGCATTTTTAATGAAGACTTTTGCATCCCACTTTATTACCTATGATCATTTTGAAGGGGAGAAAAAAGGGAGGGAGAAAGGGGGAAAAACTCAATCGTAACAAAACTTCCGTACCTGGCCAAAGAATATTTTTAAATTGAGGGGTTCATTTGAAGTATCTCTGGCAGGATCTGGGCTTTGCTGTGCCAGGCACTGAGTCTGATCAGCAAAACCCCACAACTTGTCCTCAAAGCTGTGAAAGTTCAGACACAGCCTCACACAGTGGGGTTGATGGGTTCTGATCCTGAAAAAAGTTTGAGTCAAGGATGCAAATTTCACAGCAGGATTGAGAGTTGTGGAATCTCCCTCCCTGGGGACATTCCCAACCCACCTGGACACGTTCCGGTGTCACCTGCTCTGGGTGACCTTGTCTTGGCAGGGGTTTGGACTCGATCTCCTGAGGTCCCTTCCAGCTCTAACAATTCCATGAGGGTCATGGGGAGCCTGAGCCATCCTATCTTCACCAGAAGCCATGTTTGGGACAGAATGGGTGCAAAAATGTTAATTTCTACAACATCCCCTTCACACTAAACCCCGTGGCAGAGCAATGCCACCTCCTCTCTACCCTCATCAGTGAGTTCCTCCTTCCTGAGAAGGGGTGGGCATGGGGAAAAAAATCCCAGGAGCATGGAGAAAGCTTTGGAAACAGGTTTAGTCCAAGAAGCCAATTTTCCCTGGAGGAAAAGTGTCACTTTTTTATCTTCTTTTTGCCAGAGTCAGGGTTAAATGTGTGAGAGGGTATTTCTTGTTCGAACTCAGATGTTTATTAATTCTTACCCTGGTTACAGTCTCACAAGCTGTGAGTTCTACAGCACTTCTAGCTAACAAAGTAAAAATGGAGCCATATATCTCTCTCTGCAAGGTCTTTTATGGATAAACTGTCCAATTAAGAAATGACACCTAAATTATTTTTACTTTTAACCCAATAACCGACCACCCATGACCCACAATGAGGATTTTTCTACCCAATTACAAAACACTACCATGAAGAAGAAGGTGAAAAAGAAGGACCCAACCTCTGTCCTAAAACCTTCATCTTGCTATATATATATATTACTATTCTAAACCCTTAAACTCTAAGTTTTCCACCCTGTGATGTCACACACTTCTATCCAAGCTCCACACCCACAATCCCAGTGCTGTCACCCAATTTTGGGAGCCTCCTCCGCGGCCTTAGGTCAATGCAGTGTTTGCTTGGGGGTCAGTGCCTGTCAGCACAGAAATTCCAACAGAAAAGTTCCCATTCCTGCTGGCAGCAGCGATCCCCAGGCAGCCGGGAGGAGCATATCCCTCGGAAGAGGGAGAACCAGGAGCTGGAACTACCTGCCAGTGGGCACAGGTGAGAGAAAGCAAAGCAGCGCAATGGCCTGACAAACACGACACAGACCTGGGGTCACTCATCCAGCGAGGGGTGGAACTGGCCTTGGACCGGGAAAAGCAATTAGCTGCGGCCAGCTTCGTGTCCCACGCTCCCTGTCACATCCAGCTCCTGGCAAGGCTGGCCCGAGCGGGAAGGGATGTGCTGACAGGGCTGCCGTGCTCAGAGCCGAGGCGTTCAGTCCCCCTTCTCCACTTTCTCGGGCTTGTGCCCGAGCTGTTTAACTCTTTCTGGGAAGCGCATCTGTGATCAGAATCTTCTGGGTGGTTAAAAGTGACAATGGGCTGGCAAATGGGGGCTTTCCCCTCGATGCAGGAACATTCACTGGCTGAATTCCCTCTGGGAAAAACCGAGCTCACTGCCTTCCTGAAGAGCACAACAACTACTTGTTTTTCTTTGATTTTTCTTTCTCATAAGGAAATGTCTCCATGTGGGCAAAAGTCTCCTTTCCCCCCCCCCCCCCGAGTTTATCCAACAGAATGGAATTGAACCGGGCTCCGAGCCTGCAGAACTGCAGAGACAACAATTTGGAGGGAAAGGGCTTGCACATCACCCCACCACCAAGGGAGATGCAATTGATTCACTAACAAGTTAAATGGATTTTATGTACCAATTTTCCACGTGTTAAATACCTGGCAACCCACGAGGACACTTCTCCTCCTTAAGGGAGGGAGAGTCACACCCTCAAGGAGGGCACAAACACGCCTACGAATATTTTATCCTGTTTTAATGTGAAAAACATGTTGTTCCAAGTTAACCACTGGACACTAATGTCAGCAGAGGACCTGTTGCCCTCCTTGGCAGCCTCTCTGATGGCCTGGCCTCGTCCCCTTGTTCCTGCTTTCCCTCCTCTGATCCCTCTCTCCTCCATTACCTGTGCCCTGCAGCACTGAGGTCTGTGCTCCTGACACATGGCCGGTGTTTGAACTTTGGAGATCAAAAGCAGGTCAGAGATTTCTACTTAAACTGAAAGTTCTGTAAAGATGTCACCTCGCACCAGTGACAAAAACCTCACCTCGCTGCTCAGTATCCAAATAATCCTGGCAAAATTCCAAGCTTTGTGAAGGCTTTGTCACAGAATCTCCTGTCCAGTTTGAAACCTGGGAAGTTTCTCCATCACCTGCACTGTCTCTAGTTCAGGTTGCCAGCACTGAGGATTCCCTCTCTGCAAACTTCTCGGCAGGAACCGAGTCAGCACACGGCTGAAGTGTTTTACGGCCCATCTGCACGCAGAGTTGGTGTTCAGAAGGCAAATCCCAGAAATGAAGGGAGGGAGGGATTTATGGCAGTGTCCTACAGCCACTGGAAAGGTTAGAGATTGCATCTCATCCTGAGGTTTCCGTTCTGAAAGGATTCTAAGGGAAGCAGTTGTGCCCAGAGTGTACAAACTGTAAGGCACAAAAGAAATTGAGTTTACTGATAAATTCCCACTGATTTAATCGTAGTCTAATCCAGGCTGTGGTGGAAACAGTTTGTTCCCATGCACTATCCACAGAAAGAAGGGAATGAATGAGAAAGGAAAACACCTGTGTCCTGACCTCTGTCTCTCCCCCAGCAGAAGATGCTTCTGTGAAGGAGCACCACCAGGTCTCTTCTTCCCCATCCCAGGCACTACATTTACACCTTTACAGTCACCTTCCATTTTTTTTCATTTTTTTAACTTTTTTTTTTTTTTTTTTTTTTTTTTTTTTTTTTTTTTTTTTTAGTTCTATTGACAGACCTTTCTGACTGCACTGACATCATGTTTGTCCTTGCCAGGAATTTCCAAATAAAACCAGAGGCAGAGGTGCCCCTGTCAAACAGAGTGCAGACACCCCAGGAAGCCAAGGAGAGCAAACCCCCCAAACCTGTTCAAGCCACCTTCCTTTTCCTAACAATCACCATCTCCCAGGGAGCCCTTCATACCTGCAAACATTTACACCTTGTAACCAAACCCCTCAAAAACCAATTCACCACTCTCTGTATTTGATTCCTACCTCTAACCGTGCGTTTTGCTCAAGCCCTGGTCACATGCCAGCACCCATCTGTGTAAATACACAATTTTTCTAGCTGAATTGCACATCCACAGCCACGACTCAACCATAGAAAGATCATGTAAATAATGGAAGCTGACAGCATAAGTAATTTTTTTCATGTATCAGACGCCATGGTTGACTGCTGAACTGTGAGTTCTGCTGTTTTTAGACTGTGCTAAGTTCTCCCCTTTCACCCCTGAAGATTCGAGACTAAAGGCTGGATCTTGAATCACAGGCTTCAGATGTTTTTCTTATCACACAGCTCAGTCAACACTTGTTCACATCCTGTGACCTTTTCCTGCAGCGAGCTGCATCTCTCTTCTGCCTTTCAAGGCCACTTATCCAAACGGTCACTGGAGGAGCTGGGGAAGCAGGGAGCGACCACCACGAGCCACGTGGGTCCTCAGTGTCCTAGTGGAGGGGGTGGTTAAGAAGTCATTAAGCCCTGAAAGAACGAGTGAAAGCAGCGCTGAGGAGCTTTTAGTATTTCTGCCTCCCGACGTTCCCGTTGGGTGAAGAAATCCATCTTGCAAATGGGAGAAATTAAAGACGGCGAGTCCAAATGCAGGGAGGAGCGTGAGGCTTTGGGGGAGAAAAAAAAAATAAAAAAAGGTGCCAGGTCTCTAACACAATGGCCTGTGTAATTGGTCCTTTTGAAGTTTCTAATCACTTTTGGAAAGATCAAGTGGAAGTGACAAGTGAGGCTATCGGAACAGTGACTCCGTACAATGGCGGCACATGGGACTCGAACCGGTTTGTGTGGTAATTGTTAATTGTTTGGGGGCTTCCTCTAAGCACAAAACATATCTGAAGAGTTGCTGTTAGGGGAAAAAAAAAAAAATTAAAAACCAATCCTCCCAGTATAAATTATGTGGTCAGTGTTTCAGATCTCATACAAATCATTTGCCCGTGAAAATGTTATCAAAATATGAGCTATCCCTTTCAAATATATTTTAAACAATGTTAATGTATTTTCACATGTCATCAGTTGACAGCTCCACCATCGTCGCTCGTCAGCCACCAGGGAAATTTGCATGCATTTGAATTCACCCTGCCAAGCACAGGCAGCCCAGACTGACAGCCCATTTAACTGGGTGATAAGTTAATCTGTACAACATTTGATAGATTTCTGTCTTTTACCTAAGCCAGAGTTGGTGAAAATGATTCAGCGGCGGGATTTGCAAACTGGTCGTGCCTCTGTTGGGTCTCGGTGGGAGGTGTTGTATTTCTTCACGGGCAGTGCAGATCTCCACCCGAGCTGGCCACATCAAGCTGAACTAAATACCATCCCAAACCCACCAGGAATCACTGTTTCCAGGCTTTTCCTTCCACAAACCCAAATCTTCAGCTGAAACTCAACTTAATGATGAACTCTGAGATGGTTTTACAAGGCTGACCAAAGATCTCCATCCCACCAGACGTCTGCTCCTGAGGACTTCCCTGCTCCCTCAAGCATCACAGCGCATCCAAGGGTTGGATTAGACCCTGGGTAAGGTTCACCCCATCCCAAGGCTCAACACAACATGAGGTACAAACCACAGCATCTAAAATTCCAGCAGACAACATCTACCAAAGCTCTCCCACGGCCCCCCGGAACCACACATCCCTCAGATGCTCGCTGTCGTCATTAAACCAGACACCACCAGGATTTAGGCACATCCCTTGCATTGCCAGGGTTCTTCATTAAAAAATCCCCTACGTCCAACAACACCTTCTGCTCCCTCACAGAAACCCTGATTACAGCAAAACTGGTGATATTCGTTTATTTGCAAGGCCACCCAAACAGGGGGCTCCAGGCTTCTGCTGGGGTTGTGTGTTTAACCACAACAAAACACAGAGGGCATTTTGATGTTCGGAAATGCCCAGAAGGAGATTTCTATTTACTTTCTCTTCCACAGTACATTACCAAAGCCAGGAGCCTCAGTAGTCAGCAAGCCATTATTTATTTATTCAAAACATCTTTCATTTCCTCAGATGCAGTGTGTTATTTACAGGGCACACACTGTGTTGTTACATGAAGTAAATTTCAACGGGCAGATTAAACTCGGGATACTTCACCCATAATGATATATCCTGATAATGGCCATTTTCAAAGAGTTGTTAAATGTAAGTAAATATCTCACTGGTTTCAGGAGGAAATGCTCTGAAAGGGCAGGCAGGGCAACAGAGCTGCTGCCCTAGGCAGGCGAGTTTGACGAATGAAATTTAATGGGTAGACTCTTTATTCCAAAGTTGATGGAGAGATAGAGAAAGCTTTGGAAACACAAGAGATAAATCTGTGCTGAGCCCTTTGTTCAGGTGCAATTTCAAATAAAAGCAGCCCGTTTGCAGCTTTTGGAAAGGAGCCTTTCCTCATCAAGGCATAGGCACAGGCTTAAAATATTAATTAAATAAAACTCAAGTCTACGTAAACCTTGAAAGCAGACGCCAAGAAAAGGAATACATTGAACCTAAAGGTAGGGTAAAAAGTGGGAATACCCCTGGGCAAGATCCAGTGGGGAAATGTAGGTCAGGATCTGGCTCCTCAAAATGCATCACCATTAATGCTCCCTAGCTAATGTACACAGTGCCAGTTTTAGAGACAACGAGATTTTATACATTTTTTACGTATAGAAAACCTTGATGTCGGCAACCAAACTTTATCCCTCCCCAGTACCGCCATGAGTCTTTCCTGATTTTCATAAGTGATGTGAAGGCTGATAAAACACCTCTTAGAACTCTAATTATTGCCTGAAAAATCAGAAAATTCACCAGTTCCTCCAAGACAAATACACTGTGGACATTGAACTGTCACAACTCTCCACAAAAATCCCATTTCCATCTGTTTTTGTGGTGCACGCCTGTAGCTGCTCACTGGGCAGGAAGCAGACGTAGAAAGGGCGTGGGAATAACCTGTGAATTCACAGACCACAAGAGCAAAAGGGGTATTTAGCACCAAAGTGGAGGTAATTAGGATAAATTTAGGAAATCCACTTTTCAGAGGCCCCTCAAAATCACCCTGAGCAAGGGTAGGCAGGGACAGAGCCGGAAAATCCCTTACTATGAACCAGGAGAGACAAATCTCTTAAAGAAAATGACTCCTCTGTACTGGACTTTTAGAAAAAGGAAAAAGAAACCCACATTGTTTAATAATAACAATAATGATAACAATAATAATCCTCTAGGAGCAATAAGGAGGTCCCGGGCTGCTCTGGACTCCACATGCTGAAGCCTTTTCAGGAAACCCAGAGAAGTGTGGGGGTCTATCAAGAAGACACTGGTCTAAAACACTGAGACATTGCAAATCTGAGCCCTCTGGACTGCAAAGGTGATGCTGGACCACTCAGTTCACAGGCCTGAGCCTTAATTTCTCCCCAAAACAGAGGCAGGAATCCTACCTTTAGCTCTGATGGCTCACACAGACTGGCAAGACCTTGTGCACAGGGACCCAGCTGCCGCTTTCATAAAAATAATTTAACACGGGATAAATAGCCGTGATATTAGGGGTGTGAGGAGCCAAGAGGAGAGTGAATAGGACGAGAGGAGGTGGTGTGATGGGTAATGAGGTGCCTACAGGGCAGGGAATGGGAGCAGGGCCAGGGACAAAGGGTTTGTGCCCGGAGCAGAGCTGGGGAGGGAGGCAGAGGGTCCAGCACAGCTCAGGGAGGTGCTGCCGTGGTGCTGAGCTGCTTTTCAGGGTTGGGATTCACTGGGATGAGCCATTACCCTGTCTTTGTCCTGGGAAAGCTCTTGGCACAAGCAGCAGCAGGACCCCCAGTGCCTCCCACGGCCCCCCCAGACATTGGAGTGAGTTGAGGACAAAGCAGGGAGCCCTTGGAGCAGCTCCTGCCTTTTATCCCTCGCTGCAAACGGCACAGAGGGGAAAATGGAAACCAAACCCCTCAAAAAACCCCACACAACGTTTGATTCTATGGGAGGTTTCTCTACTGTCAACCAAAAATCAAGAATTAGGGTTTTTACTAAAACTGGTAAAATTCTTGAGTTTATTTTCACTTATTTCACTCCCCACCTCTTTAAGATAATGATCAGTTTATCAGTTTTTTGCTCCCATGGTGCACTGGAGTCTGCGTGGGCATAGTCCATGTTTTCTGCACCCAGAATTCCACCTTGCGGCACAGATTTGCTTCTTCTGCAGCCAAAATTGCAACATTAAACACTGTAATCGTAATCTCCTGGCCACAAGACCAGATTTTCCCCTTCTGCCTTGTCCGGGGATCAACACTGATGTGCAACACCTCATCCAAAGCATTTGGCAGCAGCTATTGCAGGAAAAAGAAAAAAAAAAAAAAAAAAAAAAAAAAAAAAAAAAAAAAAACAAAACAAAACAAAACAAAAAAAAACCAATTTGTGTAAAAAAATTGAAGGCTGATTTTAGATAATTAAGACTTCAGTCCTCTCAGTTCTTTGGAAGAAAGCAAAACAGTTTCCAAATATTTTCCTCTTTCTTCAAGCCTATTAGAAGCACCCACAAAGCAAATCTAGCACATTTATGAATTAATATCTTGAAATTCAAAGGGGAAAGAGTGGGGCAGAGGATCACGCGGCCTCTCTTCCCCACCAAACAGAACTCTGTAAATCAAGCAGCTTTCCCAAGAGCCAGGGAATGTGTGCTCCCCATGGATACCAGGGGCTGCCTCCCACCGGAGTGGTAGCCACGGGCAAGCACTCGGCTCCCTCTCCCATATGGCACAGCAGCCCCAGCCAGCTCAGGTAGCAGAAGGCACTCCAAGAATCCAGCCTGACTTTCCAGCACATGAAGCATGGAAGGGTCGAGCTGTGCCTCATCTGTGTCCCTACAAAACCAGAAGCGCTGGCATCTGCAATCGGGAGCATCATTTGGCACGGAGTAAAAATTTAAAGTAATTTTCAGGGGTTTTGTGCTGTTGTTTGTTGTTGTTGTTGTTGTTGCTGGTTTTGTTTGTTTTTTGTTTTGTTTCATTTTGTTGTTTTTGGGGGGAGTTGGGGGGTTTTTTGGTGGGGTTTTTTTTGTGTGTGTGTTTTTTTGTTTTGGGTTTTGGGGTTTTTTGTGGTTTTTTTGTTTGTTAGTTTTTGGGAGGGTTTTTTGGGGTTTGTTTTGTTTTGTTGTGGGGTTTTCGGGTTTTTGGGGGGTTTTTTTGTTCTGTTTTTTTGGGGGTTTTTTTTGGTTTTTTTTTTCAGCCTCCCCCCCCCCCCGCCAGTGCCACACGGTGATTTTTGTCCTTTGGAGAGCCAAAGGCAAACACAGGCGTGCTCAGCCTCCATTGTCAAAGGGAGAGGTTTCCTAGCAACAATGCCGGTACGGATGGAGCCCAAGTTTCCTTCCCAATCCCTCATGTGACATTGCAGCAATTTGTAACGCACGGGGAACGGGGAAAGAAGGATCTGAGCGCCCCGGCTCTGCAGCGTCACCCAAATCAGCAAATCAGTCCGCCGAGTTTCGTGGGCACCACAACTGCCAGGTGCTTTTAAGTGTAAGGTACAGGCCGAAGGAAATCCTGGAGTCTGTTCCCATCCTCCCCTGAGCCCCAGGAGCAGGGACAGGATGATGCCCACAGCAAGGAGAGCAGCCACCACCTCTGCTGCTGAGCTCTGCTTCTCAAATCACCAGAAGAAACTCAGCTTCAACCAGACTAAGCTTCAGGCAAACACCACTCATCCAAGCCTGGCAGGATTTTTTGGGATGTGTTGGCAGTGAAATGTGAAATGTGCGCTCGGCATCTCCCAACTGCAGCCACGTTATTCCCTATAGAGCCCTCACGTGCCAAATGGGAAGGTGCTGGAAACAAGGGAAAATAACTCTGGAGCAGGGGAGGCCAGAGGAAAAGACAGAGGAGAACCAGCAGGAGCTGCTGCGGGCTCCATGGGGATGGCTGCACCTCGTTCCCTTCCTACACAAACTCCACAGCAAACCTCTGCTTTGATGGCCTCAAACATCCCTCCTCCTTATCATTCCTTGTTTTCCACCCCTCACCCAGTCAGAATCCCCGGAGAGGCAAGAAAGGTCCTCTCCAGGAAAGGAGCTGCAACAGAAACCAGAGATTTAAGGAGCCATGGAATTGTTTGGTTTGGAAGGGACCTTAGAGCCCATCCAGTCCCATCCCTGCCTTGGGCTGGGACACCTTCCACCATCCCAGGCTGCTCCAAGCCTCATCCAGCCTGGCTTTGGGCACTGCCAGAGATGAGCCACAGGTGTCCCCAGCTGCCCCCAGCCTCTCTTTTTAATTAGTGGTGTATGATAGGTTCCTAAATTAATCCTCTCTTCTGACTGACCAGGAGCCAAAGTGCTTTGCTGAGCCACCAGTTGGAAATGCCCAAAGTTCCGGGGTTTGAGTGCTGCACATTATGTCTGACAAGGGAACAATGACCCCTCTCATCCAGAGTGGGCCCAGGTTCCCCATATCCCAAATCCGATTGTGTGGTGCCAGCTGTAACGCAGGGAGGGAGCACCCTGCGTTTGTCACATCCAGAAACAGCTTTTGGAGCCTGCAGCTCGTTGTGAGCTCCAGAGCTCTGGGATGTTTATTTACAGGGCACCAGGCAAGACATCTGTTCAGCCTGGCTTTTTAACTGAAAGGGAATTTATCCTTGGCAAACCAGTTTTGGGAGTCAGGAACTGGTTTCACGGCAGGCCGAGGGTTTGGCCAAGGCTATCATTTAGTTTGATTTTTGTCTCTTCTCCCAAGCACTCTGCCACAAAGAGGCCACGCTCAATCATCCAAGATGTGCGGCAAGAAGTGATTAAATAAAATTAAACCCCTTATCTGAGCAGCGGTGATGTTTCTGACAGATGAGGTTTGAAATGCTTCCTATGAATTTAACAGGGAGCAAGAAATCATGAGAAATACTGCAGGGCTGAGACCTGGCCGGACGCCTGCTGAGCTTGGCAAGGTGGGCTATGGAGACACCACACACAGAATCACCAGGTTGGAAGAGACCTCCAAGATCATCTGTCCCAGCCCTAACACCTCCACTAAACCACGGCACCGAGTGCCACATCCAGGCTTTGTTTAAACACATCCAGGGATCCTGACTCCATCACCTCCCCGGGCAGATCATTCCAGTACTTTGTCACCCTTTCTGTAAAACACTTCTTCCTGATGTCCAGCCTGTATTTCCCCTGGCACAGCCTGAGGCTGTGTCCTCTGGTTCTGTCAGTGCTGCCTGGAGGAAGAGACCGACCCCAGCTGATACAGCCACCCTTCAGGGAGTTGTGGAGGGTGATGAGGTCACCCCTGAGCCTCCTTTTCTCCGAGCTGAACAACCCCAGCTCCCTCTGTCCTTCACTGGGCACAGCACAGCACGAGGTCACACTAAAACTGCTGCTAAACCACACAGAAACCTTCAAAAAGCTTCAGAAATAAATCTGGGGTATTTGTGTTTTGTTTTTGCCACGTAAGATACGGCCATGCTCCTCTTTGGGGCTATTTTTTGCACATACCTGTGGGGAAAGGAGCAGCAGCCCTGCTGAGGGACACACCACTGGGCACCAAGTTTTCCTCACCATGGCAAATACCAAACCCAGCCAGATGTGAGCCAGTATCCCATGGCAAAACACGGCACAAGAACCCAAATAAAGGTAGTCTCCATTCATCAAGGCATGGCTATCCCTTCTCCACTCGAAAAAAACCTATATAATCTAAAAGCATTCAAGAAATAGGAGTATTTACTTTAATAAAACATTTACATTCATTACCAGGCAAGACTTAACAAACAATCTAAGTAAGTGAATTTTAGCTGAACTTGGGAGCTGTGCAGGGTAATGACTGCGCTGACCAGCTTCAAAACCATATTGAGACTACTGATTATTTATTATAAAATGCCTGCACAGAGGGAGAGACCTAATTGTGTGATGACGATCCCAACCCCTGTGGGTATCACAGCACTCTGTACCTGTAAGAGTCAGGGCTCATTAGCCTAATCACAAAGAAGAATACTGGGAGCAGAGCTCTGAAAAGCCACTGATTTTTTACATCCTACAAGTTTCACAGAAAACGCCTTTTGTGGTTTTTTTTTTTCCCCCCAGTTTGGTGGAGTTCTTTATCTTCTATCCCTATCTGAGAGCCTTCCCCCAAATCCTCACTGCAGACAGCAGCAACCCCAGACTCTGCAGGGCCACAAAGGTTCAGCATCTCCTGCAGTCCCTGATTAATCATCTCCATCCTCTCCCCACGTGTGGAGCCACGGTGCCCGAGCAGGGGAGGGTGGTCAGCAGATGTGTGGGTGGTGGGGTTGGACAGGGAGCTTTTCCTCTGCATTAATCTTGTGTGTTCAGGCATGGGTGCAGCAGGGATTTTTTTTTTTTTTCCCAGTCTCTAATCTGTGTCACTGATGAGAGGCTGCCCTGTTATGCTGCTTTGGAACACGGATGCAAATTCGTTCAGTTGGAATCCCTGTGCCTTGCTACGAGGAGTTTTGACTGTGAACACATCCAGGATGGGATTCATACCTCCATGTTTCATTTCCCTGCCCTTTTTCTCAGCCTTGTTGCCTCTCCTCCACGAGGCAGCTCTGAACAAAGTTAACACTGATTTTTCATAAGGAGAAATATTACCAAGCTTGTCTAATCAGGCTGGTTATCCATATCCATGAGGGAAAACACCACAAGGCTGCATTTTGCACCCTTTCCCTCCACCTTTCAAATGAAAACATTCCTGTTTGCTCATCAAAACCATGTGGCCATCAGTGAAAGGTCTCACCCTTACAGCAGGTTTTGATCTTGCTCTGCTCACTCACAGCTTCTCCAGGGACAGAGCAGATCCCTGGACACGAGATGGGACAGCCCAGCACTGTCCCATCCTCCCAGCATGGAGAAGGTCAGCCCAGGCCGCAGGTTTTTTTGGGAGAGCCACCATAAATATGCTGGATTATGGGTCCTCACTGAGTGCAGTGGGGTTTCCAAGCAAAGGGAAGAGCTGATGTACAATTTTTCTGGAATCTGGTGCTGTTGTCACCCTCAGACCACGAGTGCTGTTAACCCAGCCCCTGGAGACACGAGGAGCATTTCACTCCGTATCCCTCCACCTCATAAATGCCTTTTTAACTCCGGGTTAATCCCCAACAACGCTGCTGCTCCACTTAAATCCCCAGAAATGAAGACGTGTGAAACTATAAACCCGCGGCTCCTTGGCTGGCGGCGGCGCTGGAAGGGCTTCACAGCGACCATGTGCTTTTCCAGTCAGGAGCTCTCGGCCCTGCTCTTGGTGCTCCCTCTGCTGCCGGCGCTCCCTGGGGCACAGAGCCAGCATTCCCTGGGGCACAGAGCCAGCCTGACCTCCCTGGCAGCTCCCTGCACGCCCCCTGAGCTCTCGCCCCTCCACGGAGAGCAGTTTGGCACCACAAACCTGACGCCCGGCGAGCCAAATGCGTCCCTGGATACGCTCACAGGCACTGCTACTTCCTTTGACTCGCTCCAGAGGTGTCCCGAGGGCTCCGTGCTGCTGCCAAGAAGCCGTGACATCACTTACAGGATTAATAGTTGCAATGTATTCACAGATATGTTCACCATACATTCACGGACTCGTATGACAGGGTTCTGCTCAAAGCCAATACCTTCCTTATCCTCCTTCCCACACCCCCAGCTTTCCCATTTGCTTATCTATTCCCTCCCAGGGAGGGAAGGCCAAAGGTGGGAGTAGGATTTAGGAGTATTTTTCCTCCTAAACCAACAAAACCCACATTACTGAAATGATTCTTCATTCTGAACTCCAAGCTCTCTGCGCAGCCCTTGCTGAGAGTGCAACTTATAAATTCCCGAAGAAAGAAACCACAAAAAACTTTGTTCCTGGTCCTGTTGCAGGATTCAGAGAAGAAAGATTCTCCCACTGAAGTTTTGGAACGGGAAATGCAGAGCAAGAGCTGCACAGAGCCAGCCCCAGCCACCCTCAGGCTGGTCTGAGTGATTTCACAGTGGCCAAAAGTCTGCTAAGCCTTTGCAGAGCAAACAAGCGGAGAGACACGGCTCCTGCTGGGTCGTAAAGAGCCTGGCTCCTGGTTTTATGGTGTGGAAAAACCCGGGGAGGGCTGGAAGGAACAGGGGCTGTGGGAGACAAAGCCAGAGCATGAGACAAGGAGAGGGTATGAGCTCACCTAGACAGTCACACTCTCTCCTTTCCCACCTCTCAGGGTCTCCAGGAAAACACGGATTTTCGTGAGTGCAGTGAGTGGTTTCACACCCAGCTCAGAGGTTGTGTGCTGGATGGAATGGTGGAAAAGCACAGGAAAATTTGGGGACCATCAGGTACATAAAGGCAGCTATAAAGATAAAGCACCATCTTCTCCAAGAGGACCAAATCCATCTCCCAGTGCCCCAAGCACAGACTTGCTGCATCCTGGCTCCAGCTCAGAGGACTTTTGGACTGAGTTCAGCCCCACTGAGCATCCAAGGAAACTCAGCTCCATTGGTGGCAGGAATGGAGCTGTACAAATTCCCATTATTCCCCCAGAGTCACAGAGGGGGAGCCAAACAAGGCCCTGCTCTGAGCAAAGACTCACTGAATGTGCCTTGACAAGTCCCAGCTTTAGTAGCCAACTCCCCCCTGAGGAATTGAAACGGGTTTGTGTTAGAAATTACTTGGAAGTGATTTCCCCCTCTCCTCCACACTCATGATCCCCTCCTGATCCAGCTCTGGGGTCCACAACATCAGAAGGATGTGGAGCTGCTGGAGCAAGCCCAGAGGAGGCCACAAAGATTTTCCAAAAGCTGGAACACTTGTTTTGGAGCCAGGCTGGGAGAGCTGGCGCTCTCTGGAGAGGAGAAGGCTGCAGGGAGAGCTCAGAGCCCCTGCCAGGGCCTAAGGGGGATTCAGGAAAACTGGAGAGGGACTGGGGACAAGGGATGGAGGGACAGGACACAGGACAGTGGGTAGATTTAGATGGGATTTTGGGCAGGAATTCCTCCCTGTGAGGGTGGGAGGGGCCCATGGTGCCCAGAGCAGCTGTGGCTGCCCCTGGATCCCTGGCAGTGCCCAGGGCCAGGTTGGACACTGGGGCTGGGAGCAGCCTGGGACAGTGGGAGGTGTCCCTGCCACGGCAGGGGTTGGAATGGGATGAGCCTTAAGGTCCCTTCCCATCCAAACCATTCTGGAATTCTATGAAATATCCACAGCCACCTCATTTCTGACCTGGCTGTGCTTTAACCCTGTCCCAGGATGCTCTGAAGGAAAAACCTCTGCACAGTCCTGCAGCAATCACAGGCACCTCTGGGTGTGCCCCTTTGGGTTGTGACCAGGGTTCCCAGCTCCCGAGGCCTTTCCAACACCAAGCCACATCCTGCTAAATCTCAGAGTGCTCCATAGAAAGCGCAAGAGTCAGAACATCTCGGAGAGATGATCAGAGAAAGCAGGCAAAGAGGTAGATTACATCTTTGCTCGTTAAAGAAAGAAAATTCCTGTAAACCTGCACGAGCTTATCATGAAAGTATTTTCTTTCCCTTGACACCCTTCTTCCTAAAAAAGAAAAAAAAAAAATCTTGCACACCTCAAAAGCAGACAAATAAACAAACATCCGAGTCACCTTGGGTTTTGGGGTGGTGGTTGTTTTTTCCTTTGCCTACTGCTCGCAGCATCACAATTTTCTCTGAGCGTGAAAATAAAAATAATATTTTACGTTAAGAAAGGAGACAACTTCAGATTTGACAAAGCTCTTTTTCTTGGTATCGACAAGCAATCATCATCCATCTTACAAATGGGAACTTGCCTCAGAGCACATCCACACCATCACTGGATTTCTGGTCCTCGGAGGACTGGGATAACAAACGAATCTTCACCGGCTTCAATGATTTCAAAGCTAATCAGAAGATAAAAAGGCTGGCAGGACAGCTGACAATACATTACCAACCAACAACAGATCTGTGCAGGACACTTATGTATTTAAATTCCAGGCGTGGGGAAGCTCGGACACATTCCTTGAATACAGGGATGCCGGAGCCAGGCCAGGCAAAGCGGAGAACGGCAGAGCACGGACACCACACGGGGGTTGGGGTGTTCTCCCTGCACCCCACAGCGCTGTGCCACCAGGGTGGGACCCACACTCTCCATGCCCAAAAGTAGCTCTCTCCTCAGTGGTTTGTGCGGGAAGGCAAAACAAATGAGAGATGGCAAATCCCAGCGACCCCGTCCAAAAACTTCCAGTATTCCCTGGGAGACGGGAAGAGTCTTGGGATCAACACATTACGTGAATAAAACACAGCCCTCCGCGTGGTCTGAGTAACCAGGGGAGGAGGAAAACTTCTACGTGGTTAAAATTTGGGTAATGTATCAAAAGCTTCCCTGATTTTCCACGGTATCTTCCTGATCCAGACCTTGCTTCCAGGGATTCTTTTTCCATGCCACCTGAAGCCCCTGCTTGTTCTTTCCATGGGGTGTGGATGTTCTGAACAAGGACAAAGGTTCAAGTCCTGATTTTTTCAATCAAGCACAGCTTCCTGCTTGTCACAGAGGCCCCAAATTTCTCTGCTTTAAAGGTTAGCAGCCAAATTCCCATAAAACAGGCTCTGCAGAGGGAAAACGTGCTGGATCCCAAGCATCCTGACACAGTTTGTCTCTGGGATTCAGCGTTCTGTGGCCAAAAAGGCCAATTTAGATGTTTTTAACCGAGCAAGGTTTATGCAGTAATACCTGCTAAGAATCTGATGTTCTTTCTTGTGCCTTCATAATGGGTAGAAATCATGGAATGGCTAAGGTTGGAAAACTGCTGGAGGTCATCTAATCCAGCCCTTCACTCAAACAGGGTCACCTCTAGAGGACATTACTCAGAATCTTGTCCAGAGTCAGCACCAGATCAGTCACAAATGCTGATGGAAAACATAAATGTTCCTTCAGTATTTACTGGGAAAACTCTTAAATCTATGGATAGCTCCCTCTCCTGAGGAGTTTGCCCTCCAAAGTGAATGCCTGCACCTGTCTGACCTGAAATATGAGCAGCTGTGGAGATCCCAGTGACCCAAAGGATTTCCTCAAGTCTCCATCCAATGGAGGCCCTGCAGGAGGAGCAGCCTGTATTCCCCAGCGCCAGGAGCTGATGAGAATCCTTGGAAGGGGAGCCCAGGGAGGGGTGGCCGGGCCATCTGAGCTGGCCTTTGATGAGAGGACAGCTCCCAAAAAAGAGCTACAATAACCTCCTGCCCCTGGAAAAATGTTAAAACACAGCTCAGCAAGATCCTCCCACTGTTCCCCTTCGCCTCCTGACTCTGGAGCTCAGAGCAGCCAAGCCGTTTCAGAGAGAGGAATAAATTTCAATTTTGGTGACTGATCCCGAGTTTCCCAAAAGCTTCTTATAGGAGAGGGATCACTGGGAGCAGGGGCGTTTGGATTATCTGCAGATTCCCTGTTTACTGGCGCAAAGAAACCCCTGTCATTTTGCTCAGTGGGGCTCAGGAGGAATTTTGGTGGGAGCCCAGAATTCCTGATGATCCTTTCTGCCACCAGAGCTCTGCCACCACCTCCACTCAGAGCCACTCCACGGGGCTGTCACGGAGCTCCTCTGCCCTGACTAAATCCCAGCTCCTGAGAAGAAAATAAACACCAGCCCTTCCTCACCCACGGCTCCCCTCGCACGGGCTGGAGCCGAGGACATGCCGAAAAAACATCTGGAAAAGCACCAGGATTGCAAGGGAAAGGGGCTGATGGGCTGAGGGAAGCAGCTCTATCCCCCCACACAACAGCTGCACTAATTTATTACATTTTAGTCTCCGGTCAACTTTGAGACAACAACTGAAGAGCGAGTTTCCATTACAACATCCATCATTGTATCAACCTTATTTTTTGTGATATTTTGTAAATTACAATAAATTTGCTTTCTTCTGAATATTCAGATGCTTCAAAAGGTACCCAAAGGATGCAATTAGACCCCAGGGAAATATGCTATTATGTGCACATATCATGTTTTGCATAGGCTTTCCAGCATCTACATAATTTATGTTTTTCTGCATAATTTCCCCTTTTTATGTTTCCTATGTGTTTGTGAGATAATGCAGGAGTCAGTTCTCTCCCACCAAAAACACAGAGAGAACTTGAGTCTGTATTCTTACTTCACCCAATCTGCCTCACTTCCCGCAGAAACCCTTGGAGAAACCCCTGGAGAAATCCTTTCATGTGCACCAAACATCAATGCCCGAGGAAAAACCCAGAAGGTGGAGGCAGCTCTCTGAAAGGAACCAGAACCTTGTCCACTCCCATATTCATCTGGGCATTCCGAGGGGCCTCTGATGGATAACGCTGGAATGGGAAAGCTTTTAAACTGTTTCTAATCCTCGCCTGGCGTTTGAGCCGCGCGAAAATAATTCCCCCAAACTTTCAAGTTGCTTTTTAGCTTTCCGCGCCAGTCGCTCACGTCCGGGCCGGCTTTTAATTAAAAATAAAATAGGGAGAACAATAAAAGAAAAAAAAAAAAAAAATAATAATGCTAAAAAGGAGGAGAGTTTTCAGGCAGGATGCAGGAAAAGGTGATGCCTACTCTTTCCCTTTTAACTCTGCTGTCTGGAATTTCTAATTCGACGATTTAAAATTTATTTTAAAAAATTGGAAAGGGAAATAAAAGTGCGTGAGGGGTGATGCAGGTGATCCCTGGCCACAGGCTGAGACCTCACGAAAGTACTTCTGTGTGGATATCCCTAATTTTTGGAATGTGATAAACACCTCATTGGCTGGAAATTGATATTTAATGTCTTTGGTTGGATTTTTTGCACTCTCTCTCAGGTAGCTCCCAGGGATTTCTCTTCCCCAGGAGGTCAGGGGACAAGAAATAGAGAATTTTCTTGCGCCCCTATCCCCCACCCTCACTGCACTCCTCAGCCACAGTGGCTGCTCCTCATGCCCCAGGTTCTGGAGTCACGGAGAGATTAAGAAAACTTCCTGAAGAGTCAATAAATACACTGAATAATAAAAATAATAATAATAGCAACAATAATAACAACACCAATAATAGCCTCCTCTGTGCACTCATATATCCAAGTGCTCAGAAGATTAAGCCCTTCAGCCTTAAAAATAAAAATCATGACAGACAAATACATAATTCACCCACTCTCCTCCTCCAAAAAAAATCCAGCCTAATACAAACAACCACTCCCAAGCATGGTCCCTGCAAGTGAAATTTGGAGTAAAAAACCAATATTTCCCTTTGTACCTGCCCCAGAATATTTTGAGCTAATCCTCCTATTTAAAACGCACTCCTGAGTCCGTGTAAAATCAGTCATGGAGCAGCAAGGAGACATTATAAGTATGTTTTCTTCCCCACAAACCATGACAGCCTTCAAATTGCCAACAACAACAAAAAAAAAAGTCTCATGTGAATAGAAGAAAATATTTCTGTTGTGAAACCTGCAGCGTGAAGCAGCAGGAAAAAAATAATCTGGTAAAATTTAAAGAATACGATTCTTTGTAGAAGACATAAGAGAACACCTGCTGCTTTCCTTATTTTTTATTTATTCTAATTAATAAGTTCAAACTAAGCAGTATGCAGATGTGTAAAAAGAAACAACCCCCCCAAAAATTAAAAAATGAATACTCATCATTAAAAAAAGTTCATTTGAAGCTGAGAAACTGTATGATTAATTAATCAGAACAGAATCTGCTTGCTTAAAAGCCCATTGACATATGTTTTAAAATCATTTGTGTAATTCAAGATAACGAAGAGCAAGGACCACGTGCAGGATTCTCTCCCAGAGCCACCACCCCCATGAGCATGAGATGATCACGTATATAAATATGTGCTATAAATCTTATTTCTGAAATTAAAAACACAAAAGTGCGGAATAATGCCTTTTAGAGAAGATTTCTGTGTGCTCCAGCACCTCTTTCTTCAAGGATCCAACCCAGTGGAGCTCACTCATCCTCTCCCTCTTTTCTATTTATTTATGAACAACCTCGGAGCCTCACACGCCCCACAAAACGCTCACTGATTCCATCTATCCAGCCTGTATTGATAATAAAATTCCTAAGGAGCTGAAGGACTTGGGAAAAAAACCTGAAGGTTTAGCCAGGGCAAAAGGCACTAAAAGGAATTACTTTATTCTAGTGAAAGCAGACACTGCAGGTCAAGCCTGGGTTTGGGGTGGTGAAGGAAGTGAAATAGCAAAAGAAATTTATTCAGGGAGAAAATTACAGGTAGAGAGGACAGTGATGGGGAGAAAAAGGAGTTTGGGAATGGGCTCGTGGTGCACCCTCAGTCCCTGCTCTTGGACCTTTCTCCAAGCACTTCCCAAGAAAACAAGGGAGCAGTCTAAGATTCCTTTCCTCACACGATGTGGATCACATGCTGGGACCTCAGCAGAGCAGAGAGCTGCTTGTACTGGGATTGTCTGGCCTCACCTTTGTACCTCTAAGAAGGGGAGCCAGCCCCTGAAAGCACTGATCCTTTCTCATCCCCATAAATATTGCTCTCATCTTAAATTCTTTTCAAAATCTAGCTGCTCAGGAATCACCACAGGTTGGAAAAGAGCTCCAAGATCGAATCCAAGCATTAGCCCAGCATGGCCAAGGCCAGCGCTGGACCTTGCAGCCCTTCCTCCAAAGGTCCAGCTCTTATGTTTCCCTGTGGGACTGGAAAATTAAACAAATCCATGAGAATTCTGAGGATAAACCCCACCTTCCTCTCCACGGGCAGAGCAGAGGAGGCTGCTCAGCCCCTCAGGGAGCACCCAGGACATTCCCAGCACCCTGAGCCATGTGGGTGCTCCAGGGCTGGGATAGTCCCCTGCTCATCAACAGTCCCAGAGCCAACCTGGGACAATCCCCAGCTGCCCTGAAGGGGCATAAATTAGAATTAATCTCTTAAAATGGATTTATAGATGAAAACAATGCCAGAGAAGCTGGAAAGGATGAACTTCCTTCCACCTCTGCCCTTCCCAAAGCACTTAATTTCTGCTGCTCCTGCTGCAGCATCAGCATCTAAAGCAGAAGTCCCCTAAATCACGGTCATGCAAGAAATAAAAATCCCTTGCAAATCTCTTTACACAAAGGAGAACAAATTTCAAACCAGATTCTTTTGAGCAGCAACCACCATTCAACATTATCAGGTGTAAAATCCCCGTGGGGGTGTGCTGGCTTGAAGGCAAAACCAGCGAGAGACCCTAAGTCAGAAAAATCAATTTAATAGGAGAGAAAAAAAGTAAAATAAAGTAAAATAAAACACATGCAATGGTACAAAAGATCACTGACAGAGTCAGAATACAACCTGGCACCGTGGTGGTAGCAGCCCAGATGAGGTGGTCTTGTTGAAGCAGCGTTCCTGCAGAAAGGTCTGGTAGCTCTTGTCCTCTGGGAATCCAGTGGGTAAGGCTGCCTGTGCTGTCCCAAATCCCAGATTGTATCCAGGTGGGAATGCTTGGCTCCTCCCCCTGGGCGGAGCATCTCACAATGGGCTGATATCATTTTATCAGCCTTGCAATGGGTCCTTGATTGCCTATTAAACAGAGATAGCTCCTGGAGGAAGTTATCTAGGAGTCATGCAGCAGGGCATTGATGGGCCATTAACAGAAGATGGTCTGGAGGGAGGGGACACGGGAAACACTGCCCAGCCTAGTTTCAACATTTCATCTAGATGGTGATAGAATGCATACTTTGGGCACATTTTACATTGGAACCTAGGACAGGGGGGAAAAAAAAATAAATAAAAACCAACAGAAAGAAAACAAAATACAACAAAGTCCTTCAAACTTCCTGGTACTGCTTGGTCATCTCAGATACATCAAAACCGGCTTTTTCCCATGAAAACCCCACTTCAATAAACCGTCAGTTTTCAGTCCAAAAGCGTTTGTCACAAAATTCCCGGGCCAAAACAGTCAAAGCACTAAGAAACAGTAGCCAAGGGTCGATTTTCCTTCTCTCTTGATTTTTTTGGCACCTGCGTGGCGTCTCCAGGTCACCAGGATTTACAGCCCGAGGAGGAATGACTGTCCATGTTTTATGGAATGTACACAAAGATGTGTTCCTTGCTTTCAGAGGGGTGGGGGAGAGATCCCAAGCAGTTCTGACCTCTGCTATTTACAGAGACCTTTCCTGGCAGGGGCTGCGCTCCCAAGAACCGCCAAGAGATTATTTTCTCACTCAACTTTTTTATTTATAGTATTGTAAAAATAAACGTGACATATTTAGGGGATGTGTCATATTTCATAAAAGCTCAACCAAGGCACACTTTGGACTTTTTATTTTTAAAGTTTGTCCTTTTTAAAGAATAATTGCCTGACCGGTTTTCTATTTTCTGTGATCAAGAATTTATCTCAGTGCCCAGTTTTTGTACCCCCTTCAGTTACTGCCTCAAAAAGCCAAATAATCTGAGACCTTATGAATCTTACTGGACCAAGAAAAATAATAAAATTCCATTTTATAGTAAAAAGGATCATCCTGGAAGTTAAATCTGGCTCTAAAAGGAGCTGAGCAAGTGCACATTTTTTCAGCAAGTTCCTACACACAGACCACACCCTAAGCATAAAATTAAAAAGGAAAATATAAAACCTGGTTTTAAATCCAACTGAGCTGCAATGAGTCCATCTGCTTGATAAAGAGAAATATCTGAGGCAGGCTGAAGGGGTCCAGCAGCTCTTTGAATGCCAGTATCAGCTTTTGATTTTGGTGAGTGCTGAAGAACATCAGGGGAGCTCTGAGGGGGAGCGGAGGGGCTGCAAATTTGAGAATGGGATTTCTGGACATCAGCAAGGTAAATTCCCCATGAATTTACAGCACAGGCTGGGTTAGGAGCACCCTTTTATCCCCAGCTCACTCCCACCAGAAGCTCTTTACTAATGGCACATAAAAAGATGGTTATTTTTAAAATATCCATGTGAGAGGGGTCTGCGACCAGAGCGCCATAAACCCCAGGAGTGTAAATGTCTGCTCCACTCCCATCCCTGCCCTTTTTGCTCTGCTCTGCCTTCAAAAGTCCCCAGTGCTGAGATTTCCCCTTTTTCCCTGGGAATAAGGGTGGTTTAACAGCTCTGTGTGCCGGTGCTGCCACAGCCCCACGGGACAAACCAGGGCACAGGGGTGACTGCAGGGGCAAAACCCTGCTCAGACCTCCCTGAGCCAGGCCTAAAATCATCAGTGTGGACCCAATGAAGAGATACTCAGTGTGTGAGGACCACCCCAAATCATCCAGGCAGCGCTGGCTCGTCCCACAGACACACCTGGAACGCCAGGAATGTTATTTAAACCATAAATCCCTTTGTTGCCTTCCTTCCCTGCTTCTCAAAGTTAACCTGGAAAAAGCGACACCACAGTTCTCTCCGCTCGCTGTATTTGACAAAATTTGCTCAGTTTCCACCAAAATGTTTTCCTCTTGGCTTTTCCCACAAAACCCAAGCTGGGAGGGGCCTTGTCTGGACCTTTCAAAGATGCTCCTTGCGTGTTACCAACACCCAGAGCTTCATTTTGGGACAACAAATTGCAAAGTCCAACATCTCTTGACTCAATTCTCATTTATGCAGGTGGGGTCATCTGTTTTTAATGTTAATGGGGATCAGGTCCTGAAATTGGGAGCACAGGGCTCCACAGTGCCCATTCCAGTGCTCAAAAAGCCTGCACAAAGTTACCCACACTACTTTACTGACACTAAAAAGAAATCCGTAACCAGAGCCAGTTGCAATAAAGCAGCGTGTAGAGGGGGGGATAAAAAATAGAATATTATAATTGATTATTTAGTGGGAAAAAAAAAAAAAAAGAGGAAAATTATCACAGGTGGTGATGGCAGATGCGACAGCCCAGGAAACTTGGCAAAATATGGGTTATATTTGATTACGGATGTGGATTCTTCTGTGGTGAGGATCCAACTTCTCCTAAAGCCATCCAACAGCAAGGAGCGACATATAAACAACATAAAATTGAAGTTACAGAATTTTCTCCCTTTCTTTTTTAAATACCCAACTCACTGCAATCAATGCCAGCTGCTGTGAGATATTAACTGCCCGAGCAAGGCAATAAAATTCCTTCACTAAAGCCATGCCAGCACTTAAATGTTTAAAAACTGCTCGTCATTGTCAGGTCTCAGAATGGATGTGTGAGCACGGGAAAGACTCCACCACGCAGAATTTACCACAGCCAAAGCTACTGGGCTTCCAGGCAGTGAATTAAATTATATTATTATAGTTAATTAGTGATGCTAATTGATTTTTTTCTTTTTTTTTTTTAAATTTCCTGCTCTGTAATATTTTAAGATTTTTGGCTGGTGGAATTTTAGGGAGATGTTGGTGAGAAACCTCACCTGGGGACAGGGATTTCATCCTGATGGTTCAGGAATCTTCCACCATGTCCCACCCCTGGCAGTGCCCAAGGCCAGGTTGGACAGGGCTTGGAGCAGCCTGGGACAGTGGAAGTTGTCCCTGCCAATGGTAGGGGTGGGAGTGGATGAGTTTAAAATCCCTTCCCACCCAAAACATTCCAGGATTCTTTGGTTCTCTGCACCTGTTGATGAAATCCTTGCCCATTGTGTTGCACATTTGAGGGAAAAACCCCTATAAATATAAACTAAGGCAGTGGTTTGATCTTTCATGAGGTGTTTTATAAGACAAAACAATGACAAAAATATCTTTCAGTGACAAACCTTTTCAAGGCCAGTTTGTCCAATAAAATTAATTTATCTTCCACCTTTTATACATCTGAAAGAAAAGAGCAAACAATGACAAAGGGTTTGTGTTTGGAAAACACACATCACCAGCTCACTCATTTTTTTTTTTTTTAGGAAGTTTTCCTCAGCTGCAGGCAGGAGAAAGTCTGGGAAGCACGAGAGCATCCTGCAAGCAGTGAAGGACCTGAGCAAGGGCTGCAGGACAGGCACGTGCTGAGCTCTGAAAAGAAATGACTCCAAGACCCCTGAGTTGTGCTCACCCACTTCATCCGTCTTTGCCTCTGCTAAGAGCAAGCAAATTGTTCTTCATAGAGCTCCAGCTTCACCCTTAACCTGCTGAAGGATCACAGAAGAAATATGCCACTGGTAGCCAGGGGAACTCCCAGAGGTTTATCTGTAGGAGGTTCAGCATTTTATTTTACCTCTCTGAAATATAGACCAAATATGAGCCCTCGCCTCATACAAATCTTCTACAAATCTCCCTTTGTTCCGAGCCTTTAGGGAAAAAAAAAACCCTGAAAATTTAATACAATAAATCTCCAGGGAGAAAGGGGAGGTGGAATGGCCCAAAACCAACAGAGAAAGGTAATTCCAGGCCACAATTCCAGACCCGCGTCCATCCACGAGGAGTTGCCTAAATGGAGAAGGAGCAGACAGGGTGGGCTGATCAGCCTCATACTATAAATTAAATAAAGTAAACCCCACATTGGCCTGGACATGAGACAACCTCCATCTCCCCTCGCAAAGAAGAGAAATAAACTGCAATAATATTTCTATTTTAAAAAGAATATGAAAGCCCTTGAGCCATCCCTCCCCTTGCGAGCAATCAGGATGTTTTTCTCTTTCATGCTCTGCTTTTCTTTTCTGTGCCATGAATTTGCATTTTCTCATCTGCCTAATTCCAGCTACATTTTTTGTTGTGGTGGTTATTTTAATATAAAATCTCTGTGGTTGGTGAGGGAGGCAGAGAGAGAAGATGCACTTCAACTCCTCACGTGTTTTCAGCATCCTTGTGGTAGAATTGGCCCCTCAGAGAATCAATTTCTGACCTGCTCTTAGTTCCTCTCCACAGAGATGCATTAAAAAAAAAAAAAAAAAAAAAAAAAAAAGCCAAAATTCCTCATTTTACAGCATCTCCTTTAACCAAAATTTTATTTAATTTTCTTGTTGACCAACAATGTCCCTCACTTCCACCCACCACCCACCCCCAGCAGGGAAACCCCTCCTTCATTTTTGCACCAACTCCCATTCAGCTAAGCCATGAAAGATATTTTTAAACCTCGGAAGTTTTGGACATCTCCTTTTTCATGCTGAGGTTAAATCCCTACAACACAGGGACACTGGAAGAGCTTGTTCCTATCCTCACCTACATCCCATGAAATAATAATAATAAAAAAAGAATAACAAAAAGCTAAAATAGTGGGTTTTCCCAAATTGAAAACAATGGAGGGAAAGGTGTCTCCTGCAAGTCAGTAACTACCCCATAATCCTGAGGCATCCTTTATCCCAGAAAATTGATGTAATAGATGTAAAAGATTCACATGAGACAAATATACAGAAAAACCGTGTCCAAACGAGGGCTACAATTGTGCATTTCCCATTATCTCGCCCTTTATTCATGTCAGAAAACGCTGCTCAAAAAACAACTGTGGCTGTTTAATAAACCCCCAGTTCTCCTCTTGCTTTGTTGGATCCATCTCACTCCTGCCAACATCCCACTTGCAGCTCCATCTCATCCAGGCACAGCCATTCATTCCCCTGAAATAAACATTTTTGGGATGTGAGAACAGACCGTGATTTTTTAGCAATCTGATATTCAGTGTTTTCCTAGCACCAAATGGAGTTCTCGCACGTAGGAGCAGCCACTGTCCCACCACTCACTGATAAATTAACAGTAATCAAATCAGGGCTTCAGCTGGTATTCGACAGCACTTCTGGACTCCACTGAGCAGTGGCTGAGCAAAGGAAAGGCAGAAAACAAGGAGAAAAAAGGTTGGATGGGCTTGGAGGCACCTGGTCTGTGGAAGGTGTCCCTGCCCGTGGAATGAGATTGGCTTTGAGGTCCCTTCCCTCCCAAACTTTCATGGTTCTAGAATGAGCCCAGCCCGTCACCACTCCCTGGTTTTGTCAGCGTTGCTTTCCCAAATATGAGATTTTCAGCATCCCCACACCCCATCCAGAGGTTGTAACAGCTCCTAGAGAAATCCAGTTAGGCAGAAGATGATTTTTCAAAACTCTTCTGCTCCGTGTTATACTTTTGATGCTGGAGGAAAAAAAAAAAAAAACAAACAAAAAAAAAAAACAACACAACACCAAAAAAACAGGAAATTGAGATAAAACCCCTTTTTTTGCCTCACAATACAAACCAAGGATTTGCTGCCTCTGCCAAAGAGTTCGGGGAAAGGATGTTCATGTCACTGCCCCATAACTCCTGCTGGCTGCTCCCCCTGATTTTGGCACACTTTTAGCAAACCTTTGCATGGATTGACTTCCAGAACACATCCCAACCTGGATGCTGCCACTTCCCAAGACAAATTCTGTTCTGATCTCTCACGTTACCACTTCAGCTGATTTTTTTCCCCTGTCTATTGAGGAACTGAAATTCCCCAGAGCTGGGTGGAGCAAGACCATCAGCATATCACTGCTAGGAAATTTCCAAAATGATTTTAAATCCTTAGAACAAGGCTCCAAATAACACAAAAATTAATTGCAACCTTCCCATGCAAGAAATAAGGAATCTGTGCATGATTTCCTATATCCATGAAGAAAGAAATCCTTGGATTGCACTACCCTGGTGCTATTCCCTCCACCAGCAGGGAACAAAGAGCAATTTCTATCCTATTCCAAACCTGTCTGTCTCCAAATCTTCCCAATGTCATATTTGCACCAATTTCAGGAGGTAGAGACAGAAGACTTGAATTTGGGAGGTGTTTTGAAAAATACAGGGCAAGTTTTTCATAATAAAGTGCCCAAAATGAAGTCTTCCACAGGATGAATTTTGAAAGATCCCGTATTTCTTTTTAATGTATCCAGGAGCTTCACAAATGGCATTTTTCCCGCTTAGAAAGGAGAGGAAGAGGTAAATAAAAAGCTTAAATGGCACAAAACAAAAATCAGTGGAGCCTTTTGATTGTTCTCCTTTAATTTCTGAAGGGGGTGCAGCTGCGTTTGCACCCACCAGCTCTGAACTGGGCTCTGGAAGATTCCATGTAGGGAGCAGTTATCCCTCAAAAGGTCCCCTGCTGATGGCTGCAAGCAGAACTGAGGAAAAAAAAACAAAAAAAACAAAAAAAACCAATTGGCAAGAAAGATATTTGCAAATATTTTAATAGTTGCCAGTTTTCCTGATGTTATAAAGAGTGTGGCTGGGGCTGGAGATTTTCTTCAAGCCTCAGCTTTCACAGGCAGTGATTAAATGAGAATCGGAGCCTTCCTTCAGATAAGCAAGAAAATCACAAGTCCCCAAAGTTGCAAAGATTCTTGCAAATGGGTTCCAGTGACAACAGAGGCTCAGAAATCAAAGGCCAACCTTAAAACAAATAAATAAATAAACACCCTCCACACACAACCTAATTTTTTGTTACGAAGTGAAATGATTTTTTAGAAGTTACTGTTGGCAGCTTTTTCACTTCAGTTTTTAAAAGAATTTTTGGGTTTGTTTGCATCCTGCATGTATGAACATTGAAAAAAATTAATAATTACGGGGCCAGAGAGAGTTTCTCAGTGAAGATGCTTTTCCACAAGAACCTGAAATAAGGGATTTGCATCCCTTGGTTTCTTCTTCTGTATATAAGGTTTGTCTTGGGGCTTCCTCTGTCAGTGGGGAGAGGGATTTCTCCAGAGGGAGAACCACAGCAGCATTGGAAGGAGGAACTTCTGCCTAAAGCTGCTCCTTCCCTTCTCCCCGCTGAGTGCGGGAGAAGCTGAAATCCCGTCGCCAATTCCCAATTTCCCAAATCCCAGCGGCAGGGACCGTGCCTCAGCACCACCTGGCACCAAGCACGAGGATCAAATTGTCCGAGCTGGGACTGAAAAGTCACAGTGTGAATAATCAAAGGCACAGACAGTGACCACCGGATTGGGATGGAGATGCACAAATAAATTAATCAATAGGGAGAAAAATCCTCTAAACTCATTCTTCAGGCGATTTCCATGCACATAGCACTGTGCATAACTGGGACAACTCCAGAGACACATCTAAAGGTCTTCCCCTTTTTTTTCCCCCAAATCCCAGCTGCAGGGATTGTGCCTCAGCATCGCCTGGCACAAAGCATGAGGATCAAATTGTCCAAGCTGGGACTGAAAAGTCGCAGTTTAAATAATCAGGGGCAGTGACCACCGAGTTGTGATGGAGACGCACAAATAAATTAAAATAATCAACAGGGAGAAAAATCCCCTAAACTCATTCTTCAGGCGATTTCTGTAGTACACATTGCTGTGCATAGCTGGGACAACTCCAGTGACAGATTTAAATGTCTGCCTCCTTTTTTTTCCCCCCCTATAAACTCATTTTTATCAGCTCAAAAAGTCCAAAGGCTCTGGTGACAGCAGCGCTGGGAGCCAGCCCTGCCAGCCCACCCCTGGCACAGGGGGTGGGATGAGCTGCGGGAATGTCGGGGGAGATGCCTGGAAGTCATCGCTCCTGGCTCACCTCCAGTCAGCCACTAAAGAATCAGTCCCAGTAAAGTTCACGCCATGAGCACCGAGATGTGAAGTGCGGGTGGAAAACACGGGAAATGTTACATCTGCAGGGAAGGAGTTTAATAAATGTTTAAGGAAACGGCTGCTCTCAAGACCCTGCTCTTCTCCATAAAATTAAGACTCTGCTCGGATTTTGCCGTGGAGTTTGTCAAATCCCGAACTCGGTTGTCTCAATGAATTTGTGGGGTCCTGGGTGATCCTCGCGTGTTTACCCAGCCCGAGTCAGCCACGCTGCCTTGTGAGTTCCTTGAATCCTTTCCAAACCTTTCCCTGCTCCTCAGCAGCGAACGCAGACAACATCTTTAGCAAGTGCCTTTACTTCCAACTCAATTGACGCCGATGACCTCATTCAAAATGCAAATTGGAAGAGTCTTTCTGGAGACGCCTCTTGCAGCTTTTACCTCTTCCAGATGCATTTGTGTTGTGCTCCTCATCATCAGGCAGAGCGGGGCATTTATGGGAACGCTAAAAGCACGATCTGAACCCGGGAGAGCTCATTGGGACGGCTTGTGTGTCCCCAAGAAGCCACATCGCACAGAGCTGTCACACGGAGCCAGGGCTGTGCCATCCTGCCGCTCCCCTGTTAATTGTTCAGCCGGAGAGGGGCTTAGGAACAGCGGAATTCATCTCAAATTACAGAAATACTCATCCAAACCAGGCTGGACGGGGCTTGGAGCAGCCTGGGATGGTGGAAGGTGTCCCTGCCCATGGCACGGGGTTGTGATGGGTTCTAAAGTCCCTTCCCACCCAAACCAGTCTGGAATGCGTTCATTTGTGACAAGAAGGACACTGAGGGGCTGGAGCGTGTTCAGGGAAGAGAACAGAGCTGGGAAGGGGCTGGAGAATTCCTGAGGGAGCTGGGAAGGGGCTGAGCCTGGAGAAAAGGAGGTTCAGGGGGAACTTTGTGGCTCTGCACAGCTCCCTGACAGGAGGGGACAGCCGGGGGGGTCGGGCTCTGCTGCCAGGGAACAGGGACAGGAGCAGAGGGAACGGCCTCAGCCTGGGCCAGGGGAGGCTCAGGGTGGACATCAGGGAAAGTTTTGTCATGGAAAGGTTTGCCCAGCCCTGGCACAGCTGCCCAGGGAGGTTTGGAGTCCCCATTCCCGGAGGGATTTAAAATCCCTGTCGGTGTGGCACTTGGGGACATGAGGCAGTGCTGGGAAATGGTTGGACTAAATTGGAGAGGGCTTTTCCAAACTCAGCGATTCAGGGATTCTGTCTTCTAAATCAAGAAGTGCCACTGTGCCACACTATGAAAGTGAGAGAGATTTAATTCCTGAATTCAGTAAACCAATAAAAATCAGAAGATCTCCATCAATAGATTTTGCCTAAAAGGTACAAGCAGGGCAACCAACAATTTCAGAGCTGTGTCTGGATTACACGTCCCTGCACCAAGTCCTTGTCCACCCTGATTTTATGGATACATGTTTGAGCTCACCAGTTAGTACAAGTTGCTTGCAACACCTTTGACTCATGTGCAAAATAAAGTGATAGTTGGAGAAGTTGTATCCGATACACAAGGCACAAAACTGCCAGCAGCCCAGGAATGTGCAATCAGCAATTAGGACTATTTAATACTCCCAGATAGAAAGGGAAAAAAAAACCCAAAACACACACACATGGAAAAGTGAGATTTATCAGGCAGTTAATTGCCAAGCATTTTAATTTAAGAGTTAAGAAAATGCAATTCTAATTATTACCGAATTATGCAGTCATACATTTTCATACTCATGTAATATAGGACCCTCGGAAAGACATGACACATTTTAATTAAAACACAATTACTTATTGATGATTAGATCTGTTCAAACAGTGCCTCCCTTCCAGCACCTTTCCCTGTGTTCCTCACCGGTGAATGGCACATCAGAAATAGGAAGAGCTCAGATGTGATGTAGCAAATTTTTTAGGAGGTGTTAATTAATTTTCTTTATAAGTTTATTTTTTAAAGCTGTCTCTCTATATCTCTGGAATGGCATAAAGAGCTATAAATAATACAGGTTTCTCCTGTAGTTAGGGTATAATTTGTGACTTTGCTTCTCTCTTTGCCAAAGAAAATTCACCCCGTCTTCCATTTGTTAATCACACTGAGCACACGAAATATCAGAAACTTCTGTTATTCTTTTCCAAGTTAAATCTTCTGTTCACCAACAGCTGCTAAAACAAGCCAAGCTTTAGCAGGGGGGAGTATTGGACCAAAACAAGAGAGCCAGGTGGGCTCTGGAAAGACATTTACCCATAGCAATGTATGCAAATCACACCTTGGTCATCTTTCTCAGTGAATTTTTCCCTCTCTCCAGCCAAAACCCTCTTTTAGATTTCCTTTATGAGCACATAAACCTTCAGATTTACCAGCGAAACTAACTGAAACAATTTTTTTAAATATGCCCAAACCAACATAACTTCTATTTTAGCTGTAAACAGGAAAAAAAGGAGGAGACATCGGAATTTTAACCGATTTTTTTTCCACTTACTGTGTTATAGAGCACTTAAAATAGCTTCAAGATTAAAGAATAAAGAAAAAAACTTACAGCCAGTTGACTCAAAATCCAACACACGAGTGCAGGAGGCCGCTGTGACACCCAAGGAAGTAAAAATTTAATCTTAGTCGTCTCCTGTTTTGTAAAGCCACAACACAAATGTTATTTTTTGGTGGAAATTCCCGCACTGAAATTCTCTGCTGTAGTTGTCAGCCAGTGAAAGGAGCAAGAGAAGCAGTAAATATTTCCTTCCTTACCTCTGGCATCGAGGATTCTCCCTGACAACGACAGCACTTCACACCTCGTACTTGGGGGTGCTTTCTTCTATTCAAGGGCTTGTTGCCACTAATTGAGGCAGATTCTATTTCACACTTCTAATCAGTTACGGCAATGGGCAGATTCTACCCCTCTGCTTAAAGAGCTGTGCATTGGTTAGACTTTCCAGCAGTTTAAAATACTGATTTTCTATGTTTGTTTGTTTGTTTGTTTGTTTGTCTGTTGTTTCGGGTTTTTTTTTTTTTGTTTTTTTTTGGTTTTTGTTTTTTGGGGTTTTTTTTAAGATGCCGAAATCTCGCCCTGGCATGTTAGATGTGTTACCAGCTCTCCCACCGGGTGACCTGCAAGAATTTCTGGTCTCTGTAGTGAAATTCCAAAAGAAAAATCCACCTGAGGTTAAATGTATTTATTTATTAATTTATGCTTTGGAAGCTCACACTGGAATTTCATCCCATGCTTCCCTATTTTTTGCGCGATGAGATTCTTATTCCTTATATCTTGTTTGTTTGTTTGTTTACACACATTCCTCTTTTACCTGGTCATTTTCCAGATGTTAGTGTGTCCAATCCCTGGAAAAAACACCCAATAAAACCCTCCCATCTCCTCCGTTCCTTCAGGAGTGGGAGTGATTTAACCTTCATCATAAATTCGAGCTTTAGTCTGTAGGGAAAACATTTATGGAACCACAGAGCTATTCTGGGCTAAATGACAGAACTGAACTTCCCAGTGACTCAGAATCTCAGCCAAACTTGTCCTAATTATGGAAGAGATAATTGTAATTTCTTGGGAGATGACAGCTGTGTTATAACACCAGAAATGTAACTTTCTGCCGCGGCTGCAAATAATCCTGCTCCTGCTCTTCCAGAGAAAACTTGGGGAGACACAAAAAGGTGGACAAGGGGAACACAGGCGCGTTCCATTGGGGTTTTTCTCCAGGATGATCACGAGTCCATCGTGATTGGCAGCAAAACAAGCACCAGGGAGCACAAACAGCCTGGAAGTTTCTAAAAGCAGCAAGGAGAAAAGGGAGCAATTTTCCAGGGTGATTTTGGCAAGAAGGAGGATGATACGAACCTGGGATTTGACTCCCTCGAGGACAGGGAGGTCCTGCAGAGAGATCTCCACAAATCAGAGGGAGGAAAGATTGCCGGCCACGTGAAGCTCAACAAGGAAAAGCGCTGGATTCTGCACCCAGGGTGGGACACCCCTGGATTTATGGACAGATTGGGAATGAGGGGATGGAAAGCAGTGCCAAGGAAAGGGAGCTGGGGGTCCTGGTTGAAGGAAAGTTGGATCAGAGTCAGCAGTGCCCTGGAGCCAGAGGGGACATCCCTGTCCTGAGGGGGTCAGGCACAGCAGCAGGGCTGGGAGGGGATTGTGCTGCTCTGCTCTGGGCTGGGGCAGCCTCACCTCGAGCTCTGGGGTGGTTTGGGGTGCCACAATATAAAAAAGACATTAAACCATTAGAGAGTGTCCAAAGGAGCCGCGAGGACGGGGAAGGGCCTTGAGGAGAAGCCGTGCGAGGGCGGCTGAGGGAACTTGGAATGTTCAGCTGGAGGAGAGGAGACTGAGGGCAGAGCTCGTCGCAGTTATGATTTCTCCTGAGGGGAAGAGGAGGGGAAGACACGGATCTCTGCTCTCTGGTGACCCAGGGAAAGGGCTGGAGCTGTGTCGGGGCAGGGTTAGGATGGAAATCAGAGAAAGGTTCATCCCCAGAGGGTGCTGGCACTGCCCAGGCTCCCCAGGGAATGGGCATGGCCCCGAGGCTGCCAGAGCTCCAGGAGGGTTTGGACACCCAGGAGTGCCCAGGGTGGGATTTTGGGGTGTCTGTGCAGGGACAGGAGCTGCACTGGATGATCCTTGTGGGTCCCTTCCCACTCAGGATATTTTGTGATTCCTCGATTTTCAAGCTGGTGCCAAGGACTCGGGCACAATGAGATGTCACAGTCCAGCAAGTGCCACCAGCTCCCTGCAGCATGTCCTGGCTGGGATCCTCAGGAACAGCACGTGGACATGGGGTGGGACATTCTTTGCCTGGAGGTGTTAATTTTAAACTTCTCTCACTAATCCCATATCCAGAGGGTAGGCACGTGGAATTTAGGGTGAGAGGGGGGAAAAAAATAAAGAGAACGGGGAGAGGGAAGCTTACGGAATATATTAATTTTTGAGATTCACCAAAGGGCAGTGAGAATTGTACCCCAGCTGATTTCACCAGTGCAGCAACGTTTTATCGAGATGGTTTTGCATTCTCCATGTGCAGAGAGCACCGAGGGATGATGTGTTTGCAGGGATTGCATTTCTTAAAGGGAGACAAAACCAATCAGCCATTAATATATAAAAGCCTGACACTTGATATAGGGATAAAAAAGAAATTTCAGCTCCCACTATGCAAAACCTGTGGGGAAGCTCTTCAGTCTTCCCAGCATGAACAGGCTGGTGTTGAATATTCTCTAAAATCTGGTTATACTTGTTTATTTCCAGCTCCTCTGAAAATGATGATGCAGGACATGCTCTTTCCCTGGTTTCTTTAATTTCAGTGTCTCCTCAGGCTCTGATGCAGAATTTTCCCCCCTTTATTTAAAGAGCTGAACAGGGTGGTTGTGATCTGCAAGATTCCCCAGTATGAATTCCAACTCTCAGCCATTTTCAGGAGGAAAGCCTTCCCATCAGGATATCTCCTGGTTTTCAGGCAATGAATCCAGTGCACCTGGAAAGAAATGGTCACACAAACATGCTTGGAGAGCTATGCCTGGTGGGAACATGTGCAAACCCACTTTAGGCAGCTGAAAATTTGGATTTAATTGATTTCGATTACATGTGTGAGAGAAGTGAGATGACTGAGAAATGGACTTTTGAATGCCTGAGGAGGAAAAGAGTTGGGATAACTGGGATGCGACATCACAGTTTTCTGGAAGGGATGTGATGTCATGTTTTGTCTCCATTAAACCATATCCTGAAATGGGAGGGTCAACAGCACCAGTTGTTGCCAATGCCCCACTGGAATTGGCTCCAAACCTCAGGAATTTTCACCTAAACTATGTGGATTCAATATTGAATACAGGTGTGGAGAGGGAAGAAAGCAGAGATTATTATAATAGTTAAAATTTAAGAAAAAAATCAGAAGAAAAATGAACTGATTACTGACTAGGTTTGATTGAAAATGAGAAATATGTCCAAATAATCCCCCATGGGGGATTATCTCTCCATGGGATCCATCTCTCCATGGGATGGGGAATGGGAACACCATTCCCAGTGGATGGATAACTCTTGGGAGTGTTTCACCTGAGGGCTTGGAGCAATCTGGTCTGGTGGAAGGTGCCCCCGCTCGTGGCTGGGGAGCTGGAACAAGATGGTCCTTGAGTCCCGTCCAAAAATCAGCAATTTTCAGATTTTTCACTCTGCAGCCATGGATTCGAGTGAAATCCTTCCCGTGGTTAAAAATGGTCTCTAAGCAACAAGCACTGAAATGTTTCCAAATCTTTTTTGCTTGACCCAGGATTTGTGCTGAGTTAGATGAGTAAACACTGGCATGACGTGACATTCCTGTTATTTATGTTCCATCCAAATAAGTGGAAGATAACCTAGGCAAATTTCCATTATCTAATTATAAAAACCTCCTCATATTCCCATGAAACTAATTTTAATTTGATGAAAAACAGACAACTTGGAAATGGATTTCCTACGATTCGAGCGATAAGATTCTTTCTCAGTGTGTTCTCAATTTACCAAAGACTCCAAAATTGGAGATCTCTATTAATAAACATTGCTGGTTGCTCATGCAGTGACTTTGTGCGATTACAGGCACACAAAAATAAAAATAAAAGGAAAAAGCTCCTCTGCTGCATTCCAGGGAAGGGAGAAGGAACCACACTGTGCTTTATTTTCAAGAAGGAGCTGCAGCAGGTGAAGCTCCTGCTTTGTTCAAAGCTGCTCTCACCATGTGATGGTCACAGGTGTTTAAAATGTCTGCAAGAATTCCACAAGAAATTGCCTTTGGAGAGCAAACCCCTCAGCAGGGAGGTTGGAACTGGATGATCTTAAGGTCTCTTCAACCCAAACCATTCTGTGGTTGTGTGGTTCTGTGAATTACGGGAAGCTCCTTGTAACCATGATGTGCAGGGAATTTTCTGCACCAGAAACAAACTGTGTTTTGACAATTATTCTTTCTTAAAAGTCCCAATCCTGCTCTTCCTTACTCCTGGAAATTCCATAGCAGAATTCATTGCATGGGTACAGGTTAGTGGCACCTCTCCTGAAACTTGTGACGTTGTCCTATGTCTAAAACATCCAGAAAAAAGGAGATTTTTGACCACTTTCCCAGAAAACTAAGCCACGAAACCCCCCGATTTCCTGCAAAATCTAAGAGGAAGATCAATTTAACTAATGATGTGGGGGTTCTGTGTCCCTGTGGACCTCACACATATTATTTATAGAATGCATTAATATTTCATTTTCCCCATCCCTAAACAGTCTTTGAGGGCAAGAGGAGAAAAAAAAAAAAAAAAAAAAAAAAAAAAAAAAAAGAAAAAAAAAAGATAGCTGGAGACAGGTAACATTTTAATTGAAATTAATGGGATTGGTTTGATTTCACCTCTGAGGATATAAAAATCATTCTTTTTTTTTTTTTTGTCATGAAAAGGATCTCTGTGTCTCGCCAGTGCCCTGACAAGCACGACAAGCTGTAGATCACACTGAGAATCCACCTCTCACTAACCTGTGCCATGTAGACCATCAGTCTCCAGTTTGTGAGAAACCAGCAAGGAAAAAAACACAGAGATCATGAGAAGATGGAGCTAAAACTCTGCTTTTCCTTGGTTTTTTAATGCCATCCCTTGGATGGGATGATGCCCAGGCAGCCGCGGTGCCGTTTTTCCATCAGCGCCTGTCAGCAGCTGTAACCCCTGCCCAGGAACAGTGTGAGGAGCATTTTATGCTCCCTCTGTGCTGGACCTGGGCTGCTGAACGTGCCAAACCCGCGTGCTGAGCAATTATTGTTCTCTAAAGGCTTCTCTGGAGCCGTGTTGGAGCCTCCACCGGAGCTTTGCCAAACGGCCGCGGAGATGAAGCGGCACCAAAGCTGGCAGTGCCAGCCAGAGGCAGGAATCAGCTCACTGCAGCCCTTCCAGCCCTCCTCTAAACAGTTCTGCGCTGCCACAGGGGGTGCAGGAACGTCTTGGCTTTCATTTATAGGATTAGTGTTCATTTCTCCTACCATGGGGTAGAATGAGGTCGTGTTTTCTGAAGCACCTGAGTTGCTCAGGAGGACAAATTGCCGAGATCTGGGCTTTGAGCTCTGCTCTGTGTTTGGATGAGTCAGTGGAGCTCATGCTCCTAAGTCACTTAAACCAGTTACATATACCACATTAAATCCTTATAAACTTAAAATGGAACCCAAACAGGTCACCACCCAAACCCCAAGCTGCCTCTCAGATCAAACCCAATTTTCCTCCAAGCACTCTCCTTCTCACTGTCCATTGAGAAAAAAATTTCCTTTTTTTCATTACAATCTGTTTTATAAAACGTTTTGCTGCACGTTTTCCAATGACTATCACAGTCTGAAAGGCCAGCAGTACCATGGCTCGCTTCCACCTGCATGAATTCAGTCCCAAGGCAGAGAAAGGTCCTGAAATTATTTCTCTTCTGTTGTAACTTGCAAATTTTAAATGGGAAAATGAAATACAATTCACAGGCAAAAGTGAAGAGTGAGTAAAATCCCACAAAAGCTGCAAGAGAGTAAATGAACAAGTCAAACATTACATTTACTCATTAGAAATTATAAGGAGGGCATAAAATTTGCCTAAAATTTCTTTTTATTGCCAGCAAAATAAATTGAATATAAAAAGAAATCTAATAGGATTTTGTGATAGAATGTTAATTTCTGGGGTGAAAATGCACATAAAAACACCTCAGGAATTCTCTGTGAATATCAGGATTTCCTTCCCTAGATTATCCTAACCTGGTTTATCAGAGACGGGATCCAGAGCACACAGCACAGCTACTGAAATACCCCAGACCCCAAAAAACAAAAAACATGGAAAAATCCTACAAGACCCCTCAGCAGATGTTTTAGGGGTTGGGGTTTTTTGGTTTGTTTGGTTTTGGTTGGTGTTTTTTTTGTTTGTTTGTTTGTTTTGGGTTTTCTGGTTTTTTGGGTTTTTTGGGTTTTTTTGGGGTTTTCAGTTTTTGTTTTGTTTTGTTTTGTTTTGTTGTTTTGTTTTGTTTTTTAATTTCAAGCCACGGACTGGGTTAGTCAAGTTCCTTTCAAGGAATTAATAGATAATAATAACAACTGCTTCTTCCTAGGAAAAGTGACCTATATTCCAGGTAAGGAAATATTCCTCCCAAAGAGGAATTTCACTGGCATGAAATGCTCTGCTAATAGCTGCACTTGTATTATTTTTCATCTGGGTGCCCCAAGGATCTTCCTCCCCTATTCCAATGCCCAGTGCAGGGCCACCCTTTGTTACAACATTAAAATCTACTTAATATTTTTTTATCATTTCACATCACAGCCCCGGTAATTGTACCCTCAGGAGCAAGGCTTCTTCCTGCGTCTGCTTTTCAATATTATTGGCATCTCCCTCATTTGGGGACCTGGAATGATCTTTTTTGCATTTTCCCCGTGAAATGACAAACACGGCTGGTTGTGGCTCAAGCACTATTTGGAGCATGACCCCCTCGGCTCCTGGTGTTATCCAAATTAGATTTTGATCTTTGTCAATTAGGCTTTGCCACTGTGGACCTGCTGTGCCATTATCAGGAGAATCCCTGTCAGGGTTGGGAAGTCAGTGAACTTTGGAAGCCTTCTTCCACCTTCCAGGGATGCAGTTTTACAATCGGAGCTGTTTAAAGATATAATAATAAAATAAAAATTTCTGTCCACAGGCCCCATTTCGGGCAACCTTTGCACTGTTTGTCCTCAAACCAAGAATCACTCGCAGAGCGGAGAGCTCTGCCTTCCCATGGCAAAAGAAAACCCAAGCAACCTCGATTTCCACAAGCAATTTGGCTTTCCTTTTGCTCCTTTTAATGTTCCTGGCTTTGTAACGTACCCTGCCAGAGCTTTGTCTGGGGGCCAGTTTTGCTTCTGGGTGTGGGGGGAAAGTAGTGGCCAACTGAATAAGGAGGATGAATGCCAGGAAATCTTCTCTGGTTGTCACACAGCAGGGCTGGGGTGCTCCTGCAGCCCAAGGACTTTGTCAGCTGGTTGGGCTTAAACTGGGCAGGTACCGGGGGAATGTTTGGCCCGGCACAGCCCCTGGCCTTGCAGAGGCTCACCTCCCAACGTGCCTCCAGAGCCATCCCAAATCCTTTCATGTGGGGAGGCTGCCTGCCAAAAAACTTCCTTTTCATTCTCACATTTCAGTTCTGGCTCAGAACTTTTCCAAGGTGCACTTTGCAGGGTTTGGTTCAGAGTTGCCCAGATGGGACACGGGAGCTTTTGTGTGGGCTGAGGGGAAGGAATAACCCTCCTGGCATGAAGAAATAGTGCTGCAAACCAGGATTTTCCAGCAGGAGAGGGTATTCCACGGGTTTTAAGGCAAAGAGTGTTCATCAGGGCTGACCCTGTGTGCACCAAAAATTACGGGTTTTGCTGAGTCAGTACCTGTTTGAATTACAGCATCTGTCAAAAAATAGTTATGAGTGAAACTTTCCCAAGATAAAATTCTCTTATCAACCAAGGAATGGAGTGACAGGACACAGGGAATGGATTCCCACAGCCAAGGGTCAGGGTTAGATGGGATTTTGGGCAGGAATTGTTCCCTGGGAGGGTGGGCAGGCCCTGGCACAGGGTGCCCAGAGCAGCTGTGGCTGTCCCTGGATCCCTGGCAGTGCCCAAGGCCAGGTTGGACATTGGGGCTGGAGCGGCCTGGGATAGTGGAAGGTGTCCCTGCCATGGCAGGGGTGGCACTGGATGGGCTCTAAGATCCCTTCTAAGCCAAGGCACCCCATGATTCCATCACCTGCTCATGTTTTGCAGCGCTGAAAACTGCCAGAGGTTTAGGGGCTGCTCCTGTTTCCCTGAGGGCAGCAATTCCCTCTCCTTCACTCCAGTCTCTGGTGCAGACCCAGCATTTGTTCTGCCTCAGAGGCTTCCAACCCAACCCATTCCAGGATCCTGGGGTAACTCTGAGGGCCCTCCAGCACATCCATCCCCAAGATCCAGGGGATGCAGCTTTTGGCACTGCTCCCTCTGCAGTAATTTGGGGCTTAACCCAGCAACAGTGTTTTTCTTTTCTGCTACCAATTACTTTTTCCAAGCTGGATCCAAACCTCCCCCCATGTTTTGCTGTTGAGTACACGAAGGAAGAGCAGAGCAGATGAGCCACGCACAGCCACAGGAGCTCGGCTGCTCCCACAGTGACCTCCTTGGGAATGCCGGCGGAATTCAGCGATGGCAAAATGAGCCCTCCAGGCGTGGCTGGGTTTGGTCCCTGGCTGCCCCCTTAGCAGACAGCTCCTCTGACCAGAATACACAAAATGGGAGCGAGGAGTGAGGACAGGAGAGTTTCTAATACCTGCCAGCGGGGAACTAAATGTGGGAAGAGCGCTGGGAGCCAGCCTTGCACAGAACGCTCACACCCAGGGAGGCTCGGGATAAACAAGCAGATGAAACGACTGCTTGGGAAAAGGGTTTCCACACACTGCCTAGGATGGACAGGATCGATTTTAACGAGACTGGGAGGATGCAGGGACCGTTTGCAATGGTTTGGGGCATTATCAGCCCTTGTCACTCACTGAGTTTTTTTGACCAAGCCGATTGAGCCTCAATTTTTTTTTTTTTTTTATATTCTGCCTTCAGTTTTCGTCAAACAAAACTCATTGATTTTTCTGCAGGTGCAGAGAGGAAGAAAATATTTTTTTACAGGTTGTTTTTGATAATTAAACCAAATGATGCATTCTGAAAGATCTTCTGAAAGGTACAAATTTGGTTTTAATCAAACCCCATGCGAAAAGCAAAATTAAGGCCAAATTCTGAAGAAACCTGGGTTTTAATTGATGAGTGTGTTTGGGTTTGATCCAGTGCAGTTTGACATTGAAAGGGTCTAGTCCAAGTCCTTAAAATACACACTGCTGATAATTTTTTACCTCTCAGCTTATTCAGCATGTTCAAGAACATGAACTAAGCTGTCTTGACTACAAATTAGCTCGATAGAAAAAGCCAAGACTAGATTTTTAGGATATTTTATTGTATAGCCTGCCTAAGACGTGAGGCACAGATTGTAAAGTTCATATATCATTTTGCAGGATTTATTTATTCTTTCTTGCCAACTCAGCTCCAAAGCCCAGAGGTCAAACCCTACAGCTCTTGACATCCATAGTTTTGCCACTGACTTCGCTGATGGTATAATTTCAGGCATGAAGACAAAGTTCTTGGTTAAGGGGTTTTTAACTTGTACTTGTAAAACCCTTCCAAAAAATCTCTATAAAAATTAAAATGGGCCTTTATAAAAATGGCTCTCCAATCTCAAACCCCAACTATCTAAAAAATTCTTCAAAGAGAATGAATGGAAAAATATCCAGGCCAGGTTTTGTTATATCATGCTCAGGGTTTACAGCATGGTTTGGAACTACTGAGTGAAGTTTTGCAACAGCTGCTGCACTTTATATTTTTGAGTGTTTTTTAGCTGCTCTGGAAAGGGTGAGATATCCAGAGTCATGGATATGAACAGTCCTGCTAGAAGATTATCTACTGGAAATTTACATCTTGCCTTCCCAGCTCTCTCCAGCCCACACCAACAATGGAACAGGATGTCCACACAAACCTTTTGTCCTGCTTAAATCCTCTTTATGCCTTGCATTACTCCTGGAAGCGACCACTGGGTTTTGTGCTGGGCCCCTGTGCTCCTGTCACCCAATCCCCATTCAACATCCCAGCATTTAGGGGGTGAATTTCCTGATGTAGCCACAGACTGATGAGAATAATAAATGTAAAGCTAATTTTCTCGCACACCTGCAAGTACTTGCGTGGTTAAGTCCAAAAAAACAAAGCCAAGTCAACTTCCAAATATCCAAGTGGAACTCATTAATGCGGAGGCCAAGGCTTCCACCTTTCTGAAGACACATTTGATTAATTTATATTAATAAACTTAATGACTACAAAATGATCACTTTGCCCTAGTGAAAGCAAAATATTATAAATTTACCTGAATCCTTGGTATTTTTAATAAAATCCCTCATTACAAGGAGTTTATGCACACACATACAATCACATGCATATTTATGTGTTTTTATAGACATTATAAATATATATTTGTGTGCCTGTAAAAACATATTCAGACCCTTATTAATACAGGACCACACAAAGACACAGCATAAAGCTCTAATTCCAATGTTTTTTCCTGCATTTTGCTGATAAACAGAGCTGGATCCCTTTGTATCTGCTTGAACTCAACAGCAACAAAACCAGTTGAGGAAGTGCAACATCACAGGGCAAAATAAAAATAAAATTACCTACTCCTGTTGCCAATAGCTTCAAAAGATTGGCTATTTATGGCAACATCCTGATCCGTGCTGGGCCATCCTGATCCATTTGCCACTGACCAATGAAGCCAAGATTTTGGAGTGAGGAGCTGATCCTGCAAGGGATTTGTGTGATCTACAGGAAAATCCTCCTCAGCAGACAAAAAAAAACGAGTGGACCTGGCTACAACTCAAATTCTACTTAGTCTGCTCTGACAGCATAATCAAAGCTGTGCTAGAAAGCATGGAATAATATACAAATATATATATATATTTTCTCAAATGATTCTAAAAACCCACAGGAAATTTTTTTTTCTTACTTAAATGGGAAGGAGAAAATCTATATCTCGGAGAGTGAAAAACAAATTAAAGGTTCTTGAAGGGTGTTTCTTAACATTTACCAGTGTTTTTCCCCATGGAAAAGATGAAAAATTAGCTTGAACCCTAGAGCTTTTGGTCTTTTGTAATATTTTCCTCTTTTTTTCCCCTCCACGATGAATATAGATTTTTTTTTTTTTTTTTAATCCTAGATACATCGATGTCACATATTTAGATTTGAAAACTTTCTCATTGTTATATGAGACAGTTTTAAATTAAAAATGCATTTGGGACTCACCTGTGTAAGGAGGATGGAGGAGCACACAGGCATCAGCAAACACATGAATCTGAGTTATTTTTGGAGCATGGTTTTGGAGTCTATAACAAAATAACCCTGAAATCAAGAGAAATATTCTGCTGTCAGGCTTCCCATGCTAAGATAAGGATCTTTGCTGTCTGCTCCGATTTGGCTTCATCCAGGAAAACATCAGCTGTCATTAAGGAGAGTTTTGCCTTCTCCCATCTGGGTCTCATCATGTTTCACCCTGGAAGAGGAAATAAAGTTCCAGCAGCTCTCTGGACAAGGGACAACCATATTTTTATTTATCTGCATCAGCAAAATCATTTCTGAAGTGTGATCTTAAGCTTAAAACAGTGAGCAGGAGTTCAAAAATCAGGATTAATCTATATTTTTCCCTAAATTCATCTTTAAAATACTCAGTTCTCTGCTGGTAAAACAGGCATGGTGTTGTTTCCCCCCCTCTCCCACCCTTTCCCTTCACTCCTTGTTCAAATGTAAAAATCCTGAGAAAGAACCTCCTCAGTCTTTTTGTTGGTGAAACTTCACACATGGTTCAATACTCATTAGAAGTCTAGAAACACGAGGCAAATAATATTAATAAGATAGATTAACAAATCCCTTGATTTTAAAAAATAGACTGGTTAAAACAATTTAAATTTTCAATCTGTGATTGCTAACTCAGCTAAAAATAAAATTATTAATGAGATAATCACTATTTGCTTTTTCACACACCTGCTTAAAATCCATTTTTTGATGAGAATTCCTGTTAGAGGTTTCCTTCACAGGGATATCTATGAAAAATGAAGATCAAAAACAGTTTGCCCCATCCTTGGAAGTGTGCAAGGCCAGGCTGGATGGGGCTTGGAGCAGCCTGGGATAGTGGAAGGTGTCCCTGCCCATAGCAGAGATAGAATTAGATTTGTTTTTACAGTCTCATCCAACCCAAACCAGGATTCTGAGACGGATGCCAGGATTTGGCACTGCTCACCTTGGTCTCCAGGAGCTCATCACTGCAGTTGGAATGACAGAGAGGATAGAAACTACTTTGGGAATATTTGGCAGTGGTGAAAGAGATGCACGATGAGACCTGGATGGAAATAAAGCAGAGCCGCTCCACTTTTTCATGCATTATTAAAATTGAGATTTTAAAAATTCAGACTTTATTTTTTACCTTTAAAAAATGCAACAGATGTGCGTGAAGACAAAGCTGGTGCCTGCTCTGCCTCGTGGAAGCCGCTTTACGGTTGTGTGGAGCAGATTCCAGAGGAGAGCGCAGCGGAACGGCTGCGAGTATCTGTCATGTGTTAATTGGGGCAATCGGTACGGAGCCAAGTTTTACTACCTTGCTCCATTTTAAGAGGTTTTTACGCTTACTGAATGCATTAAAGCTCAGGAAATGTTGTGGGGGTTGTCCCTTGAATTCTGCACACTGAAATCTCACTCGTGGGGCCTACAGGGAGAGCTGATTTGGTTTTGCTGTTTGGCCGTAGAAGGACAAGAGGCAAAACAAGGGATAAAACTGCAAAGCCGAGCTGGTGCAAACCACAACGCACTCAGCAATAAACCTTAATTTGGCTGCAAAAAGCAATTTGTAAGTGAGCTCTCTTGAACATCTCTGGTTCCTCTAATCAAATGTAATTGTGGATTGGTAAATTCTCTATGTGGAGCAGCAGAAACGTGCTGTGTCCAAGGCCAGGTTGGATGGGGCTTGGAGAGGCCTGGTCTTGTGGAAAGTTCCCTGCTCATGACAGGTGAGTTTTAAGATCCATCCCAACCAGTCTAAGATTTTTTTATGATTATGTGAATTCTTGAGCTGCCATGGTGAAACCTGGAGCCCTCACTCTGGCAAAATCCCACTTTAAACCCAGCTTGTGTTTTGCCTCAGGACCAGAGGTCAGATCCCAATGAACAAACTGATCTTGGTGAAATGCCTTGGATAAACAGAGGGATTGCCCTGGGAGCACCAACCGCAGAGAATGAAATGCTGTGATTTTCAAGTTGTGGTTGCAGCAGGGATGACCACATCTACTTTGATTTTCTCCCAGGGAGCATCCACTCAGCTCCAGTGGGTTCCTGCATGTCTACAGGGAGTATAGAAAGCCTTCCTCTTCTGCCCAAGACCTTTCCCGTGGTGATTGTCACTGCAAAGGGCAGAGGAGAGCTGCCACCACCACCCCACTGCTCCCACGGCACCTCCAGGTACCTCCCAAAATCACAGCCAAGCTGTCCCACAGCAGCTGGAGCGGTTTCTTCTCTGCTTCTTCACCACCGGGTATCAAAAATGATCACGTAATTTCCAGCCTGAAGACTATTTGGGATTTTGCAAGGAAGCTGGAGATGAGGGTGGAGGCAGGTCCTTCTCCTCCCCAGGTGCTGCAGGATGCATTGGAGACAGCAGAGAGGAACTTGCTGGGTCTTCAGAGCTGGAGGAGGCAAGAAGCAGCAGAAAGGAGAAGGTCAAACCTCAGCATTCTCCACCCACCCCCAAGGGTCACCCAGAAGGGTGGGATCGGTGGTGGCACAAACCACCAGGAAGGAAAGAAGTGACCACAATGGGTTATCACTGCGTAATTCCAGGATAAATTCAGTTGTTAAAACTGTGGCCTAATTCAACCCCGTCCTTTGCTCCCTCCCCTCTTCTCCATACGGTGTGAATCATGCAACATTTTCACCTCTGGGAAGGGAATCCTGGAGCCTTGTCCCAGAAAATAAAAATCCACTACAGCATTTCTGTATACCTGCAAGCTGGGTCCTAAAATACCTGCAGGTGAAGTGGTCTGAGTAAGCAGAGAAGACAAAAATATGCAAAATCAACACATGGTCATTTTTTGTCACATGGTTTCTTAATAATTATATCAAAATCAGGCCAGGTTGTCCAGTTAACTCCACCAAAACTGTTCAGGCCTGTGACAAGATTTGAATGAGCACAAATTTTAAAATAAGTAGGGTTGAATACACAAATCATGAGAGTGTTATGCTACGAAAATTTTATATATCTGAAATATCATATATCTGTGAATAAGTCAGAAATGTATTCACACACACAAAAATACAATTAAGATTTAGCACACCACCCCTATTTCAGGAGATTTAAAATGTAACAGCAACAAAGAACATGTTTCCCACAAGAAAAATATGAATCAGCAGCTTGATCTGTTCTCTGTTTTCACAAGAAAAGTCCTGTCTATTATAATCTTGTTTTTCTCAGCCATAAACACAGCGTGAGAAAAAAAAAAAGGAGAGAAATTTATGTTGAATATGGTTATAGTTATTATTTCCCTTCTGGGGATTTATTAAGCATGTGTTAGGAGTTTAGGTATAAAATGAAATTGTTTTTTTCACTACATGGATGTCTTCTGTGACTATCTGTAAAATTTCATTAAGGTGTTAGACTTGATATTGCAGATCAAAGTAATCCCAAGAGATTAAGGAGACCCTGCTAATTGACTAAGGTCATGTACTGCACTTCCCACTGGCACTTTGGCCTACATTGACAACAGAGGAGCAGCCCCATCTCCAAGGACCATTCTATAAAAATACCATTTTCTTTATCTCTAGTCCAGTTTTCACACCGCTACAATAACAAGGGATTTCATAAATCCAGGTGGACTGATTAGAGTTTTGAGTATGTAACTTTCTGAGTAAAAAATATACATGATACTTTTGAACAATTTTGACATTTTATCTTACCCTTTAAAACTCCCGGGAACAGATTGCACGTTAGGTGTTTAAGAATAAAAAGTGTCAGCACATATAGTGAGTTCCATCATTCAAACTTGGCACTAAAGAGGATATTGAAAGCCTTGCTGCAGACCATTAAAACCAGCTAATTTACAACCAAAGACATTGTTGCTTGAAGTGCCAATTTGGTCAATAATTAAGGTTTGGAATATATATCGAGCTTTGACAAGAGAAAATTCCTCAAAACCTTTCCCTGTTGATCCAAACATACAATATATTACTCTCAATTGGACAGTGGCACTTAGTTCTGTGTTGTGATATTACTGAAAATTATGGAATATTCAGAGGCGTGGTGAGGAATTATTGCTGCTGTCAGCCAGATTTGTGAACCCAGTGCTTAGATGTCTGCTCCCCCATGGATCCCATGCCTGGAAAAGTGAAAGCTGGAAAAGTTGGAGGTAATTCACAAAAAAACTTCAGAAAATATGGTTCTTTTCTGTCCGCATCATGGGAGAAGTAAGAAACTCAAAGCCAATTGACCAGGAGTTTTAAGGACAAGATTTACAGGGAAATAAACAGGAGAAGTGGGATCGTACAGCCGTTAATTTAGCAGAGTATGAATAAAGAGCACTGACAACAGCAAGCTGGGTGAGAAGGATGCAAATTAGGATTTCCCTGTCATGATTTAACTGATCAAGTTATACACCAAGAGATTTTGCCACTTTTCTTTCACTAAAAGTTTAAAAATCAAGTGACTTGGGTTTTTTTGTTTGTTGTTTGTTTTTTTGTTTTTTTTTCCTAAATATTGTGGTGTTACAAAAAGCTTGTGGGTTCTTTTTTAGGTTTTATTCAGTCATTATTTTTCCTTGAGTTTATCCAAGTTCTTCCTGAAGGGAAGACTCCAACTTGAGGCAAAGCCATAAGCAATGGGATTACTGGGTACATTTTAACAACGTTAATGGATGTAACAACCACCCTCCCATTCACCAGATGAAATCCCCATCTAAGCAGAAGGATAGTAGGAGTCTTATGACATCCATAAAATGGGTGTCGTTTGCATGGAGATGAATTTCAGCCCTTAGAAGCCAACAGAATCACATTTTCCATTATGTTCAGCCAGCAGAACGGATTTCATTAATCAGCCTCTCATCAAGGGCTCGGTCCTACCACATTACTCAAACTAAGTAATACCTAAGATGCAAATAGGTCCACTAAAGCAAAGGAGGCATCTGGAGAAGCTGTGTCATTCTCTGGCTAAAGGTGCTCTAATGGACTTTGAGAAATCCCAGGTTCCACAAGTGAAATCCTCCTACCCTTCCAGCTCTTGAGAAAGGTTTTGACTAAATAAGTCATTCAACAGAAACATTTAATCCCTCAAACGCTGGAGAATGATGACGAAAGTTAAGCTGTTGAAGGCTGTTGAAGAGGTAAAATTTAGCGTTTACTGCTTTTTCAGCTCAGATAGAGAGCTCAGAATCCCTTTTCATTCAGCAATTGACGTTGAACATTTTAAGACACCATTTTGAGTTAGGTAGAGGAGGCCTTAAGTCCTAGGAATATGGAAAGACTTGGTATGGGTGAGGCTTTATTACCCTTGATTTGCTGGAATTCAAAGTGCTTTCCGTATTTCTAATGTTCCCTATGCCCATTTAACCGTCCTATTTGATGGAGTGGCTGAGTCTATCCATGATAAGGGATGCTTGTCTTTATACTGAATAAAATCTTTGTTTTCTATATTATTAACATTTTACTGGAGTTAGTCAGGTGCTGTGTTTTCCTTGCTTTATATCCCAAGTAAAACCATAAAATTTGAATGACCAAAAGGGCTAAACAAAGCAGAAGAAATCCTGGCTTTTGTATTTACATGGCATTACCATTTGGCAAATCCAATGAAGATTTTTGATCTTCCTTTTACCAGATGCAAACGAAAACTAAAAATATTTATTATTCCCAATGAATTGAACACTTGCATATTCCCTGTGAAATGTATAATAGATGTTAGTTGATCTTTGTATCCTTTTTTGTAGATTTGGTTTGTTTGTTCTTCCTATCACAATCAGTGAAAGACTTTTTGGGTTAAAATGTGGGAAAAGAATGATATATTTGTTAATTGTTGCCGTTCTTGCTATGATCTTTGGCAACACCTGCTGGTGGTACTCTGCAGTGCTGGAACCACTCTACATATATGCCTTCAATGTATAGACCTTCAACTGGCCACACAATCCCTGTCCACCTGCAAGGGGCATGGACATGGCCAGCGGGCTTAAAAATATCAGCCCAAGTTCATGAAAACACTTACACAGGCTTTGCAGGCTCAAACCCTCTCTCATATTAAAATGTGCTTCGTTTTGTTTGCAAGTCCAGCTGCTGTGATTTTTATAAAAGTTGTGATTATACGGCAACTTAATCCAATGAGACTTTTGTCTAGAACGTCTCCCATCCTCTCTCTAGTAACAAGGCGTTTAGAGCAACAGGATAAATAACATTTAGGCGTCTAAGAAAAACTGCTAGGGGTTTTTTTTTAGGGCTCAAATCCTCTTTTTTACATAGTACAGCAGCAAAGCCTCATATTGTAGGTGAGAAGTCTGTAAATTTGCAGTAACTGAAAAATAACAGAAGGCGCAGCAGCATTCTTTATGTTAGTCTATATTGATCGGCTCTAATGAGCACCAGTGGAGCTGTAGCTAATGGTGGTATGTCTGGTGTTAAGGGCAAATGTGGGAGAAGATTATCAACCCAAGGGGTTTAACAGTTGCTGGACTGCCCTCAGCCCTCAGGGCAATGATGCACTTGAGAGGTCACTGTATCAAATGAGGGAAAAGATTCAGCTCGCGCTGCTGGAAGAAATGCAGCAGGAGCTGTGCTTTAGCCCAGGCTACCGGCATCAATAAAACAGTTCCTCTCTGCTGGCTGTTTCTTCCCCTCTCCTTTCCCATCACCTACCTAGCACTGCATTGCTAATTAAGAACCCTAACAGGGGGATCTGGGAAGGGATGGCACCAAACTGCTCCGAATTAGGGTGGAATACGCACCTTGGCGCCATCCGCGCGAGGGGCTCGCGCAGAGAAGGATGAGATGCAGGGCAGAACAGTTTTACACCTGACGTCTGTTTGTTACCTGGGGGGGGTCACACTGCCATTTGATGGGAATTGGCTTGATATTCCATTCAGTGTGTTTCTGCCACCCCCTTCTGAGATCTGAGAGGGCTGAGGTGAGTGGCCACCAGAGCAGAGAAGGCCACCGGGCTTCAAGGGGAAGTTAACTGGCAGATCCGAGAGAACGCTCGCAGTAAAATGTTTGTGCAGAAAGGAAGCTACAGGTATCCAAAAAGATAAAAATGAGCAGAGAAATGCCTTGAGGTGGATGGCATGTTGCACATTCCATGCTTTAATAGCCTAATGGAATAATTTTAACTGTGTGAAGCTCTGAAATACACCAGGAAGCTCTGTTGAGAACCAAGCCCTGAGATTACAAATATTTGTCACAATAAACAGAGACATATACTAAAAAAAAAAATCAGAAACAGAATATCTTACTTAATGTTTTAAATAAGCAAATTAAATGTTACCTTAGTTCCATTTTGCCATGGCATGCTGTGGTTATGGCAAATTATTTATTAGCTCTTTAAAAATTCTAAGACATGGATTGCTCTTGTTCCTTAGAGACCGTTGATGGGTCAGATTATTAAAAAAAATCTTCACAACTCTAATTTTTTTGCAGTGTTAACATGGAGCAAGCTGAATGTCTCATTCTTTGTTCCAGTCTGAGAATTACCAACTGGTTTTGCCTGAACAACATGGAAGCGAGTCAGGATTTGGTCAAAGAAGAATATTTCCTACCACTGTCAGCAAAAAAAAAAAAAGATAAGGTTTTAGACTGTTATCGGGCTGTTGACATGAAAATACCTGAAATAAGTGGAGCAGGCACTAAAGCTGGCATGCACACTCAGTGGGAGCAATGGGCTGGAGACGAGGAGAAACATTTTCCGCAAAGAAGCCGGAGTTGACACCTCCGCCGCTCGCTGCCTGATGGGCTCCAGCTCAGGGGTTTGATGTCTGCAGCTCCCACCACTGTCCATTAGACAGGCGCCCACACCAGGGATGCTGCAGCCACAAGTGACACTAATGTGCTCCACTGCTGACACTGGGGAACCCACAGGAAAATGTGTTCATCCCCTGGCTGCTGCACGGTCAAAAAGGGAACCAGTCTGGCAAAACAGACTGCCGGAGTTTGCATCCCTAACGCTTCATCTGTCCCCATTCTCGTGCTTTGTGAATGCTGAAATTTCTGAGTATCCTAAGAGAAGAATAACCCGTATTATTTTTAAAGTGTATCCTGAACAGTATTTGTGCCTCTCCCGCTGTAGCTTAAATTCCAATTGGTTTAGACAAGGCCAAGTTGCTTCTTCACAAAATCAGCCTGTGAGCAGACTGTGGCAAATCCATGGCATTTATTTTCTACAACTCAAGTTTGTAAGTAGCCTGAGCGGACTTGCTAATTTACATAACTATTGATATTTCCTTCATTCATAAATGCTCAGTTGCTATGGGATGTGAAGTATGAGCAGAAGACAATCATTTTAAATCATGAGCTTTTCCAATACTCGAAAATTCTTCTGTACTCTTTGTTATTTTAATTTTAGACATATTTGAACTTAAGAAAGTCAAAGATTAATCTTCAGATGCTTTTACTCTTCTAATGACAGACATAACATCAGATACTTAACTCAGTAACAGGAAGTTCCATAGTACAGAAGGATATTTACATAAATATATTTTAAAAACATATCTCTGTGCACCGAATTGAAAGAATTTGGTGCAACGATTATCAGAAATGATAATGGGAATAACAGAACATGAGCTTTTCTGTAATGGCTTTTTTCTTAAGGAGACTTCACAATTTTTTAAAATATTATAATTTATTTCATACCTGTTGTTCTACATGCTACAGCTTTGGATAGATGAATGTGTGGGATTTGAAAGAACGTGTTGGAAATGCATGTCACATCACTGGGAGGACAGTGGGTCCATGCTTTGGACCTATTTACCCAGCTCATGTATCTTAACTCCAAAACCTAATTAGTCCAAAATTCCCCAACCAAAGTTCCTCAAAGTTTAATGACGTAGAAATCTAACTAAGGAACCTAGCTGAGATTTTCAATAGTTGGTATTGATCGGTCATTTTGAACTGTTTGTTTTGAAAATGACATGCTATTTATTTTTTCCATTTAAATATCAAAAAGAAAGGATCTTGCTCTAGCTCCAAACAATAATCTATGCAACGAATAACCACTCAGCAGCATAACAATTTTCCTCACTTAAATGAAGAAATATTTTCAGCTCTTGAAATTAAGTAGCCACAAAATCTACCCCTAGACCCATCAGTCTCAAAAAAATCCTACCAAGTCATTATAACTTCAGTAGTAAATAAAATTTTGCCTGTGCATTTTTTTTCCATATGCATTTTTTGAATGAAGTGCAGCTGTTTTGGCGGTTCATAAGAAATGCACCTTATTTTCTTTGCACTGGAGGTTTTCACTGTGCAGTATCACCCCTTAAACACCAGTAAATCCCATAAGTGATCCCAAGATGATGATGTTTAGCACAGTAATATTATTTTCAATGAAGCAGCAAGTTGGAGCACATGGAAATGGATGAGCATGAGCACTTGGAAATGCAGGAGTCCTGCCAGGTTGGGAGAGGAACCCAAAACTTGACCTTTGTGCATTTTACAGGAAAAAAAGAGAAGTCAAAAAAGAGAGGAAAAAAGTTCCAAGCCCCAAATTGTGTTAATTTGAAGACTCTTTAGAAATTGGTCTGTATTATCATGAAGTATGTGTATAGCTACAAACCACATGGAAATCTTCGGGAAAATGCCCCTTTCCTCTTTGCTCATTGACCTTCTCTTGGATAGCATTTGCTCTTCTTCTGGAATCCTGACATCTTCTGGGGGAATCCAGCTGCGAGGATCTTCCCATTCCTCATGCAAATTCATCCGCCCTTGGAGGAAGGGGAAGGCTTCCTGGTCCTGACTGTCCTGTCAGACCTTGCTGGTGATTTAAAACAAGTAAAGTGTCAATGAAACCATTCAAACTCAAACCAGCACAATTGGACATGGCTTAGCAGGCTGGAAGTTTTATCACTCATCTCCAGAGGATCTTGGCTGAACTTCCATCCTGTTCGCAAAACTGTCTGTGACATCTTTGGATGATGGAAATCTTTGAACCTTAAAAATCTCTCACGAGTCATTTGAAGAATATTCAATAACAACATTCTTTGGTTGCAATTTTAGTGAAATAGCTGAAAAATCCTGAATTTCTCAGTGGAACATGACCCAATCTTTATCCACTCATGGCTTCACGGGGTCTGATCCTCTTTCATTTTAGTTCTTTGTATTGCTGTCCTCTCGCTAAAAAGAATCTTCACCCTGTGGCATTCCCTAAGTTCCCACGTCTACATTTATAGGAGTTCAGTAAGGTGATGGTTTCAGGCCTGGTCTGGAGTGGGTCTCAACCCACTTCATTAAATTATTTGAAGTAATTATTTGGTTGGTTTTTATTGTGGGGTTTTTTTTGGAGGACCATTTCTACAGTTCTTTTCTCTCCATCCAAGTCAACTCAGTTTCTGCTTTTACCTTCTCCCTTTGTCCTCTGCCATCAGTTTCTCAATGAATATCCCTCCAGTGAAAATTTACCAGCATGTCTTGCAGGTTTTTTAACATCCTTAAAGCTCTGAAGGCTACGTATTCAAGCTCACTGGCACTTGGTTTGGTCACTGAGCTACTGAGCTCAATCATCTTTAATTTACTTTTTTTTAATTTTTTCATTTATTTCAGAGAAAACATATACTCAAAAATATGTCTTTAAAAAAGTCCCACAGCATTCATGCAGGGGCTTGGTGCCTCCCCAGAATATATTCCTTGTTCCCAAGTATGGAAATGCTGCCTAAAATTGAAGAGTGACTTTTCATATTAAAAGAATTATCAAGAACAGAGACACTAATAGTTCCTGGACAGAGAAAATAGCCAAACCTAATTCAATATGGTAAAAACTTTGCTGATTGGAAAACAAAGAAACGTATCTCTTCCCTCCCGGATCATATAAAATCATTAGAAATAAAAGGAGAGCAAGGAGAGAAAAATCAAGTGCTGAATCATGAAAAGAATCAGCAGATCAAGGTCTTTCTTCTAAAAAATCTTTAGCAGGGAAAAGAAGAAACAGTGGATATTATTTCCAATTATTTCTCAAATTGGAACAGAGAAAGGAAAATAAAAAAATACACACACACACACACAGACAAAAAAAAAATCCCTGACTTGGTGCTACTGGAGTTTGTAGCTGGAAGGAAAGTCCTTGCTTATATTGAAGTAAAGTTCTGAAAATAAGCAAAGAACAGATTTATTGATTTTTGGTGAAGTCTGGGTGTAAAAAAGAGAAAGAATAAAGAAGTGCTCTTTGCCCGCTATGTCCAAATGACATCCCCAGTGGCCTTCTTAATGGTGGGGGAGGGGAGGGGGCAGGTGCCTACCCCGGCACACGGCCACAACTGCCCTTAGGCAAGGGCTAATGGTATTGGCTGAGCCTGCTCTAAGCCTCTCTTTTCTAATAGCCAACTTTCTCTGTGCGAGAAGACAGACAGATATTGATTGGTCCAAATGCCCTTGAGTTGACAACATCTGAAATGAAAATCCACAAGGCTAGCACAAACTTTCTGCAAGTTCAATTCCTTGGAATCTGATTAGGAGGCTGGCCGGCGCGAGCGTTTTCATGGAAAAGGTCTCCTTTTTGTCGCTGCCTCCACACGTGTAATTAGCGGTGCGGACGTGGCTCCGGCTGATGCGCGGCACAAACGGCAATTTTGGGAAGCGGGTTAAGGATAGCAGGGGTTTGATTAAGGCAACAAAGCCAGCCGAGCCCATCGTGAAGTTTAACCACAAATTCGCAAAGGCGCAGGTGCTATTTCCCAGCTCTGAGCGCTAATTAGGTACAAATTAATAAAATGATCCTTCTCTTCTCATCTGCTCTCAGAAGTTGTATATAAAGTGATAGAATTTAAAGAGTTCACCTTTGTGGGAAGTTGCTTCACCCAGATTGAAGTTCTAACTTGCAGCAAGTCTGGGTTTATTTTCTAATGGCTTTGTTTTCCAGAATTAAAATATTGGAGTTACGGATTGCAAATGTTACGGATGAGGAATGCAGAAGGCTGAAGGAGTGTATTTGTACCTTATTAAGCATTCTTTTTTTTATTCTACAAATTCCTCCTAAATCAATACATTGACTACTGTATAAAGCTTAAATAAAGCATTATTAAAGTGGAAGCAGTGTTCCTGTCCTACTGGGTTATTTAGAAGCATAAAAGATACACTCATAAGAATCAGGATCATGCCAGGTAAAGTACAGCTGGAATACACATTAAATTTATTCAGTCATTGATTTGTAATGTTGATCCTCCATGGCTTCATGTTTCTTTTCTCATTAATCTTAGTTAACCCTCTCAAAACAATGCCAACGTTGGCGTTTGATGTATTGAAGATCCAACCTGCAGAGGATGCTGCTTTCTGGACTGTGATCCCTGCCATCAGTGGGGATAAAGCCACAGAACTAGAGAATTGTTCTTTGCTTGATTTTGTGTTAAGTATGAAAAAGAGAAGGTTTTTTCCTCAGAGGAAGAAGCAAACAAAGAAAGAGGATACACAGCTCCATCCCCCATGGCTGGAATGAGGTGATCTTTAAGGTCCTTTCCAGCCCAAACCATTCTAAGATTCTGTGCTGACCTAAGAAAGGGAATGTGAATGTTTTGGCTGCAGAGAATTGATAGATCTGCTGGAGGTCTCCTGTGAGGCAAGGAACAAACTGCTCTCGTGTTTCCACTAACAAACCCTCAGCTCCAGGAGAAAGTCACTGCAGAGGAAGGCAAAGCACTGCAAAGAATCCTGTTTTAGAAATTAAGATCTCTGCCTATAAAGTCAATAACTATTTTAATTGGAGACTCTACTAACTAAGGCATTTCCATTTTCTACTCACCCCTCCCTCCCTACCCACCTGATGAAAGTGTTTTTGTAGGGAGGCTGGCTGAAGAGGAGGGGCAGGAGAGGTCATTTTTGGAGAAACCAGCAGCAAATACACTCAAGTGTGCAGAGACTCAGAAGCCTGGGGCGTTTGCCATCCTGCTGGAGGTGATGCCTGTCAATAAAGGCCGGTTCATTCCTCTGTGGGATGAACTGGGCTTAATCCATCATTCCTCTGGATTTCATGCTGCCTATGCAGAAGCTGCACTCTCGTGGTTACCAGCCACTTCTGAAAGTTTTGCCCCATCTACTTCTGGCAAATACAGATAACAACAATTTTTTTATGTCATGACAGAGGCGTCAAATGTCAGCTGCTGAGACTAAATGGGCACCTTCTATCCCATCTCTTGCTGCAAAACGGTAACTGGATTTTAGTCCTTCCTGAGGATGCCAGTGATTTTCTTACGGAACAGCTCCATGGACTCGCACTTTAGTATCCAGCGTGCCTTAAATCCATCTATATTTTAATTATCAGGTCCACACCTCCCCCATCTGACTTTTTAACAAGCTTATAATCCCAGTGATACACTATCAATACAGGCTAAAAATAAATAGATGGATAGATGGATAGATAGATAGATCGATCGATCGATCGATCCCAATCTACAATTTCCCCTGCAATTATTTACGGCGTGTAGGAGATCAAGACTAGGATGAAAAATGTCCTCCCCCTTTCATATCCATAGAAGTTACACCCAGCATCAAGGGGGAAATGATTTAGCTGAAGACAGACTCTGGAGCAAACATTAGCAGCAAATGTGAATCTTGTTTGTGGTAAATCCATCCCTTGAAACTATTTCTTCCTTCAGCACCAAATAGTCTTTCTAATCTTTTGTCTTTTCAAATAGCTGTGATAATATTAAAACCATGCTTCACGGCAAACAGCATTTCTGGGATTTTCCTAAGAGATGTGGCTTCGGATAAGAAAGTGCAATTGAGTTAAAGCAGTAGGAGAGCCCGGAGTCAGTGGGGTTTGTTGTGATCCGTTGACCACTTCCCAGTAGGCATCTCTGCAGTCGCTGAGAATTACTAAACACCATTTCAAGGAATATGGGTAATTCAGTCAACCAAAAAACCAAACAAAATAAGCCCAGCATAAAATACATTTTAAAAAACCCTACTGGCATGTGAAAAGCAGGAATCTGTCGAGCTTGCTTTGAATCATTCCCAGTGTACTTAGCTAAGGAAAAATCAGGTGGATGAAATTTCTCAGTGTGCACAAAGATTGGAAAATAGATATTTCTGCTAGCACAGAGATGATTCTGAGATAGAGAAATGACAAAGCTGGCTTTTATTTTTGTCCCAGTTCTTAGAAACGACCACACCTTTCAGGCAAATAAAACACAACAATTAAGGCAGTAAATAAGAATAATGTAATAGCAATATTCAGAAAAATTACAACTGAAGGACTTCCTTGCTGTCAGATAGAAGTGTGGCTGGATTACCCTACACCAAGCCTGGCTCTCTGTGGCCAGGATTTCTGCCATATTTTCCCATAATTTTTCATGAGGAATTGAAGCTTATAACAGCCAGGACAAGCAGCTGAGGAGCTCTCAGTGCAGCTGCCCCACTTCTCAGCCTTTTCACTCAGAGCCCCTGACTTATCATTACAAAAAAGAAAAAAAATCTGTAAAGAAATTCTCAGCTGGACTTTCACAACCACTCTTGACAAGTAAATATTTATCTATATATATGTCCCACCAGATGTTATGGAGTTTATTAAAATACCTGCGCATGCAAAGTGAAATGAAGAGGTTCTGCCTCTTATTTTATCATTATTGCACTTCTAAGACAATACCCTGGCTCCCTCTCTGAAGAATGATAGGATGGGCAGGCTGGAGTAGCTGCAGGGGATCCTACGCCTGTTGCCTGCCAAAGCTGCTTACTACTTAACAACTGATCAACTGGCCCCCAAGGCAACAGCTTAACAAGCCCCAGTAGAAGTGGACTGGAGATTTCTTCCTCAGCAAAGAAAATGAAACCATTTACCAGGAATGACCAATATCTAGAAATCAAGGGGAGCAGCACCGGCAACATTTTATCTCCCCAGCTCTTCAGAAATAGCAAGGTGTTTTTAGGCTAGAGTCCTGAAGTTGAGCAGGGTTTAATACTATTGGACTAAGAGAGGGGAATGGGGTCCAGGGTTGCTTGGCAGGTTGGTTGTGCCTTGCACAATTCCTGCATCCCACACTGCCAGGGAGGAGGGATGCTAGTGGGTGCTCTGGGACAATGCCTTGCCCTATGTGCACGTGAGGGAGAGACAGAGAGAGATTCAGGACTGAACTGCAGCAATTCCTCTGGGGTGAGCTGTGGCAGCTGTTTACCAGCACAAAGCAATTCTGTGCCGCGCTTTCGCGGAGGAAATGAGGAATCCTGGACTCGGCTGAAACTACAGGGGGGATTTTAGGAGAGCAGAATTTAATTACCCAAGCTGGAATTTGGCCAGGACACCAGGGCTCACACCTCTGCTCTTGTGAAAAGTGCCAAGAGGTCTTTAATAGCAACAAACGGTCAAGATTTGGGGTTAGGCTTTCACCTGAACACCTCCGCCTTCAGTAACACTTTTCTCCTTACCAGTGTTATCAAAACTTTATCGAAAATTCCTTGGGATTGCAGTGGGGTTTCCATGAAGAACAGCTTTTCTTATGAAGTTTCTGTTTATCTCAGGATCATCCAGAAAAAGCCACCTCGTAACACGTCTTCAGGTCCGCTGCAGGAAATGAAAGGAATATTTGCCGTGCTCAGGCGAGGTAGACCAGGGAGATTTCCGCTAATACATCCAGATCAGCTGAATCAGCTCCATAACCTCCCCAAAGCCTGACACATTTCCTATAGCATCCATACTCCAATTCTTCCATCCCTCAAGTCACCAATGATCTCTTTGGGAGATTTTTTTTTTTTTTTTAGCAGCATTTTGAAAGAGAACTTGAAGCTGGAGGAAGGCTTGGTATTTTCCAATTTGTTTCCATGACCTGCTTTTTTTTATGGTCTTAATCCTGCAGCCATCAGGAGAGGTGTGAAGAAAACCTGCAAGGACAAACCTCATTTGAAAATTGGAACGACCTGTTGACAACTGCCCTTCCTGAGCACGGATTTATGAGTGCAGGTTACTGGGTATATTTAGTGGGGGTTGATTTGGGTGACTGGGGGAGTGTTCTCCAAATTTCTTCTTGTTTTCCCTGCTGCCATTTCTTCCTCAGCCATATTCTCCAAATTAAACTTGCAGATTTTTGAGTGTAGTTTTATTCATGCCTCTGACTGTGGGTCATTATTCCCCTTCTCCCTCTATGAATATCCTAAAGAACTTGACAATAATGAGGCTGCAGACTGCTGAAACTCCCCTGCATAATGTCAACCCAAGTCACATCATTTCCTTCTGTTTTCTGCTCATAACAGGCTCTTTTTTCTTACATTGCAACTAGAAATATTTTCTTCCCTGTGCCTCTGCATTGTCCCTCTGAAGAAGGGCTCATAAACATTTTTACAATGACCAGATTACTGTTTTTAATTAACAAGGTATCAACTTTGTAAGTCTGCTAAGCATCCAGCCATTTCCAAAAGCTTGGAAAAAGCTAAGGTTCAAAAGTTGTGTCTCGCTCTTAAATGTTTGTGATGACAACTAAAAGGGTGGGAGACCTCAAGGTCTATTCAATCATTTTGAGGTTTTGGAAGAGCTGTTTGAGACCTTCAGAGGGTTTAATCAGGAAACTCCAGAGCTCTGAGCAACCTGGTCCAGTGGAAGATGTCCCTGCCCATGGAAGGGGCTAGAACAAGGTGATCTCTAAGGCCCTTTCTGACCCAAGCCATGCTATTCCCAGAATGGCATTCAACACACAAAGGGAAGATTACATCCTGTACATAAGATCATCAAATCACAGATGGTTTAGCTTGGAAGGAACCTTCAAGCCCTTCTAGCTCCCCACCTTGCCTTGGGCAGAGACACCTTGCCCTAGACCATCTCGGCAGGTCCACAACATATCTCAGTAAAATAACCTGAGTACGAGAGAAAGGAACAGAACAGAGCAGATTCACTCAACAAAAAAATATAAACAGAAACTTTCACTCGAAATTCCAGGCATGACTGCTCTTGTGCTGCTGCAACAGTATGTGAAATGTGAGCTCCAGGTCTGCCAGCACCAAGAGGATTTCAATATCACAAGCCCTAATGATTTCTATTGCTTCATTGCAGCATCCTCTGAAAGAAAACACAGCCCTGGATCAATGTAGTCATTGACTGACTCAGTGTATGGATAAGTGATGCACATTAATACAGCCTGCATTGAACTGGAGTGGCCCTCGGAATTACAACTAAAGGTATAACAATGCAATCTTCCCTTTAACCTGAGCAAGAGCTGCATTGACTTTTCCAGCTCTGTTTTCCAGCAGGCTCTGCCAGCTCTGTAGCAAAGCAGCCTGGCCAGCCCTCGAGCACCTCTGCACAAAACAGGGAGCAGCGTTATGTGAACCAACCCTTAAACACAGCCCAGCCCAGCCGACAGCTGCACCATTTAAAAGCGCTTTGTACTCTAAGGAATCTCTGCAGAGCTCACTGATCTATAGGTGCTTCATATATACCCTTAAAAATCTCGCTGGAGATTGTGAGAGATCGGAATCAATATCCTCATTTGATAGATGAGCAACCAGATTAAACAGCAAACCAAGGGCTGCACAACTTTTTGTACCACGTGGTCCTAAATTTCAATCCTTTTCTGGGGCTGGGATGGATATAGGATTTTCTCCTGAGCTATAAAACTCCTCTCTCCCTCCACCACACTGAACTTGCCTGCAGCACAGAACTGTTCTGCAACTGCACAGCTTCCTTTTTTTCCTCATCTATTTTTCTTTTTTTTTTTAAGAACTGACCCAGTATCACCTCAGGAACGTGGAAACTCAGCCAGACCATCAAGTCCTGCTTTCTGACACAGCAGAGCAAGGGGATTAGAGAATAACACTCAGGCTCTACACTTAAATTATAGATGCTGTCCATGCCATGCCCCGTTCCATGTGCAGTGGGAGAGATCTGGTGCAGCTGAGGCCCTACATGTTCCAGGGAAAAGTGACCAGGAGGAGGAAATCCCAAGGCTCAATAAAATTAACACTGGAATTCACTAGTGCCCAGAGGCCAATGGCAACCCTCGGGGCTTGGATGGATCCCTAGGAAGCAATAATTCATCCAGCCAGGATAATTATCCAGAATAAACAAATGGAGTCCCAAGAACAATTTTTAAAATAAATGAAGCCCTACATACCTGCCTTCCAAATGTTCATCTTCAGCTTTCATTAATTCAGTGTTTGGTCCCACTTTTTTTACACAAAAAAAACCCAAAGCAAAACCTAACGCTCATCCAGGGGATTACTATAAAGAGAAATACGAGGAAACATACAGAGTTTAAACTTTCAGGATGCAGATTTTCAAAAAATTGTTTTTCAGTGTAATTAAGTTGCATTTTTAGATGCTGGTTTGGAAAATTTCAACAAAGAAATTTTCTTTCTAATGAATTGAGAGAGCAAATCAGCAAGATAAGATCAAACATGATTACCCATGACAAATACTAGAAGATTAACTGTTGCAGAATTTATTATTTGGTGTATTTATCATCTAAATTTCTTGCTGATGCCATTTGGAAAATAATTAATAGGTAAATTCTTCAAAGTAGGGTTAAACTTTAGATATTAAAAAAATACCTTTGAGTAATTTAGTAAAAAGAAACATTTTTGTTTTCTTTTCCCTGCTTTTCTAACACAAATCTGGTCTGTCATGACTCCTTTCTACTACTCAGTTGATTCAGCATGGACTAATTCAAAATTTAAAGCTGAAAGATTTTTTTTTTTTTTGATGCCACAAAAAGTCTACCAAGTTTAAGCAAAAAATATAAGACGTAACAGTGAGTTAGAAATAAAAAAAAATCCTCTTTCCCTGTGCGAATTTCTTTAACATGGAGTCCTGACAAGTCTTTGGGGAGTCCTGTTTTCATGTAGGTACTGTGAGCCAGAGATTTATCAAGCAACACAATACACGCAGTACAAACTTCAGCCCCATTATTCTTTCTAAGGAATGCTGAGAAATAATTTATCATGATCTCAGCTCTAAAAGCTTTTATTTCTTAAAAAAAAAGCCTCCTCACATCCTTTAATTTTTTACTTGATGTCATTTCAGAAGTTCTCAGTAATAATTTCTTGGTTATTAGCAACTCTCAAGTGAAACAAAGTTGTATCTACAAGGCTAAAATACAGGTAAAAAATCATGCATTTAAAATTAAATATCTATTTTTCATGTTTGCTTCTATATCTTCCTTCACAATGAAAAGAAATCTCAAATACCTGTTGTTAAACACTCTGGACAGATGTTACGTTGAAAACTTCTTGAAGATTTGAAAAAAAAAAGTCCACGAGTATTTTCATGTCTAGGACTACCAACATTTTTTCTTTCCCAGTGCAAGAATTTCACTGAACATCACGGGTCAATCAAGTGTTTCAGTCTCTGGAGAAAGTGGAAGAAATCACTTGAAAATGGCTGGAAAAAATCTTGGTTCCAGAAGGAGTTTTGAAAAGGTGGACTCAAGGTCAGCAAAGTGCTAAACGCTGTTCCCGACTCCCGCCGATCCCTTGGCGATCCCGCTCCTGCAGAAGTTGATTGGAACAAGCCGAGCTGCCGGGCTCCAGGATGCCTTGTCATTGACCACCGTGCATCTGTTGGACTTGTAAAAAAAAGGATATTTTAGGGGAAGCCAAAGCATTCTTGTTTACACAGCCTGGAAGAGGAAGAACAGATGCTCGATGCCTTAAAAGTTATAAATACACTTGCAGTGATTTAAGTCATAAAGATGCATCAACACAATCTTTTTTTTAATCATTCCCAATTTCCCTTGGAGAGCTGAAGAGCTGGGCAACTTTTCTGTCTAATTGGAGAAAGTAGATCACAAAATATATCATAAAACTATTTAAAAACAGGAATTAACCACAGAATCAAAAGCATTTCTGAGTTGGGTTAGTCCAATTTTCTTATGAATTAAGCACAATGATCAAATTACTGAATGTTGGAGGTGACTCTTCCATCAAGAAGATAAATACAATTATTGACCTGAATCCCAATAAAATGACATTCTCATGTTCCAGCTGGTCATTTTTATATTAAGAATAAGTTCGTGCAGGTAGAATTGATTAAAAAAGAGAAAAGCTCTTGGGATCCCCTGCACTGAAATTAAGCTCCACAAGCTCCTTGGAAAGCTGAACAAACTGTCCAAGCTTGGGAGGATTTGTGCAGGGTGGGGATGCTGGGGAAAAGGGAAAAGAGGATTTTTAGGTTTTGAAAAATATCTTCCAGAAATATCAAATCTCTTTTTAAAGCACCTGTTGGATTCCTTAGCTAGAAAGAGGTTAATTTTCACTTTTTTTTTTTTTTTCCCTATGAATTTATTTATTAACTTGATATATTCAGAACTAGTTCAGAATATTTTAGACAGCAATAGTTGACCTTGCAAATACTTGATTGCACTAAAACTCTGATTTTAGCACCGGCTTACGTTCTTTTTTAATTTCAAGGGTTATTTTACTTCTGTAGATGATCAAAGGTGAAGTCGTGTACATGAGATCGTTTGAAGAGAAGAGATTAAATTTTAAACTACAGAAACCTAATGTATAATGGCATAATTATAATCAGGCCTCAATCAATACATTTATTTTTACATACATTTATTATATCTTTTCTAGACCCACACGGTAGCTTTCAACAATAATTTCAGAATTTCAGAATTTTTGTCACTAATAATTTCAGTCAAAGTTCCAAAATATATTAAGATAATGAAATACAAGAAAATTAATATTTGACCAAAATTTATCCTGTACAAATAAATGTATGGTTTAATTAATTGGAGTCACTGGGATTTGCCACATGAAAATGTACAAAGTGATACAAATTTAGGGATTCTACAAACCCAACATTCTGAATTTCCAAAAGGAATTCTACAAAGACCAAGGAGCTGCCTCAAAGTGTGAACATTCATGTGCTGACCAAGAGTCAACTCTAACCTACACAACAACCTAAGATGAGTAGGTTTAATGGTTGGACTCGATCTTAGAGGTCTGTCCTAACTTAAAAGAGTCTTTGATTCTAAGAATGAGAGTTAATTAAGCTCATTTATACCTATGTAGAACCGAACAAAATTAAATGTGAGCATTTTAGGATTGCAGTGGGAAAAAAAAACAACAAAAAATTGTTTATCCAAAACAAATATGAGAAAACTTATTTAGGGATTTTACAGATATATTAAAATGTATCTAATTTAGAATTTTACAATCATGTTAAAGTGTTTAAGGATAGAGCTAAGATTGCAGATTCCACATTGCCTTGAGAACTTCTCTCACTGGAGATTTGAGCAGAAGCTGCTCTTAAGAGCTGGTATTTGTTTTTTTGTTTTTTTTTCCTAGGACAATGCACACACACTGGTAGAAAGGTGTATTCAAATGCAAAATTCACTCCAGGCTGATAGTTCTGATCTCCTTTAATCTTCGTCTCTTGATTAACAGTAAGGGCTTCTGTGAAGGACAATTGATGTGGTGCAATAGGTCGCCTTCTGGTCTCAACCTTGGCGGAGTAATCAGATACCTGGCAAGCTTAATAGAGGTCACTTAATGCAAAGATTAAAATTAACTGGAAGTCAATAAGGGAATAATAAAGGAAAATTATCACCCTGTTGCTCCTACTTTGTAAAAGTAAACCTCACATTGCAGGCCAGGAGTAGAAAAAATTGGAGTGGCGGGAGATCCAACAGGCCTTCAAAAGCCCTCCAGCACACAATTTAATGATTTCAGGTACCCTTTAAACTAAGTGGCCAATCACTGTTAAATCCTTTGGTATTCATTGTAATAACACTGATCATGATGAACTCTTTTGGTATTAATGTGGATGTAATATATACCTTTTTAATTATAGAACAAGAAAATCCAATTACCCCTTTGCCTCATCAAAGTTCTTCGCTAGCTGCGACTGTTTAAACATACATTATGAAACATTCAAACTGAGGGAGGTTTTTGCGCAAAGCAAGGGTCAAATCCTGCCGGGTGCCGACCACTGTTAACTGGCAGGAATTCAGGGAGAAGGTCAGTGTGCCAAGCACCTCCTGCTCTTAGCAGGATCAGGCCTTGGCAGAGCATGGAAAAGCAGGGAATGCATTGATGAGCTTTGGGAAGACCCTGATTAAAAGGCAGAAAGAATTCATTTCTACGACGAAGCAGAACTTGCTCTGAACAGTTAAAATGATCGTCAGGTGGGACAAAATTTACTCTGTAGAAGTGGGAGGAAAAATGATGGGCTGAGCAAACTGCTTTGGTTTTATTCCATGGACCACAGGCTGAAGCCTCCACATTCAGCTCCTGTTCTCTGGGAAAATTTTGAATATGGGCTGGATATAATGTTTAAAATATAACTATTGGGAGACAGAAGCAAAAAAATTCAAGATCTAGAGTGAAGTACTTTTTGAGCTGATATTCTGCTGTAAATAAAGCCTACTTCAGAAATGTGTAATCATGGGGTGTATCAGTCAGGTCCCATAAGCAGTGGGAGTCAACCTTTTGGGAGGATGAGATCAGCCCATACTCAATTATGCCACTTTATTCATTAATCAAAAATAAGGAGGGTTTCTCAAATACATTTGTGGTTGTCCCTTCCTAGAAATTGGCCAAGCAGACATTATATTAAAATATTTCACTTTTAATTTTTTTTTTTTTTTTTTTTTTTTTTTGGCCACCTTGTAAGTTCAGTGCCATAAAAGCAAAATTTGCCAGAACACTTCCAGGAGAACTTGATAACCCCACGAAGAATCCAAAACATTGCGGAGTACTGCTGTTGTAGGGAACCTATGAGGTATCTTCTCCTATTCCAGTTGAAAACTACCAAAAATTCACACTCAAAAGAAAATTTTTATGACATCTCCAGCAGATTAATCTCAGCACAGCTGTCCCAAAGTTGAGCTCCATCAGAGGTAACAAAGCTCAATGCTTGCACATAGGAGTAGTGTCTGAGTAGGGACCAGGGGAAATATGGACCACTGTGGTATATAAATATACTTAAACAACAAATGCTTTTACAGCAAAATGGCTCTGTAATCCTGTCAGGCTGTAATTTGTAAGATATCACCGAACATTTATGAGATAATTGCCCAATTTCTACAGCTCCATTGCTGCTACAACCAGTTCATCACAAAAGGAACATTCAGAAGGAACAAAACCAAATATTCACAATGCTTTAATGCTACATGAGGCAGTATAGGATTAATAAAGATATTTTATATGCATTAAATGTTTCTCTTTCTTTAAAAAATATTACATTATAAAAATCTTTCCTTAACATTATTTGAATAAAGCCTCATTACTCACAGTCCAGAGAAGTTCATTAGGAGAAGATCACTTTGGAAAGCATTCAACTAACTAGCCTTTCTTCTCAGCAGTGAATTACATTAGCTACTTCCTAGTTATTTAAATCTTGAAATAAAAGATGTAAACGCTACAGTGACATCTTAAGATCATTGGTAAGGCAGGTCTTGCATGCACAAAAATGCCCAGCTGGTCCGGAGATAAAACAGATTGATAATTAGTTGCAAAATGTAACATTTCATCAGGAATATTTTGAATAATCCAATTTATCTTTGTCAGATATGCTGCACATATTTTTTTTTTCCTTTGGAGACCCTTTGTTCTTTAACGCAACATTATAATTTCAGCCTCCTAATTAACGGCGCTCGTCGGTCGGCCCTGCCTTGATGTCCCGCCGCCGGTCGGGGGCCAGCGGGCCTGTGTGGAGAGAAGGTGGCTGCCCTGAGCCACAGGCCACCGCTGGCTCCCGCTGCCTCCCACCACCCTACTGGGGCCCAACTGGTTTGATGGGGGCCAGATCAAAGCCCAGGCCTGGGAGGGAGGAGGGCCTGGCTCCGCCGGCTGGGCCGCGCCGGCGGGGCCCGCGCAGCAGCTGGGGTTGCTCTGCGCTCTCCAGCAGGCTCCCAGAGCCTCGGCTTCCTCATTAACTCATGGAAAATCGTCCTGGCCACACTTCGCTGCCCAGTGGTGTGGGGGGTCCCACAGCTGCCTCTCCCGCCTTTGCCGTGCTCGCCCCTGAAGGCGTGGGTGGTTGGGTGAGGGGTGCCCGGCTTCGGCGCGTGGTTGAGAGCGGCCTGAGCGGCACAGGAGGGGTGTGAACGCTCCTGGCAGTGCTCCCAGCGCCATCGCCACTCCTGATGGTGCTCCCAGTGCCATCTCCACTGGTTTGGACTACCGACGGTGCTCCCAGTGCTATCTCCACTGGTTTGGACTCCTGGCAGTGCTCCCAGTGCCAACTCCACTGGTTTGCTCTCCTGGCAGTGCTCCCAGTGCCATCTCCACTGGTTTGGACTACTGACGGTGCTCCCAGTGCTATGTCCACTGGTTTGGGCTCCTGGCAGTGCTCTCAATACCATCTCCACTGGTTTGGGCTCCTGGCGGTGCTCCCAGTGCCATCTCCACTGGTTTGGGCTCCTGACCGTACTCCCAGTGCCATCTCCACTGGTTTGCACTCCTGACGGTGCTCCCAGTGCCATCTCCACTCCTGACGGTGCTCCCAGTGCCACTTCCACTGGTTTGCACTCCTGGCAGAGCTCCCAGTGTCATCTCCACTCCTGATGGTGCTCCCAGTGCCATCTCCACTGGTTTGCACTCCTGACAGTGCTCCCAGTGCCATCTCCACTCCTGGCAGTGCTCCCAGTGTCATCTCCACTCCTGACGGTGCTCCCAGTGCCATCTCCACTGGTTTGGACTCCTGGCAGTGCTCCCAGTGCCATCTCCACTGGTTTGGACTCCTCACGGTGCTCCCAGTGCCATCTCCACTGGTTTGCATGAGGCAGTTTTGATTTCACGTGTTGGTGTCACCTCTCTGGTAACCTCACAAAAGGGGGATCCTGTGTTTGCAGAGCTCGGAGAAGCCCCTTACCCCCTGTGGTGGGATTGGTGATGCTTCTCACAGGAGCACAGCATCTTCCACACCTCTGGCTGGATGGGGCAGAGCTGAGGTAAAACCAGCTGGCCAGGTACCTTCACTGGCTCCTCTGCCTGAGAGAAATGGAGCCATGCCAAAAACACCAGTTCAGAGTCCACCCTGAGCGCACTGCAATCCCAGTTAAATCCCTCTTGTCTTCCACAGCTCCAAACTTCAGCCCTGACATATCTCAGGGTATTTTTAAACACTTCTTTCAGACACAACCAGCCTGGAGGTCGGGTTTACTTCAGAGGTACCAGACATTAAAGAGTTGCTTTTGCAGCCCTTGGGACAATCCTGCCCAGCACAGCCTCATTCCCCAGCCCAGATCTGCAAATGCTGCCCCATCATAAAACAGCTTAGAAACTCAAGGAAGTTTCCAGCCACATTTTCACAAAGTGGTTGTCTCAGGAGCAATGAAATAACCAAACATCTCACCTGGCAGAGAGAAGGGTGGAAGGTTTTCCATTGGCTTTGGTAATAAAACATTTTTTGGTAATAAAAACATTTTGGTAATAAACCATGTTTTTTGTAATTCCTCCTCTGCCTCTGGATTCAAGTCCTCACTTTGCAGAAGGAGGTGCAAAGTGCCCCTGGGTCAGGGTGGCAGTGCCTGGGCTGACCAAGCATTCCTGACCTGCAACAACAACAATTTGTCCCCACCCCAGGAAGTTTAAAAATTCATCACCCTGCCGGCTTTACCTCACTCACTTGGTCCAATAGGTGCTTCTTCACATTCAATGCTTTGACTTTTCAAATTTCTGCTGATGTCTAGGAAAGTAAAATAATTTGGAGAGCTAGACTGAAGTTTTGTGTGAGTTTTTTTGCCAAACTCTCTTCAATAAGAGATAGAAGTCATGTAGCCTTATCAGCCTGCACCTCTGATATGATAATGATATCTGTACCGCCCAGAAAGTAGGTCACAGTAATTCTTCATAGCAGTTTTTGTAACCTACTCAGGGACTACAAGGCCAGCTATTCTAAAGATAATTCTGAATTTCTTTAATAAGATTTTATTGGATTCAGATAATTGATCCGATTATTGAAACCTGGGGAAAGCGCTATTGACCTGAATATATACATCAGTAATTCTTTTTTAAACGAATTTAGGTCATCACAAAGTTATTGCCTCTGCTTAATGTCAGGCAAGGTGCTCACTACAGGCCTGGCAAACAGACACAGCTCCCATGGTTCTGCCTGTCCCAAAATATGTGGGAAGCTCCATCCTCCCACCTTCAAAAGAGGCTTGGGGACTTGAAGTCCGAGTTAAGCACTTTGAGACTGGTCTGACTTTCACAATGAGGACCATATCTTTTGATTTCTTTATTTTTTTTCCCTTGTCTCTCTTTTTAATCAGTATCAGATGTCCAGAGTTTTGCAGGTGCCTGTCATCTTCCCCATCCATGGCAAGGGGTTGGAACAAGATGGTCTATAAGGTCCCTTCCAACCCAAACCAGTCTGTGATTCTGCAATTTCATTTCTGGCAGTGCAACTACTTCTGATCATCCAGTTCCAGACGACTCCAACCCATTTTCCACCTTAATCTTTGCTGGCTTTCCGTACCATCATCTACACAATGATATTTATTCCCACAACACTGAGCCCAACCAGCCCTTCCATGCTCCTCTTGGAGGAAGAGAAACAACCTGGAAGTCACTTCTAATTACACCTCCTGTGTTACCCACCTTGCTCCCAGCCTGTTGCAGTGTGGAGACACCAGCTCCACCTTCTGCAGACCCAGCAGATGCCCCTGGGAGGTGAAAGGGAGAGTTTCAGAGCCGAGGATCCATGGCCATCCTGCCTTGGCTGGGTGGAAGAGCTCTGGCTGTGCTTCCTTTACCCCCTCACAGCCTCACACAAACACACACGGGTGAAAACTTTTCCTAGGAAGGAAAGAAATTACATTTCCCTGCTTCTTGCAGTTTATAAGTCTCAGCTGAGGGTGGCTGGGCTGCTCTGACTGCTTGCAGTGCCTCCCTGGCTGGGCTATTTCTGCCCCTATTTCCTTGCTCTAACACAATGTGTTTGATGTGATCTCCCATGCCAGACCTGGCAGTGCTGGGTGTGATGGAAATGCACCCAGAGACAAAGCTGGGACGTTCCCACTGCTCATACAGAATGGGACTGAAATTATCTGTACAGATATCTGCGTTGTGAGCATGTCTCTGTCACCCTCCATCAGTTCCCAATGACTGGCCTTCCACAAAATGCTGTGTTCCATTCAGGAGGAGATAGAAAAAAGACTTTTTTCTTTTTTTTTTTTTAATTTGTTATTTTTTGCACTCCTCAGCAGCAGAGTTCTCAGAACAAAACTTATCCTTGACCTTACTAACCTCCCTTTTAACATGACTATGCAGAGTATTTCTTTCTACTTGGATTTTGCTTTTTACAAGTATATTATTCTTTCTTTTGTATAAAGTCCAGGTCACACGCTTTCTACTTTAAGCTTTTTTTTTTTTTCAGATACTTTCTCTCCTGAAGCAAAAATTTTCTCCAAATAGCACAATTTTAGCCCATGAGCAGCTCCAGGCTGGTGGTGGAATTACCCTTACCTCCTCCACCAACCTCTTTGAATTGCTTGAAACTCTGAAACCATAGGAAAACTTGTCTAAGTGGGTGTGAGCATGAAGCTGGAATGCACAAAATAATTACCAAATTTAAATTAAAGGGAATTATCAACCCTTCTATGGCAAATCTTTGGATGTCACTCTCTAAATCATAGTTTATGAGCATCTCAATGGTTTCACAGACTCGGGAGTTTCTCCCTCAGCTGCATGTGGTGGTGGTGGAGGAAATCTGTGCACAGGATTTGGGTGATGAAGAGTGATGGAATTGGGACTGTTCAGTGTGGAGAGGAGAAGGCTCAGGGGAGAGCTCAGAGCTCCTTCCAGGGCCTAGAGGGGCTCCAGGAGAGCTGGAGAGGGACTGGAGACAAGGGATGGAGGGACAGGACACGGGGAATGGCTTTAAGCTGGAAAAGGTTAATTTTAGATGGGATCTTGGGCAGGAATTGTTCCCTGAGGGTGCTGAGGCCCTGGCACAGGGTGCCCAGAGCAGCTGTGGCTGCCCCTGGATCCCTGGCAGTGCCCAAGGCCAGGTTGGACATCGGGGCTGGAGCAGCCTGGGACAGTGGGAGGTGTCCCTGCCATGGCTGGGTTAGAATGGTATGAGCCTTAAGGTACCTTCTCATCCAAACCATTCTGGAATTCTATGAAATGTCTGCAGTTACCTCATTTTTGAACTGGCTGTGGTTTAACCACCACCTGCAGAGCCAAAGCCAACCTTGAAGTTCCATCAGAGCCTTATTCCAGTCCTGCATAACCAACTGATTTTTGCCTGCGCTTTTCAGTGATTTCTTTTGTTGCTGCTTCTAATTTCCCATTGCATTGTGTGGAATTACGAGCTCTAATTACGTAAATAAACAGCCAGGAAACAAACCAAACCTCTGGGAGTCCTGAGGGGATTCCATTCCCTGCAGACACACTGGCCATTTGCAGGTTCCCACTCTCTTTGCTTTCCTCTTTCTTTCTTTTTTTTTTTTTTTTTTTTTTTACCTTGTGCTGCCTAGAGGGGAGGATTTGTCACTAAGCAAAGCAAGTCTCTCATACTTCTAAGAAAATCATAAACAGGCTGCAGTCCCTCATGAAAGCGAAGAAAACAAATGTGTGAACGGCAAAATCAACTATCTCTAATTTATTTATCATTGGAAAGCTAATTGCATCCTCCTTAGAAGCATCAAAAAAGCCTCAAAGTGCTGCAAAACACACGAGCGTTTAGGGCATCCTCTGGGATTATCCCAGGCAGCTCCTGCTATCTTCCTGCTGATGCTGAATGAGGTGGCTCGACCCTACAGGCTCCATCCTCCAAAAAAATCCCTGGATGGGGTGGAGTTTCCCAAAAATCCCCAGATGGGGTGCAGCTTCCCACCCTCCTGCTTCAGAAAGTGGCAGAGGTCGTGCATTCCTCACCAAGTCCCTATGAAATAAAATTTCTTAATTTTTTTTTTTTCCTCAGGACACTGTTAGACATGAAAATGGTCTTCAGCATCATGAAGAGGGCTGGGATTTTTCCAAACCTCCTGAGGAATTAACTTTACTCTTGGAAGACCCACCATTCAACAGGTGCAACTCCTGGAAGTATCTAAATCAAAAAAGGAGTCAATTCTACAGTGATTCCTTAGAAAAAGGACTGAACAGAAATAATAATATTTCCTGAGATCTTTATTATTAAAAAAAAAAATTCTATGGCAAGATAAAACCCTCGATTAAATTTTACAGTCTGGTATAAAAAGTGCTGTCTGAAAGTTGTTATTTTCTATTAGCAGTGAGAGTTTTCTTGAAGACTCCGAGATAACTCATCGGGTTTTCCTCAGCTCTGATTTAAGACAGCTGGAGCTGAGGAATATTTTCCTGGAAGTGGAGTGAAACATCAGTACAGTAGAGCACTGCCATAGTAGGGATGATAATTATGCCTTTCTCTGTCTTCTATCAATATCCAGCTATGAATATTTAGGGATTTACTGCAAGTTCACAGAACTTTCATTTTCCCTCACACCGTTTGATAGTGAAAAAAATGTTAAATATAAGCTGTACCAAAATAACATTTATTAAAATTACCACCATTTTCTCTGTTTTATCTCTAAATTATCTTGCTGTAGAATTACCAAAACAGTATCTGTAGATCTCCAGATTTGTTTTTTTTACTTTCTTCCGGTTGCTCCTTTGCAGTGAAATCATTGCAAAGAGAGTTCGTTTGTGGCTAATCAATATCCTGCTGCCAGTGTTAATGGGACATGTGACAACATAAGGACAGTCCCCCTCCAAAAAACAAATACCTGAAAATTACCATTAATTATTTCTGATGGTTTTTGGGTTTCTTTTTTTTTTTTTTTTTTTTTTTTTTTTTTCCCAAATCAAAAATAAGCCAGGAGTTTGGTTTTTTGTGTGCACAGTCATGAAGTGATCATTTGGGAGAGCTGTAGATTATCTGTGAATAATCCAACCTTTCATCACAGGTTTATTTTGGATTTCTATAAACTGTAAATGGCGAATTACTCAGCTGTGTGTTCAGATGTGTTGGTGAGTTTGCAGATCAGCAATATAAATGTGTGAGTAGAGGAAAAAACTTCTTTTTTCACCAGATAGAAGCCGTCAGCTCTTCGTTCCCTCAATAAATTTCCAACCTGAAAAACTCCTTTTCAGTAAATCCTCAGAGCACAAATAACAACAGTGAATCATAGAATCAAAGAATAGTTTGAGCTGGAAGGGACCTTAAAGATCATCTCATTCCAAACCCCTGCCATGGGGAGTAGCACCTTTAAAAGATTCCTTAAAAATAATTATCTGTAATGACCTGGCAATCCTCCTTGAAAAATCCCAATTTTTTTTAATAAATAAAAAGCTTCATTACTCCAACAAAATCCTGTTTGAATCCATTCATTTAACAAACAGGAACACAAACCTTATTTATGCCAAGTGGAGCTGAGATCACCCCGTGATACCTCCTAAACTTGTGACCTTGAGCTAATTGTGAAGCAACAGCGAGTGAAAATCAGTGTGAAAAGGAACAAGTATGAAATAAAACAACCCCCAAATTAAAGACCTTTTCCTCTCCAGCAGTCTGGGCAGCAGCTCGGACTGTCATCAGGGGATAAATCAATTTGCAGGGCTGTGGACAGCCCTTTAATATGAGTTCTGAATGGTTTAATTGGGGAAGTGTGGGAAAAGTTGGAGGTGCAGAGTCAGGCTGAGTTTGGGGCAGGTGGGGCTGGGTGTGCTCCTCCAGAACATCTCTGCCAGGAATTCCTGGAGTCTGCAGCCACCACACACCTGGCTCTGCTCTTCAGTGGAACTCCCAGACATTACTCCTACCTGACTTCGCAAACAACAGGGAAAAAAGATGGTGTGGGTTATGAAACTGATTTAAAAGTTAAATTTTACTGTTTTTAGCAGAGCTTGGGCCGGTTTTCTCCTTTGAGGGTGGTGCTGCTGGACATGGGAGGGCTGGGGGCAGGCACAACTTCCAAAAGCCTTGGAAAAGACTCAGGAAACACAAGAAAGGGATGTTACAGCCTTAGGAATCACCTCCCTCTGTCCCAGGAACAGATGTGGAATGAGGTCCCACCTCAAGCTGCACCAGGGGAAATTCAGGTTGGATGTTAGGAGAGATTTCTTCATGGAAAAACTGGTCAAGCATTGGGCTAGGCTGCCCAGGGCAGTGGTGGAGTCACCTCCCTGGAAGTGTCCAAAAAACTGAGTGGATGTTGCATTTTGTGACGTGGCTTAGCGGGCATTGGTGGGATGAGATCGAAGCTGGCCTTGATGATCTTGGAGGTCTTTTCCATCCTCAATGATTCCATGACCCTACCCCTTAGTTTTACCTCATCTAATGTAAATATTGCTACCCAAACCTCTAATTCACAGAATCACAGAATCAGAATTTTTTAGGTTGGAAGAGACCTTCAAGATCATAGAGTCCAACCCATCTCTAATTCCTCGTTTTTAAACACTCTTGATGTCTCAGACTCCTGTGGCAATGATCCCACATCCCACCCCAAAGCCCTGTCTCCTGTCACCAGCCTGTGCTGTGGGCCCTGCCACATCTTCTGGCTGGTCCTGGATTCCTTTATCGACAGAAAGTGGAGGAAAAAAGGTATCCTCAACAACTTCCTGAGATATTCCCTATCAACTATTCCTTATCTGATACATTTTTGCCATTTTTATCCTCGTTAGCCACGAAATTCACGTTCCAAACTTGACAGGCTCTCGTCACACACACATCTCACCCTCTGTCTAATCATTTCCATCAGCCCCCTCTGAACTTTTTATATTTCAGCTGTACCTTTTTTGAAATGGAAATGAAAGCAGCGTTCAAGGCAAAGGCTCATCGCCCCTTTATGTAACAGCATTCAAATATTTCAGCACTGTTTTCTCTCACTCATCCTGTGCTGGGGTTTGCTTTTTATCAGGGAAAAAAGGGATCAGTGAAGGGACAGCAAGGTGGTGTCCGTGAGTTGGGATTGGTGGAGAGCAAACGTCTGCTTGTCCCTGTTGCTGACCAAGGCTGGGTCATTCATTTTCTCCACACTGCAATTTTATCCCCCCAGCTGACAGTGATACAAAGATTAAATCTTGCTGGTGAACTGCCCTGGACTGTCTCATATCGGGACTGTAGGATATAATTATCACAGAAATGTAAATTCATGGAATGGTCTGGGATGGGAAGGGACCTTAAAGCTCATTCCATTCCACCCATCTCATCCCACCCCTGCCATGGCAGGGACACCTCCCACTGTCCCAGGCTGCTCCCAGCCCCAGTGTCCAACCTGGCCTTGGGCACTGCCAGGGATCCAGGGGCAGCCACAGCTGCTCTGGGAATTCCAGCCCAGCTCCTCCCCACCCTGTCAGGGAACAATTCCTGCCCAAAATCCCATCTAACCCAAATGGTTTGAAACCATTCCCCCTCTTCTGGGCACTCCAAGCCCTTGTCTCTCCATCTTTCCTGACGCACATCCTGCAAGGAGTAAGTTACTCTGTGTAACCAGCGCTTACCTTTGCCCGGGGAAGGAGCACAAGTTATTCCTTGGGTTATTCCTGGATTCAAGCTCAGCTCTCCAGTATCCAAATTCTTGTGCTCCTCTGGACACTGCAAGAAATAAATTCCCTCATTCTGCTCTAAAATATCAACTCTATCCCACAAATAACACTCTCTGCAGGTTGGGAAGCCATGCTCTGTCTAAATCCATTTGTTTTCCAATGTTTAATACGGGGATTTCAAAAGCTGCTCCTTCCCTCATCAATGGAAGCGACAAAACAATATTATTTTTCCCAAATATTGGAACCTCAGTAATTTATCCCACTAATTCTTCCAGCCACAAAGGTACTTTAGAAGTAAAGCAGGGTGGTTTTTATGGGTCAGATGTTGTTGTCCTACTGCACCGGAGCTTGTATCCTCCTGATACAACACATGTTTGTTCTCTACTTAATTTTTAATGTATGAATTTGTTTTTATATTAAAATTCAATAAAATTTTAATTATAAAACATAATATATCACACTGAAGTGTATATATCTACGGAGAGGCGCATCTGTGGTTTTACAACAGATGTGTGCAACTCTGCAAATGTTTAAGATGCAGATTTTACCACTAAAACGAGCACAAACCCAGCTTGCCTACAGACAAAAAACTCAGGTAGGCCCAGGCTGAGTGCACCTAAATGGGTCCTAAATCTGATCTCCATGAAAGCAGAAAGTTGATGAGGAGTTTCTGAATATCACCAGGGAGCAGGAGGAAAATCAGAATTAGAGACACAAAAAACCAAAAGAAAAGGAGAACCTCTAAGGTGAAGAAACTTTTTTTTTTTTCCCATAAATATGTTTTTTATGGTTCTGAATCCTTTCTAGTTTAGACCTTTTTCTTCACTGGCAGAAGAATCATCTTTCTGAGCTCGTGTAAAGTCTGCACAGTGCAATTTACGTGTTGCAGGCTGACATTCAGGACTCTCAATATGAAGAAATTCTCTTTTTCTTTTTAATTTTTAAATCAGAATTTATTCTGCTGCACTTGCCATGTCTGTTGTACTCTAGAAGTTACTCCCACGAGCCTTTCAACAAAAGTAAAGTCAAACAAACAATTCAGGAGAAACCTGGGGTGAGAAGAAGGACATTAAAATAATAATGAATGATGAAAATTAAAGGCTGGGTTTGGTGCTTATTCAAAGTAGTGCAAAGGGAAATCGTCACATAGATATAAATCAAAAGTAGCCCCAGTGAAAAAATAAAAGTGATAGGAGGAGAAATAGGTCCTATGAAGAGAAATAATGCAGAATTTATCAGAGAAAATTTCTATCAGGATGGGTTTTCTCAGCTTATACACCAACACTTCTGGGTTTGGTTCAATTTTGGGGTAGTTCCTCTCACCCAGCCTCAAGATCCACAAAAGCCATCGTGGATTTGGGGCTTGGCCAGCACAAAGAGGCCACTGGAAGCTTTTTTTCAGCTCCTTTATCTCTCTTTTCTCACCAAAACTCTCCGTTCCTCAGCTTACACTTGCACGTGAGAACGTGGAATATTGAAATCCTCATCAGAATAATAAATAAAAATCCCCATGAACTATCCAACTTCCTTTGCACTACCTTGAGCACACACAAAGCCCTGACCCGGCATCCTAGATGTCGTTGCACTAAACATCACCAGCATTTTCCTTTAAAGACATCGAAAATTCAGCGCCTGAAATGCAGATTTTCCTATTCACTGCCCTCATCATAAGGCTGACCCACGTAATTTTAAGCAGGGAGCCGAAGTCTCAGCTAAACTCCACAGAGATTCCACGTGATATTGTTTTAACTGTTTGCTGAACTCTTTCTAGAATTCTTTGTCCTGAATTTTGGTGACACGAAGTGAATAAATAACCGCGTCTCACCTGGGAGCAGGAAATGTGAACAATGAGTTTATAGCAGCGAAACCGTTTTTGGGGAGGGAGAAAGGAGAAATCTGAGTCGAAGAGCAAGGTCTGCAGGTTGTCTACATGCTTAAAATATTAATCAGTTGGCAACATTTCTCCTCTGGAACAGGAAAAAAGAAAAAAAAGGCAGAAAAAAGACATTTCATGGAGCCAATAACACTCACAACTTGGGAAAGCGTAAGATGATCCTTTCCTTAGAAAAATCCATCACCAGCTAAACTCCTAAAGCAGGGCGAGTTGCTTTAAAAAAAAAATAAATAAAATAAAACAAATGAAAAAGCTGCTGGTTCTCCTAAAAGTAAGGAAGGGCTGATGCTAATGATTGCTTTCTGTCATAATTGCAGCGAGCTGTCATCAACAAGGAATTGCAGCTCAGAACTCCTGGGAAGTAAAGCAAGAGAGGCAAATCTGTGTCAAACTTCTGCACATGGTGCAGATTTATGCTCTCTATTAGACTCCAGTGGAACATGCTGCCTCTCACCTTTTGTTCTTTTTTAATTAAATTTAAAAAAAAAAAGGAAGAAAAGGGGAAAAAAGAGAAGCCATTATTAATAATCTCATTGGCATTCTTCACTCTGTGATTTGCTTTTTAAAACGATGACTCTGCCTGAAGTTTTTAACACCGTAAACAAACTGAAACCTTTCTGCTTCCAGAATGTCACTGCTGCTTGTCAGCAGCTCTCCCTTTCTTCTTTCCTTTTGCTTCTTGCAGAGGAAGTTCAAACTCCATCTCCTTGGACTTTCAAAGGTGCCACACAGATCTATTTTTAAGCATCTGTTTTCAGATGCAGAAATCAACTTCTTACTCATTTCTTACTTTTGTTTAATATTATGGGAAAAATTTGTTCCCTTCATCTTCAGTGCTCAGTCCAGTGCTGCAGACACAGGGAATTCTGAATTTGGGATGAGACCAAAGCCCAAAGTTCAGCGTCCCTCAGGCATCAAGGAGTAGCGATAACAATAGGATGAAACAGAAGGGTTTTAGCTGGAAAAGGTTGAATTTTGGTGGAATATTGGGATGGAATTGTTCCCACAGGGTGCCCAGAGCAGCTGTGGCTGCCCCTGGATCCCTGGCAGAGCCCAAGGCCAGGTTGGACATTGGGGCTGGGAGCAGCCTGGGACAGTGGAAGTTGTCCCTGGTGGAATGGGATGAGCTTTAAATTCCCTTCAATCCAAACCAGTCTGGGATTCTGTGATAACAAACTGTGGCTTGCCAAAACCCTTTGTCCCTTGGAAATGCCTGTGTCCTGGGTGTCTCTGTTTCCCAAACCATCCTTTTCCTATTTCTTTTCTTCCAAGACTGAAAACTGGACCCTCAAACCCCTTTGTAATTCAGTCTAGCAGCCATGCAAATACAAATATTTCCATAATCCAAGTATGAATTAAAAGTCAAATTACTTTATGGATTTATTTATATTTGCACACGAGGGACTTCATCAAAACAGACCTCAAGAGCTGAAAAACAATTTTTTTTTTTTGAGCACGGCTTTTCTCTTTCAGTGTTAGGTTAACAGGTTCAGCTCTGTGATATTGTAAAGCCAAGAGGGGAAAAGGAACTGTGCTCTGTGAATTTAATGAATTCTCTGCTCGTGGTACAAGGCATCTAAATGGCTGTGAAGGAAGCATGAACATGTTGCAAGAGTTGTTTTGGTGGAATTGCTCTTCTTGGGGTGGTTTGGATGATGCTGGAGATGAGATTTGCACGTGGCTGTGCCATTCCAGCCCGGTAAAACCTCGCAGTGATGCTCCTAAACTAGTCTGGGCCTGGACTTGTTCCCCTTCTTCACAGAAAATCATTTCAGTCACGGCTTTGTGGTGATTTGCTTCTTCGTTTTATATATTTTTTTTATTTTTCTTCATTGCTCTCCTTCCACGTTTGGGGGAATTTAACCACTGATTAAAATTTGGGATTCTGGAGGAAAAAAAAAAATAATAGTGACCTTTTGATGCAGTCTACAAAGTACTCCCACTAAACAGGCAATAAGTGAATCTAATAGACACCCCAACCCACGCCAAGTCCCATAAAATCAGGGTGTGAAGCATAAGGGAGAGAGGGATTCATATTAATAATTCATTCCAAGCAAGCCCCTGGAGCAGTTTTACTATGATATGCTATGCAGAATGCTTCAACACACTAATTAATATTTTCAAAGTGTTCCACGAGCCCCTTTTAAAAGCACTTTTGCCATTCACTGAGCATCCTGCCTTTCAGGAGGGGGAGCTCGGGCCTGCCCCCCCAAACCCAGGGCTGAGCTGCAGCCTTGGGGGGCACAGGAAGGAGCAGCAGCCCCCAAAGCTGCTGCAGCCCCCAAAGCTGCTGCAGCCCCCAAAGCTGCTGCAGCCCCCACGTGAACGGCCTGTGCCTTCCGCTCCTCAAACCCAGAACGAGCTGGAACGAATTAACACTCCCTCGCAGCCCGAAACGCAGGTGACCTCCAGAGAGATCTTGTAATTGCGCTGAAGAGTCCCTGCCGCATTCCCCCTTGCCCAGAATTTTCCAGGGAAAAGCTCTGCCGATAACTTGAGACAACACCAAGTTCTTCTTCTTGGGCACATACCTATTGTTTCTTACCACAAATTCAGAAACCAACCCAATTCCCTGCTTCAGTTAGCAAGAAAACACAGCGAGGATGTGTTCAGCAATGAGGAAAAAAAAAAAAAAAAGTAAAAAAAAAAAAAAAGGTGGAGTTTTAGAATTGATAAACTTAACCCAGCGCTGGAATCTCAGTGCAAAATTCAATCTCCAGCAAGAAATCTCTCCATTAGGTTTCTATTAAATGCACTATGACAATTCTTTAAAAAAAAAAAAAAAAAAAAAAAAAAAAGAGAGACAGGGATGACACTTGGCCTGCTCATGCTCCAAAAAACCAAAACAAAAGGATTTCTTTAGGAAAAATAAGGCAGAATGTACCCAGAGAGAGTGAACCCTGCCCAAATCATTGTTTCCTGGTTGGTCCAAATAATCTCTTGTCTAATTAAGAGCTGAAAAACTCAAGGAGTGAATTATTTTTAACCCAAAGCTGCCAGGGACAGCTTTGTAAAGGCTGGGGGCGCTTCTTAAAAAGTGACACTGGACTAAGGCTGATTTTAGAGGGAAGATATAGAGAATTAAGGTGCCTAGGATATGCCCAAATTTCCCAAACCATCTAAAATACAGGTCCCACCTCTCCTTTGAAGATCCAGGTGATCTACACCAGGCTCAGCGCATCACATTCTGGGGCCAGGGTCAGGATTTGCCTCAAAAGAGGTGCCACTAACACAGACTGCACAATAAACCCTGCTGACATTTAGGAAAACGCCACAAAAAAATGGGATTGTCCACTCTGGAGCTGGATCAGCTGCTGCTCCACAGCCCTGAGCAGTGGAGGGAACTCAGCTTCTCCACACAAACCCACAGCAGTTCTGCCAACGCAAATATTAATAATCAAGATAATTGTGTTGATTTTGGACACTCCCTTGAGGATGCCCTCTAACCCCAGCCTGGCAGTTTCCGAGAGCAGCGATCCAGCAGAGCTCAGAGCCTCCCTCTCCCCACAGCCCCTCTCAGGAGAGCCCCCGTGGGTGCTGGGTGACAGCAAGGACAGGACCCCCAGCACACAGACACCCAGGAAGCAGCAGCAAGAGTCACCAGGACCCCAAGGGCAGGGAGGGGCAGGGAATCTCCATCCCCAACTCCTGCCCTGCCCCTGCTTCCCCCAGACACCCCAAAACTCACCAGGGTTAGGCTCATCCCAGCATGGGGGAAGAGCTCTTCGGTCTGCAGAGCCCCCAAACTGGTACCAGCCCCTCTCCCGGTGTGCTGGGACCTTTAGGATGTCTCTTACCCTGGGACCTTTAGGATCTGCATAATATTGGGACCTTTAGGGTGTGCATTCTTGTGCCTTTGGGATGGGCATTATTACTGGGACCTTTGGGATGTGCATTATTTTAGTGCCTTTAGGATGAGTTACACTGGCACCTGGAAAGCATCTCCACAAAATGGGGCTCATTTAGGGTCCAAAGAGACAGAAATTTGTCCTTTTTGTTTTTACAATTTTGTGCTCTGGCTGCCCCTGATTCAGTGCAGTGACCCTTTGCCCCCGAGTTTTTAATAAGGGCCCGTGCCCACTTTTTCAGGATTAATTCCCACTCCTGCTGCGAGGGCTCCTTGAAAAGAGCACAGGTGACACAGGGGCTCTGCTGGAACCTTCCAAACCTCACTCCTGGTCCAGCTGCTGATGAGATGCCCTTTTTTTTCTTGTTGTTTTTTTTTTTTTTTTATCAGTGAAAGGGTGAGGAGAAACTCTTCCCTGAGCAGCAGCCTGGCACAGGCTGCCTCAGCAGGAGCAGCGGCTTCAGCGCTGGTGGTCAAGACCTGGTGGAGAATTTGGAGCTCTGCATCCAAAGGTAGAGGATCCTTTCAGGTGAAGAAGGGAACAAAGGAGCAAGGTCTTGTTTTTTCCCCTGCGAGGAAAACACAGGAGGTCAACAACCAGTACCCAACCCCAGGCTGAGCTTTGTGAGCGGGGTTCAAGCTGCTGCCGGGGCAACCACGGTGGACAGAAGCTGGAAAATCCTCCCTGAGCACAGAGCCCAAACCTGCCTGGCAGGAGGGCAGAGGGGAGAAAGGTGCAGGAATTGCTTCCATGGCTGTGCTGGTGTGCAGGGACTTGCTGACTTTTCCGACAGCATTCCCATCCGTCCCGGCCAGGGATGACTGAGCTGGGAAGGGCAGGATCGGCCTCAACACCTCCTTTCCTTTCCTCTCCTCTCCTTTCCTTTCCTTTCCTTTCCTTTCCTTTCCTTTCCTTTCCTTTCCTTTCCTTTCCTTTCCTTTCCTTTCCTTCCTTTCCTTTCCTTTCCTTTCCTTTCCTTTCCTTTCCTTTCCTTTCCTTTCCTTTCCTTTCCTTTCCTTTCCTTTCCTTTCCTTTCCTTTCCTTTCCTTTCCTTTCCTTTCCTTTCCTTTCCTTTCCTTTCCTTTCCTCCCTTTCCCTTCCCTTCCCTTCCCTCTTTCCCAAGGAGTGAATTCAGTGTCCCAGATTCACAGGATGGATCCCTGTTTGTAGAACACCCCCAATACCCAGCTCTGTAGAAGAGATCAGCCCACGCTCCCGACTTTTGTACAGTTTGGGCTGTGCAGAAGCAGCTCCGGAACAACAGCCCTGACCTTTTTCCCCCGTAAGTGTCCCGACGGCAGCTGGCTCTCGGGCCCTGGGGTGTGTGGCCCTCTCGCCGAGCAAAAGAGCTTCTTAAACTGATTTTTTGGGGTGTATCTAAAATGGTACTTTCAGCTGCCCTTTCCCCAGCACCCTTCAGACACCCCTCTCCCCCCTGGCCCAGCAGGGTGTCCCGGGCATCCCCGAATCCTTCGGGATGCAGCTCCCGGGGTCACCGCCTGCGGTGGGATGGGGACGGCTCGGGACTTCTCCATCGCAAGGGGGACTCCGGGCTGTGAGCGTTCTGTTCCCCCCTCACCAACTCCTCCTTGGCTTTTGGCAGTGGGGGGAAAAAATAGGTTTGGAGGAAACGCTGGGAGCTGGGGATGGAATTGTTTGAAAGCTTAAGAGTGCCATCGTGTGGATCTGGGATTGGTGTTCCCGCTCCGTGGAGCGGGGCTGGAGCTCTGAACCCTCCTCTTTCCCCCAGAAAACACAGTTATTTTAATTCCCTAATAAATCTGTTGTTTGGGGTCCCACTGTCTCGCCCATTCTGTATTTGTAACTCCTCACCCTGCCTTTCTTTTTGTTAATAATTTTCCTTTTTTTTTTTTTTTTTTTAAATCATCGTTATTTTTTATTATCATTGCACTTCATTACTGGTTTAACCTTTTCCCTTTTTTTTTTGTTTGTAGAACACACTTTGTCCTGGCACAAATCACATGAAACTAAATAAACCATGGGACAAGAAAAGCAAGAAGAAAATAAATGTCTTCATTCTGAAGCCATTTCCTTTGTGCTTTTGGACTCTGGGGCTCTTTACATTTCAGAGTTTCATGTTTTACTGGCTATTAATCGCCAATTTTAAAAATAAAAAGACAAACTGCTCTTTCTGCCTGTGGTTTAGGAGCACGCAAAACATTATATTCTTAATATTACAAATCTGTAAGGATGTAAAATCCATACATCCCTCAGTTAAAACAAAAAACAAACAAACAAACAAACAAAAAACCAAAAAAACCAACCAAACAAAACAACAACAACAACAACAAAAGGAAATCACTGAGATTTCCCAAAGTGAGTTACATTTTCACACAAAAAACCCCACAGGTAAGGAATGTTTTATATTCAGATTTGAATGGGCAAGAAAAGACATTTTCCTTTCCATGAATGCAATGGACGTTAATTAATAAAATAATGTTAATTAGTTAAGGGCAAGGGACTGATCCTGCTCTAAACTTGATGGCCTCCTTCCCTCCCAGTGCAGCAGGTCTGGGCTAAGATCTGTGTGGATTTTTGGTCAGAAAGTTTTTAATCCAGGTTACTGAAGTCAGGAATGATTCCCACTGCCTTGACCAGGGTGGTTTGGAGCCCCCTCAAAAACATCTTCCCCCTAAATATCCATTTTTAAACAATCCAGCCCCAAATCTGACCTCGACACTGTTATTTGCTAAAAAACAACCTCTGGATTCCAAGGATTTGCTCCTTTTTTAAAGAACTTTTGCATTCAAACACCACAGGGGAATATCAAAAACACCCAAAGCCATGCTCAGAAAAAAACAAAAAAGAGCAGATTTTTACCCAGAATGTTGGTGAGGTTTCGTGTTCCAGGTGTGGAACAGCAGCTCCAGGGCTCCAGCACCGGGGCAGGTGAGGCTTGTGCGGATCTGGGGGTTACAACGGCAGAAAGTGAAAATCTCAGGGCAGGAAACTGCATCTGAATTTAAACCCCCAGAAGCCTCAGTCTTTTGGGAGGTATTTTTACTTTACATATTTGTTCATGTGAAATGCTCTCGTCACCAAACACGCTTAATATTCAAGGGGAAACCGATTCTGCTTTCGCCTCCTTACTCTTCCCAACCCAAAAATAAAGCTGCTTTTGCATCACCCAGGTTTCCCTCCTACCCCCATCCTTCCACATTCCAGCTGAGAATGTAAAAAGCACGAACGACGCCGGGAAGTTGGGATTTCTCATTGTTAAAAAAAGGTGCCAGAAAATTCCTGCTTTTCTCCCCCAGATCTCATCGTGGGTTTGGGAGGAAGAATGCAAAGCGCTTTCAAGGCAGGGCACATTTATTTCCAGTGTTAAATCTCAGCCCCTGCAAGTGGCTCTTCTAAACTTCATTTTAAAAGCAGGCTGGAGGCGGGCTCTTGCAGCCCTGTGGTTGAATAATTCATATTATTTGCCATCATTTAGGGAAGCTGCCGAATGCCAGGGAATAAATATTTGGGAAAGTAGGGAAATCTGTCCTTCAACAACAGGGGAAGGGAGACGTGCCAGCAGCAGGGAGCAGCGTCCCTGCGTCAAACCTGCACCTTCTGCTTGGTGGGGGTTTGAAGGACCGGTTTGAAATACCAGTTTGAAGGACCAGCTTAACATTCCAGTTTAAAATTCCAGTTTAAAGGATCTGTTTAAAGCTCATCCACCCAGCTCTGCCAGATAAAAGTCCAGTAGAAAACCCTCCCTGGGCAATCCCAAATAAACCAGGCCTGAATCAAGCAAAAAAAAAAAAAAAAAAAAAAACCCAAGGATGATGGAAAATCCTTCCCCAGAAAAAGCCTAAAATGTGCCCACACCTGTAAAGCTTTTCCATCCAAAGAATTTGGGGTGTGGAACAAGCTGGGTGGGGGCTTAAAGGACCAGTTTAAAGGACCAATTTAAAACCCAGTTTAAAGGACAAGTTTAAGGCACCACTTTAAAGGACCAGTTTGTTTAAAACTCATCCACCAGCTCTGCCAAATAAAACCAACAAGCAAATCCTCTCTGGACAACTCCAAATGAGCCTGAATCAAGCAAAAAAAAGCCCAAGTGAGGGAAAATCCTTCCCCAGGAGAAGCAACCTGCCTAAAACGTGGCCCCAGCTGTAAAGATTTCCCATCCAAAGCATTTGGGGTCTGGAAAAAGCTGGGTGAGGGTTTAAAGGACCAGTTTAAGGGAACACTTTAGAGGGCCTGTTTAAAGCTCATCCACCCATCTCTACCAAATAAAACCCAGTAGCAAATCCTCTCTGGACAATCCTAAATGAACCAAGCAACAAAACCCCAAGTGATGGAAAATCCTTCCCCAGAAAAAGCCCAAAATATCTCCCCACCTGTAAAGCTTTCCCACCTAAAGCATTCGGGGTGTGGAGCAAGTCCTCTCTAAAGGAATTACTTCTCCTGCTGCCTCTGCCATCAGTCACAGGATGGTAATAAAATCTGGAGCTGTTTCCTTACACCAGCATTGCGATTTACCTACTCTAATAGACAATGCAAATGCTAAAAGGCACATATACATCTTCATTATATAAGCTGGTGCCTGAGTCATTTTCCTCCAGAGACAGTTTTATTCATTTTTATACAATTTGCCTACTGTACAGTGCAGATGGTTTCTATTAAGTAAAATATCTGTTTGCTTCCAAATTTTTAGTTTTCGTGATTAAATTACTTGAAAATGATGGTACATTGTATTACCCTCCTTCATGGCTTAATGCAGTTGCCGTGGCACGAGGCTGAACTGGAAAGCCCGGTTCCATCCGCTCAAAAAATGTGATTTTTTTGGCCACATTCTGGGAATTTCTGAGGTCTGTTTTATATGTGCTGCAGCGTCTTTCCAAAAGTCAGAACTAGGGGAATTATTTGCTGAATGTGTGCATCTCAACACGGAGTTTAAACAAAAAATATGGGACGACGTGATGAGAGGTAGAAGAAAGAAAAAGAACGGATTTTTGGAAAATTTTCTTTGGGCTTTTTGGTTAGGGTGGGGTTTTTTTGTTTTGTTTTTGTTTTTGTTTTTTTGGTTTGGTTTGGGTTTTTTTTGGATTGTGGAAAAACTGCTGCTTCTGTGGGAGCGAGGGTTGGGAGGCAAGGCTGGGAGTGTGACATCCATCGCTGTGCTGCCATCGGGTGGATGGCTGGGAAAGCTGCACATTCCCAGGGAGCTGCAGGAGCAGCGAGCGAGGAGCAGCACCTCCCAAAACTCCCCTCCAAGCCCCACACACCCCTGGGAACAGGGACATTTCCTGCAGCAGGGGCTGTGCTCAGCTGAGCTGTTTGCCCACCTAATAATCATGGCCTGGGGTTGCAGTGAGACAGAGAATCCTAAAATCAAAATGATTCGGGTTGGAAGGGAACTTTAAAGGATGTCTAGACCACTCCCTGCCATGGCAGGGACACCTCCCACTGTCCCAGGCTGCTCCAGCCCCAGTGTCCAACCTGGCCTTGGGCACTGCCAGGGATCCAGGGGCAGCCACAGCTGCTCTGGGCACCCTGTGCCAGGGCCTCAACACCCTCCAGGGAACAATTCCTGCCCAAATCCCATCTAAAATTATCCTCTTGCAGCTAAAGCCATTCCCTGTGTCCTGCCCCTCCATCCCTTGTCCCCAGTCCCCCTCCAGCTCTCCTGGAGCCCCTCTAGGAGCTGGCAGGGGCTCTGGAATCTCCCTGGAGCTTCTCCTCTCCAGGCTGGACAACCACAACTCTCTCAGCCTTTCCTCAGAGGAGAGGTGCTCCAGCCCTGAGGATCCCCAGGTCCTGCTGAACCTTCACCAAAAAGGAGCCAATCCCTCCAATCCCTCACCCCCAGGGACTGCTACACCTGGGCAGACCCCAAAGCCAATCCCTGGGGTTTCCCCAGGTGTCCCAAGCCCCCTCTGCTCCCCCACAAACACCAAATGAGGCTCAGGTGTCCACAGGTGTCCCAGGACCACCCCACACCTGGGGGTTTGCCCTGATCCCTCGAATGGACAAATCCTGCAGAGGGTACAGGAACTGAAGGACCAGCATCCCATAAAAGCAACTCTGGGACATAAATCTACCATGCTTCACTGCTTTTGGAATTCCCAGAAGTGGGAAAAGCTGCAGGAACATGTTGGGGATAAGGGAGAGCTGTCCTCAGGGAGGGTTCACCCCCTGCACTGACTTTGGGAAGAGCCAAAAAAGCCCTTGGCATGAGAGGCTGGAGTAAAGAAATAAATAAGATAAACTGAGGGGAGTCTCTGAGCCACTCTTTGGTGCCAAACACCAAAAAATGAGGGGACAAAACATTCAGAGCTCTACTAAACATCATCAATGCAAACTGGAAAGGAATGGCATTTCCATCCAAGGGGCTGGAGAAGGGGAGCAAACCTTAAGGAAGTGGCAAACCCAGGGAAAGCTGCTCCAGCTCTGGAGGCTCACGCAAACAGTAGCATAAACCCTTTCTGCGCTCTTCCCAACCCAAAACAAAAGCTTGTGGTGTCTGCCAAGACGTACAAATCTTCTGGAGGAACAGAGGAGAGAGAAATAAATGTACATCTGTAAGGAGCCTCCGCCATCTCAAGTAAAAATCCATTTAATCTGTTGGCATTGGCAAGGCGCGCCCGTAAATCGGAGAAAGCAAAATATTGCCTTCATATCCATTGGAGGTGTTCAGGGAAATGAGGATCTCATCTCTTGGGCTGCCACAAAAATTATCTGTTCCATCAGAAGAGGCAGATTTTGGATGTCAGCAAAAGCAACAGGAGCAGCTGTTGTGTTCAGCTTCTCCGCTGCCTTTGGCCTGGAGAGCAACCAGGGGACAAAACCCTCCTGCAGCAGCTCCTGCTGGGGCACAGGGTGGGCAGCAGACCCCAAACCCTGCCCTGAGGACACAGGGAGCCCTGACAGCACCAGCAGGGACCACAAAGTGCTAGAAAAGAGCGAAATCGGGAGTCAAACTTTCCCCGCGTCTCCAAACTGGGAGGGAAAAGGAGCAGTGGACGAGTCAGGGAGCTGTAGTCACACACACAAAGAGCAGCACGCAGCCCCAAACACCCATCAGGAAACAGGTTCTAAGCTTTCCACTGCCTCATCCCCAAATTTAGAGATTTGTTGAAGACGGGAAGCAGGACATTAACATGTACAACATGCCAGCTATCACTGCAACATAAAATTCCTGGTTTTCCATCTGCCATCTCTCAACAGGGTGAAGGAATTCCTCCTGCAACATATGAGCGGTCGTCTCTTTTTATAGCTTTTTAATGGAAAGCAAATAAAAACTCTCCAACTTCGAATTTATCAAAACCATCTTGGAGAGTCTTTCAGAAGAGTTGTTCAGCTTTTCCGAGCTGCACCAGCTGCATCCAATCATGGGCAATAATTCCTTCCCAGCCATCCAGTGAGCCTGGGAAGGAACCAGAGCCTGCAGCTCCAATCCATGGGATGCTTGATACCACAGGGAAACGCGATTTCCAACTGGAATAACGCTGCGAACAAATTGCAGGTGACCAGAAGAAATAAGGACAAGGTTTTTAAAGAATCAACTTCGATCAGATAATAGCAACAGAATGAAATAATTTCCAGGCTCTAGCAAAGACTTCATTCTCTGACTACACTTTTTTTTTTTTTTTTTTTGCAGGTGCTGAGCCCAAAATCTGAATTGGAAAATTTCTCTGAAGGATGACATCGCTGCTTCAGCCAAAGCTCAGTGTGAGCCCCATCACTGAGGAGAAAAGTGCTGAGTTTATATAAAATCAGCACCAAAAAGAAGTGTTGGCCTCAAACTCTGAAGACACCGCTCCAAAATTTTCATTTCTGGGCCTCTGTGCTCTTAACACACAACTCTGAGCAATTTAAGGCACTCCCAGGACTCCCAGAACTGCAACGCTTTTGGAGGTCTCTGATCCCTGGAGTTTGCAGCAATTTGGGTTTTAAACTCACCAGGAAGTTCTGAATGTACTAAAGAAACGGATCCTGAAGAATAAATGGAAAATACTGAGATGTCACCACAAAAACTCTAAAATAAATTAAGTGTTGAGACAGCAACACAAAGCACAAAGTCTTAATGTACAGATCTCTCAGAGAAATATCCAACAATTCCTTGGGGCAAGTGAAAGGGAAAGGAAGCAAGAGAGACATTTTACACTGATTTTTCAGATAACAAGGAATATTATGATGAAGGAAGGAATCAGGATTATAAAGGAGGGTGGAAGGTGGTCATCCAAAGGGTCTCAGCTCCTCCACCAGAGTCCCTGGACAAGGAAAACCACAGGAATGAGGCCCATGGGTAAAAGCATTGACAGGTTTTCTGGGGAAGGAATGTCATGTCTGTCCTGGAATCAATTTACCTATTGAATCGAAGAGATCTATAAATATATAGAATAAAATATAAGACTATATACAGAATAAAAGCTGATGGCAAAGGGAACAATGCTATCAAACCATGGGAAAGGAACTCCTGTCGTTCTCCTTCCATAAAATCAGGAAAGAATCAGAGAATGGATTGGGTTGTAAGGGACTTACAAGGCTGTGTTGTTCCAACCCCTGAGAGCACAGAAAGCCTACACTGGGAGGAAACAAGTCCTTACCCCGAGAATCTGGGGGCTCCTGAGCATCTCTGAGCCCAGAAAGTGCAGAACAGAATCCAATGGAGCTTTAAATGAACCCAAAGTTCTCCCGTGCTCAGTTCAAAGGGCAGAGAACATAATAACTGGTGAAGTGTTGGTGATAGAAACCAGTCACACCGATAAAATCCTTCCCCAACGGAAACGCTGTGCCAAAATTTACCTTTGTGGCTGCTGTCACTCGGTTCAGAGGGGTTTTAAGGCACAGTTGTTTGCACTTGGGTGGAACAGGAAAGGGAAGGGGTGTTGGGGGTTTGGTGCTGTTCATTTTCAGTCCTGTCTGCGTAAAAGTCCATCTGCCGGTGAAGAATGGACACTGGCTGGAAAGAAACCCCAATATTTCACTGCACAGGCTTCCTGTGGTGCTACATCATGGTCAGGATTTGGGGTAATAATGCACAAATTGGAATGTAAATGCAGTATTTCAGAGGTGGAGGAGAAAAACTAAAGAATAGCAAGGAAAGGAAAAAAGTTTAAAATAATTTTAATAGAGCGCACACATTACCACAGCAATGTCCAACACCCTGCACCACTGCCAGTGGCCAGGGAGGGAATTCATCCCCAATTCAGAAAAATCCCTAAACTGGGATCTCAGCAGGTCCATACCTGTGCCTTTGGGATCAGGATCCTCAAGGGAAATTAAGTCATGGTCTTCAAATATTGGAGTTGGAGACAAAAAACCTTTTCAGGCTCTGCTCCAACAGGAGCAAGTCCCAGAGTCTGTAGATCAATGAAAACTTTATCAAACCTTATCACTGCTGTGTTTGAAAAAAACCTTAAACACTGAGGTGGCCGGGAGGATTTAAGGTACCTCAGATATGGAGATGCAGTTTGGGTTGGAACTAAAATATAAAGGGCTGCCCAAAAATATTCCCAGACGAAGATTAGAGGAGTTCTGCTGTCCCATCACAAGGGTAAACACACACCTTTGTTCATGGAATTAATTCAGATTGAGAAATAATTTTATAATTACCCAGATTTTATCCTATAATCAAACCCATGATTTTTAGCTTCAGGCCCTCCTGTCTTCTGCATCTTGGACTGGCAATTCCGGCAGTTGGCAGCTTCCCCATCTGGTGAATATCCCAGGTTCCAGCGGAACAAGTGGATCCATGCTGGCTGCAGGCCAGCTGAGAAGGAGGAAGATTTATGCAAACTCTCAGGAAAACATTTGCAACAGCTGGAATAGAAAGGAAATCCAGGCAGCATCTGAATCACAGAGTTATTACTCTGCCACTCCACACAGAATCACCAGGGTCCCTCCAGCAACCACATTATTTAACAGACCATTTAACAGACTATCAAAAATCCAGTTGTCTTCATTACAGCAAACAGGAAACTGTGGGATAATGGAGTGAGTTTGTGAGTGGAACAACTGCTGAGAACCAAAGGTGGAGCAGCACAGAGAAGGTTCAGAAGTAAGGATGCTCCACACAGGCTGAAAATTGGGAAATTTCAGGTCCTGACCAGCTTTATTCTTCCTCTGTGTTAGCAGGAATAAATAAGTGAATAAATGTAAATGGGAGGGGGGAGTCGTGCTGCCGTGGGTCACATTTTAAAGTGCTTGCACAGATGTTGAACATGTTTTAGGATGAGTCGAGGCGCTGTTCCTTCAGGACAGGCCCAACATCTGCAAGCAATGAAGGTGGAGGCAAGGCCCAGCACTGTTCATTGTTCCTGCAGAGCCCGGTGATCTCATATTTGTAGGGTCACGATTCAATTCCAAAGCGAGCGAGGATGAGCCACGCCGTGCCTGATCCGGGGAGATTCCAGACACCGACAGAAAGCAGGGAAAAGCAGCTCTGGGGCCGTGCAGGAGGGCTCAGCTCAGTTCCTAAATCACCCTGCCCTGACCCTGCTGAGGAATCCCCGGGTTCAGGGGCTGCAGAGGAGCATGGAAACTCCTGGGAGAGGAGCTGAACCTAGATACCTCAAAAAGGCAGCTGGGGTGGCCTGGAAAGTTTTCCCTGATGTAAAAACTTAAATGTTAAAAGAAAAGGGGTTTTTACAAATACTAAACTTGCGGCACGTTTCACAGAAGTTTAAAGAGTCGCTAGCTGAGAAAATACGCACAAAAATATGAATTTATGAAGAATAATTTCGTCTTTCACTGCTTCCCCTAGAGCTCAATTTAAATATTAACAAATGACCTGAAGTTAGGAGCAGCTCTCCCAGAACCTGGGAGACCTGGGCAGCTGTGCCAAGGTTTGACAACCCTTTTCACACTGGAATTTTTCCTAAATTTTTCCTAAACCAAACCTCTCTTGGAGGAACCTGAGGCCTCTTTTCCTTGTCTTATCCTGAAGTGGACCAGCCTCCCTTCCTAGAAACTCAAATCCTGTCACCAAAGGGTCCTGCAATGATACTTCCAGACACAGTTTTTACCTAATTAGCCAAACATCACAATATTTTGCCTTTTTTTGCCTTTTTTTTCTTTTTTTTTCTTTTTTTTTCTTTTTTTTTCTTCCCCACCCCCCCAATTTTAGTTCTTCACAAAGCAAATCCAAGATGACCTTAGTGTTTTCCACATTTTTAATGAAGCAAAATTCCAGGAACTTATAACTGTTCCTTGTCCCTTCAACAAATAATATAATTCTGTTTCCAGATCTGAAATACTCACAAGTTTTACGTCTGAGCTCTCAAGTTTTTCCAAGTTTTGGGGTGGCTGCTCCATCCAACTAGGATACCTCCCTTAGGGTTTTATACTGAGATTTGTGATGTGTGCAGACCCCAAATGACCTGAGGCTGCTGCCAGTGCTGCCAGTGTGGATCCCAAATTGTGGGGGAAATCAGGGTTCTTTTGGTGCTGTTTTTAAAAGCAACATTTCAAAAGAATCCAAATTTTTAAAGCATTGTTAGAGTTAAATTAGCCACTGATTCTGGGTTTCCACTCTCCCGGACGTAAATTAAAGCTGCTCTAGGAGTCTTTCCTCCAGGTAACACTTTACAGCCTCAAACCTGGAATAAACTGTTTGGATATTTGGAGAAGAGGAGGAGAAGGAGAAGGAGAAGGAGAAGGAGAAGGAGAAGGAGAATGAGAAGGAGAAGGAGAAGGAGAAGGAGAAGGAGAAGGATAAGGAAAAGGAAAAGGAAAAGGAAAAGGAAAAGGAAAAGGAAAAGGAAAAGGAAAAGGAAAAGGAAAAGGAAAAAGAAAAAGAAAAAGGAAAAAGGAATTAACCTTCAGTTATAAGTCTAAAGCACAGCACATCTCTTGCCTGACCTTAGGATCCTCCACATCCCGTAGCTCTCACTTGTGGAATTAGGTAAAAAAACAACTCCACTTTCCCACTGTGGCTTGAAATAAAATGAATCCAGCATTATTCACATTAAATATATTAATATAACCTGAACAGAAAATGGGATCACTAGGAAAATTACATCCTGAGATGGAAATTTTCCCAGAGCTGCCATTACCAAGGATCAGGATGTCTGGTGCAAGGTGTATGTGCTCCAGTGGTCTTAAATACCAGCCAAAGGAGCTCTTGGCAAAGGAGTCCTCTGGAGGCCAAAGTTGAGAACGGGAGAAGAGCAGATCTTCATTTCCAGCAAACATTGATTCTTCTTCATGGTAATACCATTAAACAATCCTGTCAGGGCAACATTTCCTTGGGAGAATTCCAGAGCCAAAGTCCTCTTCCTGCAGGGTTTTCCTCCTGCCAAATGATCAACATTTGAGCAAAGTCTCACCCATTTCATGGCAGGCCTTGCACAGCAGGAACGGGGAGATGGGTTCATCCCTGGCAGATTCCAAGGCATTTCCAAGGTGGCTGTTGTCACCTGATGGATCACCATGATGGGCACATGGGCTTTAGTTTTTCTTTTGTCACCGTGATTTAGAACAGGGTAGGGTGCCAGAACTGGAGAGATAATGGGATTTTTCTTTGGATTATGGAAAATTTCAGCCACACCAGCTTCCTGGAAGGACTGGAAGGGCTTGGTGGTTGAGTGCTGCTGAGGATTAGTGGGTATGGAGAGACCACATCCACTGGAAAAATGGGAAAACAGGGCTTGGAGGACTCACCATCAAACCAGGAAGGTGTATTTGTATCTGGATTTTAAACAAAGAGGCAGAACTCTGATCCAAATTAAAATAACATCCAGGTATTACTGCACTATCCACTAAATTTTGCTATTTCCAGTCTTGCAGAACATCAAACCAAACAAAAATGATCTAAATTATCAGCAGAAAAACGTAACCTGCTCTAGAGCTGATGCCAAAGCCCTGTAATATCCTGGAAAAAAATTGTTTCGCCGTAACTGCCAACCCAGAAAGTGCTGAATTTGTACCGGTATTTGCACCAGGGTACAGGCGATGATTTGAGGAGAAAAAATGAGAGGAGAAAATGGAAAAGTTTCTTATATTGCAGCTAGGGTTCAACCTTCAGCTAAAAGTTGTTTCATGATCATCCCAAGGGAAAATAATTTCAAGAGATAGGCTTGGAAAAATAATAAATTGAACTACAATGTGCCACCACCTCTCCAAAAAGAGTACTCGCTTACCTTGCGGTGCCCAACAAACACCAACATTTTGGGGTTGAATTGTCCCATGTGTGATCCACAAAGTGCTGCCATGTTTCTCCAAAATCTGGGATTCGTCCTGTCTCTCCTAACGACCCTCTGGAGTGCAGGACGGGTGGCTGAGGTGAGGATTTGTGGTGTCACACACACAGACCAATCGCCACACAAAGGGAGCAGATAAAGGTGCGTGTCAACCTTTGGAGGAGTCCTGGCAGGCCATTCCCAAAATGGATTTACCTGGATTTACCTCCGGAGCGTGGGGACAGCCAGCCCAGAGCACAGCCAAGAGCAAACAGGCCTGGCTTTGTCACTTAGGCTGGGCTCTCAGGCTGAGTCCTGCGGGGTTCATTAGGGAGAGGAGCAGCTCAGGTTCTCCAAGTGCTCGCCCTCCTCGGCGCCGCATCGCCGGCGCTGCACGTAGGATGAGGTGGGTGCTTGGAACACAATTCTCGTTAAGGACACATCAGTCACATCCTCTTGCTGCCCAAAGAACAGGAAAGCTTCTCCTAAAGTGGTTTGCTGCCAGGAATTTGACTTTGTCGAAGACATGTGCCTTTAAGCCTCGCCGCCGGAGGAAAGCTGCTTCGACAAGTACATCTTTTATAATAAATACAAGGAGATTCACAGCCAGGAAGGAAATTGTATTTAGGAATAAATTTGTGTTTGGGTTTTATTACTAATTCATTACATTCTTAATCTGAAAAATCCTGGAGCAGCACAACTGCTTGAGAATTATCATTAATAATTACATTGATACTGAATTCTTTTATGCAAATAGTACAGTAGACTTAGAGATAGGACTCTTTGTAAACCTCCTGAGTGTTTGCAGGAAGTTTAATTCATTCCCTATCTCCTTTAGTTTGCAAATGAGGTGTGAAACAATTGTCTGTTCCTGGAAGGTGGCAGCTTTCAAGTGCCACACGCAGGACGTTGATGGGTCGGGTTGTCCCCAATTTCATCTAGTGAGGTCACCCAGATATCATTAATTATTACAATTTATCGAGTGCTGGCAGTGCAGGGATGGTCTGGGTGGCTTTGGAGCATGGCCAGGCCTGTAACTCACCTTTGGATCCACAGAAGGCAACATCCAGGATTGCTCTGGGAGCAGGGATGGGCTGTGGCTGAGCAGGACCCTCCTGATAAAACAGGGAAAATCTTTGGCCCATCATTAGGTCTTTTCCTTCCCCACGGAGGGAACAGCTCCCGAGCAGATAAACATGATTAACAAGATGCCATAACCTCCCAGACACCTCTCCTTAAAAAGAAACAAAAAACCAAAAAAACAGGCAATACATGGCTGCTGCTAAATATTTCGGGGAAAGAAACAAAACTATTCTGCTAAAGAGATTTCATTTGAATGTGTTGTGCCTGAGCCTCATCCTGGAGTTTCTCAGGTTTCCTATCAGTTTCTGCTAATGAGTTTAGCTCCCTGGGTAGAATGTGTCTGGTAAATTTTTCAAGAACTGATCATTAGCAATGTTTTGTATATTTTATTTTCTTGTTTTCACCGTATATAGAGTTGTCATTTTTAATTCATTGCCCACTGGAATTTTACGAAGGAAAACTCACGTTCGCTTAAAAATGAGATGAGGAGGTTGGCACGGATTTTAATAGATGCATGTTGTGCTGCAGGTGAAATTTTCCAATTCTAATACAAGTGGGTGAGAAACAAGGAGACGTGGCCCACATGGAGAAAGCAAAGTGGTTCAGGAGAAAAGAAACTCACTCTTCCCAAGGCAGGGGGAATGGAGCACGGATAGATTGAGGAAAAATCCCTAATTCTTCCAAATACACAACGTGGTCATTGCAGTTCCAAAGTGCATCCACTCTTCTGGCCTATGGCTTCAGATTAGAGAATTTGAGCTCAGCAAATTGGGGATTTTGTTGGCACAAAACCCTGAAAACTCCAGTTTAATCCTGATTTATGGGGAAGGGGGTAACGTAATCTTCTTACTTTACCGCATTTAAAGGGCAGAGGAGAATCAAGTGGTTTAGCCTAATTTAGATGGGTTTTTCTTTTCTATTAGATTTGTAAAACAAGATGAAATAAATGAGCCTGTCCATGGATAGAGCTTCTTATGATGAGCTGAAAAACTCTACTAGCAAAGAATTCTAATTATAAAACAAGGTTATAATGCAATAAAATGCTGTCTTGACTCATTTTGCTTTTGGGTATTCCATGGCATCACAACCTGGACATTTTTCTATGTTATGTCATAGAGATGCATCTCTGAAATGTGCTCACCTGTGGTGCCAAAGGTGCTGCCCCCTCCAGCTCAATCCTTTTAGAAAATCAACCCCATTTAACCCTAAAATTAACCCCTCTCCAGGCATTTTTTCCTTGATCTAGGAGGAGGAACTGCTCCTCCTGCAGATCAGATCCATCAAGTCAGGGTTAAAGCCAGACGCTGTTCTCAAAGCCTGCTGTCCCCTCCCCTCCACTTTCTCCACTCATTTTACCATCAAAGAAATGTTGAGGCTCAGGGAAGTGTGAAGGATCCCAATCTCACTCCTTTCCATGCTGTGGAAGACCAAGGAGGAATCCTGCTGATGCATCCCATGCCAAGAAAACAGAATCTGGAGGGACCTGGTAATTTCTTGCTCCTCCTGAACTAAACCACAAAACATTGGGGCTTCTCCCAGTGCAAACAGCTCCGTTCATGGAGAGTGAAAATTCACACTCATGGAATTATGGAAAGGTTTGGGTGGGAAGGGACCTCAAAGATAATCCCCTTCCACCCCCTGCCATGGCAGGGACACCTCCCACTTGGGCACTGCCAGGGATCCAGGGGCAGCCACAGCTGCTCTGGGCACCCTGTGCCAGGGCCTCAACACCCTGCCAGGGAGGAATTTCTTCTCAATATCCAATCCAAATCTACCCTCTTCCAGTTTAAAGCCATTCCCTGTGTGCTGTCCCTCCATCCCTCATCCCCAGTCCCTCTCCAGTTCTCCTGGAGCTGCCTTAGGCTCTGGAAGGAGCTCTGAGCTCTCCCTGAAGCCTTCTGTTCTCCAGACTGAACATCTCAAGCTCTCCCAGCCTGTTAAATTCCTACCAGACCACAGAAACAATGACAGGATTTAGTCGCTGTGCCCACCACTGAATTAGAAATTTAATTTAAAACCCATTTTTCTCTCTCCAAATGGCCGAGGAAAGCCCAGCCTGGCCTGAGGATGTTGGTACCCAAACAATTCCCATTATCCAGTGAAAATCTGCTCTTGTCCCGTCCCATCCCAACGTCTTCTCAGCCAAAGGATCCAGATTTCACATCTCTCAGTGTGTCACCAATGAAAGGAAAAGCGTTCAGGACCTCATGTAGAGCATTTCCTGAGCTCCCACTCAAAATCAGGAATGCATTTGATAAGATGCATTTAAAATATTGCAGCAAAACATCCTGACAACTCCAGTGTCCCTCAAGGAACATCCGGAGCAGAACCATGTGGACATTTTGCAGGAAATTGTGCATTTCAAATGACAACATATTTAGCTGCTTTTGTTCCCCCTTTACTTGTGCCTACAGAAGATGGACGTGTAGGATCAGTTACTGGGTAACTAAGCGCAGATATCAGGAGGACAAGGAAGTATTTGACATCCTCGTGGTAATTTTTAATCAGAAAACCTGCACCAAAAAGAAAGGAATACACAATAACATGATTCCGCAGGAGAAAAACTGTCTGACTTCAGCCTTACCCGCAGCATTACAAATGGATTTTGTCAGCCCGCAGCCTTACAAGGCTCGTTGATAGTAAATTAAATTTGGTCAGTTTATAGAGGTATTGCTTTCATGTTCCTCTCCCAAGATCTTCCATCCCTCGGAGGTTTGGAATCACCTTGCTTCTCCTCGCTTGTCTTCTATTCTTCATTACACAACAGATGACCTATCAGATATTCTTCTTCTACTCCAACAGCTTTCCTGTTGCCAACCTTCAAGGAGAATAAAGCCTGCAACCCTTTTTATCTTCATTCCGCTGCCGCTTCCATCGGGGGTTTCTCATTTTTATTTTTTCCTTCTCCTAAAGATCGTTTGCCGACGTTGCTTCCTCGGCTTTTACCCAGTGGAACAAGCAGTGTCTTCTGAACTGACAACTCTGACTTTTTGCTGCTTGTGATTTTTCTAAAGCATGACAAGTGCTGGCATGAAGACATGGCAAACCTTTTCAGACAAGGAGCTCGGAAAAAAAAAAAAAAAAACGCGGCCTTTCAAAGAACAGTGGAGTTACTGCGCAAGGAAACAAATCTCCCATGGATTAATTTAATTCAGCTGCACTTTTTCTGTGGCAGCAACAATTAGAACCTGCAGTTTTTAATGCTTTATATTAATTTTTTTAAATGTATTCTAGCACAAAACTTTTTTTTTTTTCCCCGGGACCGCATAATTAATATTTGGTATATTTCAGGCTGGATGAGAAATTGAAACAGAAATAGACAGGAAATGGATGCTTGCAACTCTGTTAGAGGGAAAGGCAGGTCTGGGGTGAGATTTAAAAAAAAAAAAATCTACTAAGCACATTCTTCTGAAGATGATTCCAAACTGAGAATTAATAGAATACAACTGATTTGTGAATGAAAGCAAAGGGTTCTGGAATATCTGCCCAGGATTTAAATTTCTCCCAGAGAGGTTGAGTCTGCCCCTGGATCCCTGGCAGTACCCAAGGCCAGGTTGGACATTGGGGCTGGGAGCAGCCTGGGACAGTGGAAGGTGTCCCTGCTGTGGGTGGGATTTAAGGTCCCTTCCAGCCCAAACCATTCTGGGATTCCATGACTTTGGGAGCTTGTAGAATCCTAGTGCATCAGCTGTGTGTGGGTGAGAGGAGGCAGGCTGACACTGACAAATAAAATAAATATTGAAATATAAATATATCTATAATAAAATAAAAATTAATATTAAAAAGAAATATTAAATAAACGGACAGTTCTCAATTCTCCAATCAGTGGGGATGATCTGTGCACACAGTGAGCAGGGCTGGAGCTTGGATGTGGCTGAGGACAACACGGAGGATCCCTGGGGGATGCCGATGGAGGGAGGGACCCAGCCAGCACAAACCTTACTGGGGTTTGCAGCCTGAGAAGTGGAAAAGGATGATGGATGGTGATGGCAGAGATGGAGTTTGTTTTCCACAAGCCTTGATACTCTCAATGGAAGTCCCAGGCAAAGGGCTGGGTCTCTTTCCAGGGCAAAAGGCTTTGCCCAAGGCTTTATGTCTGCTCTTCGGAGCAGCTTCCATCCACGTCCCACCTGGTGAAAAGCCATTAAAACATCCAGCAGTGAGGACAGCGAGCGCTGTAAACGCAGCAGAGTGAGTCGATAGCCCCTCACACACAGAAACAAAACCATTCTATCCCTGCTCCATAATGGATCGGGAGAGCAGCTATCAGGTTCTATTATCTTAGTGCCATGTGAATGGGGGCTAATAGCCTGCTCCAGTGCTGAATTAAAAGGAGGATTGAATCAATAGATGGGAGAAGATGAATCAAGTGTCCATTTCCTCGAGCTGATAGCAAAAACAACATGATGATGCACAAGGAGCTCTCCTCTAACATTTCTGACGTGTAACTGGAGAGTTCTCACTCGGTGCCAGCCAGAGATGAGGCTCCTCTGATTCAGGAAGTCAAAAACAAGACAATGCAAAATAAACGAGAGCTGTGAATTCAGCCACTCACCAGTAACTTCTGCTCAGCACCAAATCTGTCGACTCGTTTGCGTTTCTCTCCTTCTAACCTGGGAGCAGTGCAAAACAGATGCTCTGGAATGATTCATTCTTGTATCTGCTGTTGTTCCGTGGCTCTGGCAGCACCTCCACCACAAGCAATGGTCCTGTAACAGCTCCAAATTGCCTTTAGGAGTTGTTTTGCCAAGCTAAAAGGCAGCAATCAGAAATCCATCACCGCTCTCTGCCTTTCCCAGGGCTGGCCAAGACAAGTTTAAAGGTGAGAGAGCAGAAAATATGGCTCGAGCCCACCTTAGCTCTTCCTAAGGAGCATCTTCCTGATGCCATCAGCGCCTTTAATCATCCTCTTTAGTCTGAGGGAGAATCAAGCAGCAATTGTGGAAGGGGAGCGTTGTGCCTGCCCTGCTGTTTCCGGCAGCACTGATTAATCACACGAGGATTTTAGCAAGTGGGGGAATGTTGCAGGGAGGTGAGGTTGGCATTGATATTATTAATATATTGACTGGGGGAAAAGAGCCTGGGTTCTGCTTCCAGCCCTGCCACCGGCCCTCGATGTGACCTCGAGCTCCTCCCTCTCTCCATCCCACTTCCCACCTGCACAGCTGCAATAACAACTCCTCACCCCTCACCTCTTCGCTGTGATGGGCAATGCAGATGAACTTTGGACAGGACACTGAAGTGTTTGTCCTGAATCCATTTTTGGCATAACACCGATATCACATCTCTGCTCCGAGAGTTTGCCTTAAAAAAACAAACAAGGAAATAAATAAACAAACTTCTGTAGGAGAATGGCTCAGAAGCTGCTGAGTACCCCAAATTCCCTCCCCTTGCACTGATATTTCTGGTATCTATGAGAGCCATGCAATAGCTGAGGTTGGAAGGGATGGCTGAGGTTGAATCCACCCAGAGCAACAGCTTCTATTCCCACATTATAAAAGAGCACGATTTGCCTTTGGGTTAATCTGAAACAGGACCCAGAATGGCTCAGGTCAGGACAATCCTGAGATTTAGCACTGGGAAAAGCTCCTTTCTCAGGGGAATCAAGGGCAGCTCTCCAGTTCTGTCCATCTTCACCTGAATTTCAACCCAGTTCCAGCAGCCTTTACTCCTCCTTTGACTAAACCCCAGGATTCCTGAGCTGCTCTGGAAATTTCTGCATCTGTTTCTCTTCCCCTTCAGTTTTATTTTCCTCTTTCATCCTCTTCACCTTCTTCTCCAGAATATTCCACAAAAGACCTCCTGCTTCTCCTGACAATGAGGCTGGAGCAGCTTATCCACACAGATATTTAATGCCTATTTTTACTCAAATGACTCTCAGATCCTCCTCCCTGCTCCCAGTTTGTCTCCTTTCATTCAGCCTTGTCTTTCTCTCTCTCTGTTGACACCTCGTCCTGCAAATTCTAATTTAAAGTGACCAAAATTGGAGTCTTGCTCTTTCCTCTTAAGCATCCTTCCTTCCCAAATTCGCTGTCAGCCCTGTCAATACTCTCGTTTTCCTGTCATCCAGGGCTATAAATGAGTTGGTCACAGGTGATGACAAGCCATCTTCAATATTTTAGCCAATTAACAGCGACTTGGCTGTCAGAGATATGAAGATAACGAGTGTCTGTGCCATTATTTGTAAATATAGCCATGAAACTTTGATTTTTATCCGTTAAAAAAAAAATAAAAATTATGTCAATAGAAACTTCTGCCTGGATGTGCTAATTCCAAAATCTGGAAATAAGTCCTGTTACCCTCCTCCCACACACATCTCTCATGTTCCTGGTTATTAATTCAGGCTAAAAAGCAGAAAATCTTGTGGAAAATTCCGATTTAAGTATATTTAGATTAAACCATGGATCTCCAAGGTTTTCTATAAATATTCTGGGGAAAAAATACCAGAGAAGTATCGGGGAAAATATTAACGAGCATTATCTGCAAGACGTGCTTTTTTAAAATCCTTAATTAGAAGAAGATGCTAATGGATGGGTTACAAGGTGAAATATGAAAGTTTACACATTAGGTCTGGACTTTAAGGAAGGCAGTGATTTCCCAGTTCCCAGGTGCATCCCTCTCCTGCTTCCCCAGGAGGGTGTGACAGAGGAAATAAACCCCACCTTGTGTTGTGGCTGAGAATAAAACTGTAAATTCACACACCCCCAGTAACAGGGACCTAATCCAGGTGCTTCCACGCCATCAAATTAACGGGAATTCTGTCCCCCATGGCCTCCCTGGTTTGCTGGGAGCAGCATCAGGAGCTCGCTGGACAGCTCAGCCTCCCATCCATCGCTGGAGCATCTGTTCCTGCTCCTCAGGAGCCCAGCAGGAGCCTTGTTCTTCCCTGCTCCCTGCCCAGGTGCTGTTGTCAGGCACAGGCAGGGAAAAGGAAAGCTCATAAATCAGCCAAGAGCAGGAGAAGGAACACCAGACAGTGCGAGACCAAACCATGGCTCTTCCCACCCTTGGAAAGGGCATTCCAGGAGACTCCCCGTTACCAGTGCAGGGCAAAGAGCAGAAATTCCAGGGAAAGCTCCCGTTTCAATTGATTTGCTTGCAAATCCCCCAAGGTTTTCTGCTCCCCTTCCTGCTTGCTACAACAGATTTTTAAAGCTGATAATTCCTGACTTGTCCTGCCAGGCTCTGTCACGTGGAGGGGCTCCTTGGCCCCTGCTGCCAGGCTGTCCTGCTGCACCTCTCACATCCCTTCAGGCTGTGCATGCTTCCAGCATCCCCCAGGGGCCTCTCCACTCCGGCAGGAAATAACCGAGCATCTCTTTTCTACTTTGCTGTTTTTACACCTTTCTTCTTAATGTAAGTCCTGGAAGGAAGAAAGGCATTGTCTGGAAAAAAGCATCCACCGCTGTCTGCCAGGTCTTGAGGAGCATCAGCTAAGGTTGGACACTAGTTTAAAGAGTGTTCAAAGCTCGTGATAGCCATGAAATCACTACTGGCGGCTTTGCAGAGGTTATTTCAGTCCTGAAAGTACATTTAACATGGATGAGCCAATTAAAAGTCTGAGCTGGCCGATTTCATTGAATGAGAACGCTTCAAAAAGTCTGGGTGATTCTGGGTGCTGGCAGGAAAAGAAAGGAGCTCTTCCCAGGAATCACAGCTGGAAATCAGGAGCAGAGCTGAGCAATCCTTTGCAGCCAGGCTGATTTTGGGGTTCCAGCCATGTTGGTAGCATGAAGGAAAGTAAAGTTTGCCACATTCTTCCCAAAAAAAGAGAGAGCACGCCCTGGCACTGTCACGGGATGCTCCTTTGGTAGCAGAGACTTGGGTCTCTCCCTGTGATCTCCTGAGGTTCCCATTGCAGAGTTCCACGTGTTTACTGCTCAAACATGTCCTTGAGTGCCACAGCCAAAGGTGTTCTGAACACTTGCAGGGATTGTGAATCCTTGATTGATGTGGGAATGCTCAGGCAGTGGCTTCCTCTTTAACAGCAACAACAAAAACAACTATTATTATAGTTATTATTATGATGATTATTATTACAGCATTAATGACATTGATATGATGATAATAATAGTAATAATAGTAATAATGATGATAATGATAATAGAAATTACGAGGAGAGGGAGAAAGAGTAACAAAATCCAAGAGAAACGAGTGATCCCCAGCACAGTTCCTCAGCACACAGTGAGCAGCCCCCAGCCCATCTCCCAGCCAGTCTCCCCAGTTTACACCCTGGCCATGTTGCTCTGCCGTGTGGGACATCCCTTTCAGCCAGTTTGTGGCAGTGGAAGCTCTGCCAGTCATTAATCCAAAGCTGTGGCATCACTCTCAAATCCTGTGGGATCAGCTGAGGAAACATCCTGGGAAGCACTGACAGGCCCCTCATCACCTCCCACCCCACACCCCAAATCAAAGGAACCCTTGGACTTCAGGGCTGCTGCTGCTGGCTGCTGTGCCCTGGAGTGGCTGTGAGGCCCTAGAGTCTATAAATACACTCTTGCAGTTTATTCCGTATCAGAGCACTTTGATTTACTCAGGAAATAAAGCATCTCCTCCTGCTCCATTCAAATGTTATATACAGATTTAATCACAAGCCCCGTGATACCTCACATTACTCACAAAGCTGAGCTTTTTGTACTTCTCACATTCCTTCCCTTCGCCTGGCTTTCTTTTTCTTTAAGTACCCATAAGATTAAACTGGGAAAAAAAAAAAAAAAAACAACTAAAAACCACCCACAAACTTAAAAAAAAAAAAAAATAGGCAGCAGCCAAATACAGGGCTGCAAATGACATTTTTCTTTTCAGAATCTTATTTTTCAGACGTGATCTGGGGGACTCACCTCGATTCCTGAGTGCTTGTGCTTTACCAGACACGCTCTGCCATTGGCATAGAGAACATTCTAATAAAGGATTGAATACCACCAGTGACTCAACAGTGCAGCAACAAAAAGGTGCGGTGCCTGCTGGGGGGGGAAATGGGCAGAAGCAAGACTTGGATTTAATTTAGGAGAAGAATGGGTTCCCCTGGAAGCAATAAAAGCTTAGGGAAAGGAGTAGAGAAAGGAAGGGAAAGAAAGGAGGAGGTTGAAACAAAGACTTGAAAGGGTCACACCTTTCCAAAGATACTGATCTGGAGCACCAAAGCTTTGTCAGGGTTGAATTTCTGAACACTCTGAGGTGCCAGATGAATCATTCCCTTTCCTGGGCTCACTCCCCCTCCTCCTCTGCAGCCCTTCCCCAAAAGGAGCCGATCCGACCCCAGGTCTGAGCTGTGATTCAGCTCCAGGGGTTCTCTGGGAGAGCCCTGTGGGGCGGGTGGGAGGCAGCAGGAGGAAAAGCAGGTGCAGCAGCTGAGCTCAGACCTGCTCAGCCCTGGCTGCTCCAGCAGCTGCAGAGATGGAGCTGGCTGAGCTGCTCCTCCTGCAAACACACAGCTTGTGCACTCACACACCTCTGAGAGCCCCGGGGATCCTGGGTGCACAAGGAACAGGCCCAGGAGAAGTTCTCCTGGGCCTTTACGAAGGTGTTGGCAGAGTGGAGAGACTGAGGGAGGATGTTGAGAAATGCCTCAGCTGTTTTCTGATGTGTTTCCTGGAATCACAGAATCCCAGACTGGTTGGGGCTGGAAGAGACCTTAAAGCTCATCCAGTCCCACACCTTCCACTGTCCCAGGCTGCTCCAAACCCCAATGTCCAACCTGGCCTTGGGCACTGCCAGGGATCCAGGGGCAGCCACAGCTGCTCTGGGAATTCCATCCCAGCTCCTCCCCACCCTCACAGGGAACAATCCCTGCCCAAAGTCCCATCCATCCCTGCCCTCTGGCAGTGGGAAGCCATTCCCTTTGTTATGACACTCCAGGCTCTCTCAAATGGATTGAGGCGTCCATCACCCTCAGCTGTCCTGTGCTGACCTGGAGATGAGCTTTGATGCGAGGCCACAATCACCCTGTGGAAAATTAAACTACTGCAGCACCCCCGGGCAAAGGCACCGCAGGAACAAAACACTCTTTTGGCAACAAATATGCCCCAAAAATCCCCCGTAGAAAGGACGCCAAACTTGGGCAGGGATGGTTTAAATCTCTTCCCTGGAACCATGGATGGATCCCACCACAAACCCCCTCGGAGCAGAACAGAGAGGGAAGAGCCTCGGTGGAAGGCTCTGGGCTGGCAAAGGTGCCTGGTTAGAAGACGGCCACGCCACGGAGCCAGGTTCAAGGTATGGAAAAGAGGCAAGGATTTCAAACTTTGCTCATAGATATTCTTCAAGTGGTGTTTAATACCGCTCCTTTTGTTTGTTTTGACAATGGATCTTATCTTTTGGTAAGGGCTGTGTTCAGGACTATTATTACCCTCTATAAAAGCCTCACAGTCTTTCTTTCCACTTGTTCAGCACACTGGAGTGGCATAGCAAATTTAATCGAAGAACGCAGCTCCAGGGAGAGCCTTTGGAGACTCTCCCCTTTTTCATAATGCCGTTATCTCCCTTTCCTTGTGTTGGGGATGCATAAAAATCACAAAAAAGTCATTCTGAGTACATTCTTCCTGATAATTATTGTCAGACTCCGAGATAAGTACCCTACGTGATGTAATGTGTGTTAGACCCGGCTCTCTGAATGCAAATCCTGCAACACTTCTAGGCCCAGACAATGGGCGCCCTAAACACCAGGGCCTGGTATTTTGCCACAGACAAGAGAGAGCTTTGATTTTTTGTGTTTCGATAAGGCGCAATCTGGGTGCCTTTATCTCAGCTGTTATATTTAAAGATGACATTCTAGCCTTGCAGCCTCGCCTATTGTCTTGACCCTGATTATCTCCAAATGTTGTTGTTTAGTCAAACTCGCCGCTTTAATGAAAGGCCTGCTCCCAATTTAAGGAAAATTATTTAAATGCAGAGTATCCTATACACGGCGGTTTCCAAAAGAACTAGGCGGTTAATCAAAAGTTAATTGTATAATTCTCATGCAGATTAGGGCCTCTTGCAAATGAATCCCAGGTTGTGATTATTAAAAAAAGGGAAAGTGCCGGAGTAATGCACAAGGGTCTTCAGTCTGGTAAACAATCAGCTAAGGTTTAATTTGTGGTAAACAAAGTGCTGATACACCAGGGGTCTCCAAAGGAGACAAAAAGGTGAAAATAAATTAAAAAACAACATACAGATATGATCTTTTTGTTTTTAGGCATCTTTCAAAAACACAGGCTAAATGAACAAAAAAGTAATCCATTAATATTTACTGGCAGCATCCTGGCAACATGCAGATGAGAGCAGCCCCGTAATTACGCTGCAGCCCTTGGACAGGGATCCTGCTCGTGCAATGTCACTGCCACCACCTCCAATCGCCACCTCTGTGCTGCTCCCGTGGAAAATAAACGGCTCTAATGAGCACTTTGATTAATCACAAACTGCTGCTCCCTGTGCCAGCCAACAACCTTGGCAGAAAAGGGCACTGGTGGTAGGGTCAGAGCTTATCTCTGTGCTTTGGAGTTATCTGAGGGAAGGAATAGATCAGGAGTGATGTTTCCATGCCAAAAAAGTCATGGCTCAACTGAAAATATAATAAAGAGGAGGTGGAGTTCCTAGAGAACTCAGGCTGGATAACCAGCTCCAGGTTTTTAACCAACAGCCTCGAAAACTGAATTTTCTTACCTGGGTAACAACCCAAGGGGAAAAATATTTTTGCTGTCAAACTTTCAAAGGAAGTTCCTGACCCAAATTTTGGCCAGGATGGAAGATTAGCAGGGTTAAAGGCGGTTGGTTAAAGCTGACCCTTCAAACTGGGACCCAAAGTGAGAGCCTTGGACTGTCCTGGGATGTGAGTAGGACATCTCAGAGCTGGTGAAGAGGGGTGGTTCCAGGCAATATTTCAAACTTTTTCTATAGAAATGGTGAAAATGACAATGACTGGGTTGTTTTTAGTTGTAGCTGCTGGTGATGAGCAGCAGAATTGACACGAGCACAGCCAGTGGAAGGTCACTGTGACTGCAGAGCTCCCTGCTCCATGTGGGATGCAGGATTGGAAATTCCAGTCTGTCTGCCCAGGGAAAAAAAAACATTATCAGCTTATTTATTTCCTGATGACAACACGCTTGGTCCTGGATGAAACAAGCAAGCAAACAAAAAATCTTGAGAGCAAGACATCCTGGGATGTCGGTGCTTGGTAACTCACCTTCTTGCTTTTCTCCTTCTGAACGGAATCCAAGTTGTAATTTCCTTCTGCCATGAAAAGATTTCTCCTGTAAATTTAAATTAAGAAAAGGATCTTCAGCCAGGTATTCAAGGAAAACTTCATGGCTGGCCACACTTGGGCAGACAGAGCAGGGTTAGATGAGATTTGGGAAGGAATTGTTCTTTGGGAGGGTGGGGAGGAGCTGGGATGGAATTCCCAGAGCAGCTGTGGCTGCCCCTGGATCCCTGGCAGTGCCCAAGGCCAGGTTGGACATTGGGGCTTGGAGCAGCCTGGGACAGTGGGAGGTGTCCCTGCCATGGCAGGGGTGGCACTGGGTGGGAATTAAGGTCCCTTCCCACCCAAGCCATTCTAGGGTTCCATACATATACATGTAAATGCGTGTATTAAACAAAAAATAATTTAGGCTGCTCTACACAAAGCAGATTTTCAGGGGAGAAGCAAGTTTCCACTGTCAGATCCACAACGAGGATGCTGGCAAAACTGGCTCAAGCTGTCCTGGAATTTGGCTCAGTGTCTGAAGACATGAAATGTGGGAGAAGAGGTGGAAGCAGGGACCACCTGCAAGTCTCTGTCATTCTACACTGCCAGAAACTCCAGTTTCAAAAAGAAATGAACAGAAAACATCCCTAAATACTCTGAAATTAAATAAATTGTAATAATTTACCACTTCCTGGGATTTAACCATAACTGCTGTGATATTTTAAAGGGATTATTTGTGTAAAAGATGATCACTAAAGCATCCAAGTCTTACCTGGAGGTAAAGGGAATGCTATTTGAGATTAATCGGGAATTAAGAGTAATTCCTATGGAACACTCGTGTTTATTTGTCATTAATTTAAAAAAAAAAATTACTAAGAATGAGGAAATTTGTCTCTAAAGGGTAGTGGGTTTATTAATTTTCACTTTGTTATCATTCTCACTTAGAACAATTTGTTTCAAAGGAAAAGGAGGGAAAATGTTGCCTTAGAAATAAAAACCTAGGAGCTATTAATCGTGAATTATTATTATTATTATTATTATTACTACTATTACTATTTACAGGGGGTTTGCCTTGTGTTCCCAAGAGCAGAAACAAGAGAGTTTCCCTGAAAAAGCTGAAAACCTGGAGTGCTGAGAGCAGCTCCTGGGGCAGCAGCAGCAGCCCCGGGGTGGTGCCAGGGGGGAGTTTTAAATGATCAGGGAATATCATCCCATTTCTCCACTATTCATTGCTTCAGAACACGCCCAGGGTTTGGAATTTTTGTTCTTTTTAACACAGGACCCCCTGAGCGGCAGAGACCTTTCAGCTGCACTGCTCGGGGTGTAGGTGAGGGCAACGTTGACTTTTCCCAGGTTTCGATCAGCCCAAGGCAGATCCCGAATAAATCTTACATCAAGAGACAGGCTTTGGCAACAAAATTGTTCAGTAATATGCATTTTCGATCAAAACACAGGGGAGACTTTAAAAATTTACTGCGCATAAATAAAATATTTGATCGCTCCGATTCCTATTTTCCAAACCCTTGCAGACACTTCATACTAATATTGACATTAAACTTCGATGTTGACACAGGGATGAGAAAACAGAACGGCTGTAAATACTTGAACAGGATGCAGGAGGAAGTTTTGACAAAAACAGGGGTGTTTTGACAAAAACAGGGGTGTTTTTCCAAGAGGTTCTTGGGATGATTTCTCCTGTTGGGAGATACAAATAGGCCCAGTTGCACACCTGAGCAGGGGTTACAAGAGCCAGGTGGGCTTCCTCTATCATGGAATCATGGATTGGATTGGATTGGATTGAAGGGACCTTAAAGATCATTCCTGCCATGAGCAGGGACACCTCCCACTGTCCCAGGCTGCTCCAGCCCCAGTGTCCAACCTGGCCTTGGGCACTGCCAGGGATCCAGGGGCAGCCACAGGGAATTCCATCCCAGCTCCTCCCCACCCTGCCAGGGAACAATTCCTTCTCAAATCCCATCTAAATACCCACTGTCAGTTTAAAGCCATTCCCTGTGTCCTGTCCCTCCATCCCTTGTCCCCAGTCCCTCTCCAGCTCTCCTGGAGCCCCTTTAGGAACTGGAAGGAGCTCTGAGCCCTCCCTGGATCCTTCCCCAGCTCTCCCAGCCTGGCTCCAGAGCAGAGATGTTCCAGCCCTGGAGCAGATCCATGGCCTCCTCAGGTTGGCTCCAGCAGCTCCACAGCCCATTTTGGTGCCCTCTGAGCACCTCTGTGTGCTTTATAGCCCAGAGCAGCCTGGGAGAGCCTTGACAGGCACAAGGCAACAGAAAGCCTCACCTGGAGACCAACCTCAGGCCGCAGGAAATATTTGCAAAAACCCCTCAGAACCGGGGAGGCTCCCACCTTGCAGAGTCTTTGTGCTGCTCCGCTGCTTCCCAACTGGAGGTGAGACTGGAGAATCCTCCAAGGGCTCCCTGGGCACAGCCGTGACCTCAGTGCCAGCCCTGGGAGTTTTTCACTGAAAGAGGGATGAAGTACTGGAATGGCTTGCCCGGGAAGGTGGTGGAGTCACCATCCCTGGATGTGTTTAAAAAAAGACTGGATGCCATGGTCTCGAGGTATTAGAGATAGGTTGGATTCGATGATTGTGAAGGTCTCTTCCAACCTAAAAAATTCTGTGATTCTGTGGCCCGGGAGCACAGGGACATTGTCAGCCCGTGGGGATCCGTCCTCACCGCGCCCTCGCTCATCGCCAGAGCTGAGCCATCTCCTGGAAGCCACAATTCTCCACACAACACATCACCTGCCTGCTCAAGGCAACAAATAAAACCAGGGTCTCCACGGCGCCGCAAGAGCGTGACGGATTTTGAAGTTTCTCTGAAAAAAAATGGAACTGAAGAAGAGCACAGTTATTTCAGTTTAAGTCAAGGTCTAATTTTGCTGTGGAGGAAAAAGGAAATCACCAGAGCCCATGTCAAAAATAACATCTAATCTACGTTAAAAAACAGTAAAAGGTGCAGATAATTAGAGCCGGCTTGCCCAGGAATCGTTAGAGAAATCAATATCCAGCACCAGGGAAGTGTCTACAAAATACCAGATGGTCGCTAGTAAAGTCCAGAACACGAGAACTCAGATACCGCCTGTAAAGGGGGGAAAAATAGATGAGTGCGAATTTTCCTTGGGGGAAGACAAAACTGATCAAAATTAAACTGGGCAATTTCGTGATGAGCTTGTTTTGCTAATCAATATCTGAGCAGAAGGGCCGGGCTGGGGGGTGGGCACGTGCCCTGGCTGGCAGGGGTCCTGGTGGGAATGGCCAAGGCTCCGCTCCTGAGAATCACAGGCCAAGGGCTCCTCCTGCCTTCACGTGACTGCAGAGACCCGGTTCCGAGCTAAAGAGATGGAATTTAAGGCATGAATTCCTCCAAATTTGAGAGAGATGGAGGAAAGGAAGGAAAGGAATGGAAGGAAGGAAAGGAAAGAAGGAAAGGAACGGGAGGAAGGAAAGGAACGGGAGGAAGGAACGGAAAGGAACGGAACGGAAAGGAAAGGAAAGCATCACAGAATCCCTGAGGTTGGAAACCCCTCCAGGACCATCGAGTCCAATGTGCCCAATCCCCACCTTGTCCCCAGCCCAGAGCCCTGAGTGCCACATCCAGGTATTCCTTGGACACCCCCAAGGGTGATGACTCCAAACCTCCCTGGGCAGCCCCTGCCAAGGCTTGGCCACCCTTTCTGTGACAAAATTTCTCCTGCTGTCCCTCCTAGGCCAGGGCCACTAGTGTCCCTTGGTCATGTGCCATCACTGCACTCCTGGAACTCCCCAGCACAGCCCAGCTGAGAGAACAACTTCAGAATTCCATTCTCCTCCCAGTTTTCCAGGGTGAGACCCACTCCAGGGGGTTTTCTTGGAGCAGGATGGCCGGGACACCTTTGCCAGAGCACGTGGGCCTCTCTCTGATTTCCTCACTTGGTCATGGCTGAAACAACCGCTTTGAGTAGCTTTTAGGTTCAGTCTAGTGATACAAAATTATATACAAATATATTTTTAAAATATAAACTGGGGATCTTCCTCAGATTTTAAATTTCTAATCCCTCCAGTTTTAGTTATTTCAAGTGAAGCTCAGGAACGAAACAACTGCTTTGAGCAGCTTTTAGGTTCAGTCTAGTGATACAAAATTATATACAAGTATATTTTTAAAATATAAACTGAGGATCTTCCTCAGATTTTAAATTTCTAATCCCTCCAGTTTTAGTTATTTCAAGTGAAGCTCAGGAACTTTGTTCCCCAATTAACCATGGAGAATAAATTTAATTGGAGAACTCTTCTTCCTTCTACTGACAACTCATCGTTCATTTGGTGCTGGTTGGTATCCTACAACATCTCCCAGAAGAGTTGTCTTTTACCAGGCACGCAAAGTGGGGATTTGGCTTTTTTTCCAGCCTTTCTGATGGTTATGGAAGTGTGTCCATGTGGCCTCTATCTAATTAAACCTCCATTAAATAAGAGACTGCACCCACTACAAATGACAGAGTGCATCTCCCTGGATATTTAGTAATCCTCAGCAACTGCTGTGACTGTCACAGGCTTTTTTAAATGGACTTTTAAGGAAAGTCAAGGGATTTGGTGCGGCTCAGTCATTACAGACTTGTTTCTTTGGACCCCATGGAACTAGGACACGGAAATAAATGTGAGACTTGGAGCCTTGGGTTTGGACAGGGCAGTGAGGAGCTCCTCAGAGCTGGGGCTGCGGGAGGTGGCCAAAAGAAAGCTCAGAGGCCATGGCAACATTAGAAATCACAGCTCTGGCCTTAACAGATATTTTAGGGGAATTTTAAAATTTAAATTTGATCGAAATGTAACTGAAAATTAAATTGTAGGGGAATTTTAAAATGGAAGCAGATTTTTTGGCTCCGAAAAGAGGAGATCACATACAAACAGCATTAGTTTGGCAGGAATTTTTGGTTGGTTTTGTTTGTACCTGGATATCACTCTGAGGGGTCTGAACCAGCCAAAATTGCTGTTATTGCAACTAAGGAATAACTCTCTTACCTGGGAATTCAGAGCTGGACAGAGGGAGAAATGTCAAGCCCACTCCCAAAAAGAATTGGGCCAATTTATTTAGAAGTGAGATAATTTTCATGGTTTTATATTTCTGTCAGGTTTTAAGGCACTGAGGTCACCAACTGCACATTCCCCTACTCTTGGCTTAAGTGAAGAAAAGATGCAGAGGCATTAATTAAGTAATTTATCTTCCTGCATGAATCAGTCAGAGAAACAGTCCAGGGCTGCACTCGTGAATGTCAGGACTGTAGAGATCCAGGTCAGACAGCAAATTTAAACTGAAATTATAAAGCATGAAAGGATAAATATCTTGAAGAAAAGCTTGGTTTGTGCTGTATTTTATCTCTCCCATCTATCGGACACCAGATCAGAATTTCTGCTATTGCAACAAAACTTGAAATACTTCAAAGCTGATCCTAAATGAATGTGGCTGTGCAGCTTCAATACAGCACAACAGCCTTCAGAGGGGTCGTGTTTCATCTTTAATTCATTTAAAATCCAGCGGCTGCATGACATCACTCTGACATTCCCTAAGATAGAGGCAAGCAGCTGATGTCACACACATTCCAAGGAAATATGTCAAAATATATTAGCTCATATTTTTATCTGGACAGCTATCAAATGAAGTCAACAGAAAACAAAAACCAGAAAGCTCTGCTGAAAGCAAACATTTCCATTTTCACTGTCTCAAAAGGGACAGAACAAATTATTTATAACACTGCAGTTCTTACACTCAGGCAAGACCTTTCTCTCCAGATTTTAGGAAGAAGAAAACAAGGAGAACATTAAAAGCCAGCTTATTTTAGAGCCTGCGCTCGTTCCAGTTCCACAGGTGCACAAACCAGCACTCCCAGAAGACTGTGATTCATAATTCCGCCTGGAAATGGGCTAAGTACCCCTTGTGTAAGCGTGTAAATTGTGAGAGCTTGGGAAAAAACACCAGATTCCTTTTTTTTGGTGGTTGTTTTCCCAGAGCCAGGCACTGTTTCCATCCCTCTTTTCCCAGTCCCACTGGGAACCACGCGCACAAACAGTGGCACACCTCAGATCTGCATTTCACCAAGGGGCAGAGGGCGATGCCTTTGCGAGGCTGGAGAGACTCGCTGGGAAGCGTTTGATCCCCTGTCACACAGCTTAGTGAAGCTGGAAATAACAAATTCCACTTCTTTTCATGCTGTTGCCAGGTTTGTCTGTGGTGGGGCGTCCCTGCAGCCCTCCTTGGCCGCTCTGTGATCTCAGAAATGCTCCGCAGGCTCGGCCTTGATAAGCAGCGCCTGAATTAAGCTCTGACTTACAGAAATACCCTTTGCTCCCAGGAATTCGGGCTGTTGGGAATTCCCCTTGGAAATTCCCTTTTCTTACCTGAATAACCCAAATGGAGCATTATTTTTATCCTCAAATTTTCCCAGAAGTTCACCTGAAGCGTGGCTGGGATGGAAGATTATGAGGACTGAAATCAACTCTCCAACAACCCTGTAAAAAAAAACTCCTATAGCAAAAATTCCTGGCTGGATTTTTGGGTGGGAAATGGTTAAAAAAAAGTTTGAAGTGTTTTTCGGGGCTGCCCCAATAAAGCTTTCGGGATTTGATGCAGTTTGTGGGCAAAACCTCAGGTGGAACTGCAGAGTTCTGCTGGGGATACGAATAAGATCTGAAAGGATGGATGAATCAGAAGAATTTATCAGCATTTTAGAGACACCAATCCAGCCTAAAATTCCTGTTTTAGGAACAGATTCCCTGATCTTTCACTGCCCCCAGAGTGAAAGTGTCCTGATATATATGAGATAATAGTTAATAAAATATCTATCTATATTTTATATATATATATACAATTTATCAAATATAAAATCTTTGACATTAATAAAATATAAAATACCTATTTTAATAAATACAAACATAAATATATAATACAAAACTTTGTTATATGAAATAATATATAATGTTTAATAATAGTCATATAATATATAGATGAAATAAGATTTTGGTGATTTCTCCATAATCCACTGCTACAAAATCTGCTTAGATGTGGTACTCAGGAACTGAAAAGGTTTTAAGTTCATATAGTTGTATCTAATTATAAAGGTAAAACCCTTGATCAGCGCTTTATCTTCCACATTGGGTAATACAAAGACTTTCTAAATTTTAAAGTCTAATTCTCATTTAGCTCAATGTGTTCATTTTTTAATTGAACCTGCTCTTTGAAACACAAACCAAACCAGTTTTTAAAAATTTACACTTGGTACAGACACTCATAGACGACAAATGTTTACAGAAACTGAGCTTACAGATCAAGTAAATTGATCAAAAATTAAGTTCTGGCCACGGAAAGTGCCACAGTTCATTTTTGTTTTGAGCAAGCACCTAATGCACCTCTCTGGAGAAAGGGACTCCAGCCCTTTGTGTCACCTTTAATCCGAGGTGCCACTCAAGTTTGTGAGCCATTTCCATTAAACTCATCACATTTTTGACAAAATATAGCAACTCCCTGTGCACAGCAGCCACTTTTCAATATTGTGATGATCTAAATTTGTTGTTGTTGCTTTTGAATAGCAAAGAACTCAGAGTTTGCAACAGTGACAACGTTCAGTTGTGGTGGTGCTGGAGGGTTGATCCTGGCTGGTGCCACCAAAGCCACTCCATCATTCCCTTCCTCAGCTGGGCTGAGGGGAGAGAAAACATAACCAAAAATCTCAAGGGTCAAGATAAGGACAGGGAGAGATCACTCACCCCTCACCCTCACGGGCAAAACAGCTCCGACCTGGGGAAATTAATTTAATTTATCACCAATCAAATCAGAGCAGGATAATGAGAAACACAAACCAACTCTTCAAACACCGTCCCCTCCCACCCCTCTCTTCCCCCTGGCTCGATTTCCCTCCCCCTTTTCTCTCCCTGCCCGTTCCCAGAGGCACAGGGGGATGGGGAATGGGGCTGTGGTCACTTCATCACCCTCACGGCCTTCCCCTGCTCCATGGGTTCTGCAGAGCTGCTCCTCTTCCCCACCCTCGATCCCCTGTCCGGCTGAGGTCTTTTTTAACCCTTTTTTAACCCTTTCCTAACCCTGTTATCCCCGAGCTGCTGCCACCACCTCAGCCAGCAGTGGGGCTCCATCCTGGAGCTGTTTAGCAAGGTGCTGCTGGGTTTTAAAGGTGGGAAACACCTGAGCAGAGGAGAATTTTATCAGGAAAAAAAAAAAAAAAATCCTGTTCTCCTTTGTCCCTTGTGCTGGAGGAAGTCCTTGTCCTGTACATAATTAGGGGCCTCGAGCTGGAATTGGCTCTGTGGGAAATGGGGAAAACTTCCAGCAGCGTTCTCCCAGAAATCTGGGAGAAATCTTTCTCCCCACTACCAAAATCTTGTCAGGCAAACCCGAAACAGTTGTAGGGAATAAATTCTTCTGAAATGAATAAGCCACTGGATTAATTTCTCCTCCGCTTGAGGAAAGCTAAGGAAGGGAGCCCGACCACGTGGATATCCCATTGGCTTTCTCTTCTTTCTCTCTCCTGAAGGATCCCTGGAAAAACTTCAAGCTGAGCACCTCAAAATGGGGTTCAGGGTGTAACATCTGCCTGCAGTGCTGGAGAGTTGGAGGGTGCTGAGTTGATTGTATGAGAAATTTGTCCCTTTTGGAGTCAGCGCTTCCTGTCCCGAGCAGGGTCATCCAATTGAGGTGGCCCCAAGTCCTTGGGAGCCTCCAGAAGTGCTGGAGTTCGTAAGAAACAGAAAGAAGACACAAAACAATGCCTAAGACAAGGTCTTGGCCTGGAGCTGATTCTCCCTGGAGGAAATCCATTGGCATTTGCAGCGGGAAGCGAGGAGCCAAAGTTTCAGCTTGGGCAACGCTTCCAGCAGAGAGGACGGAGAAACCCCTCTGAAGAACACACACCCAGCGGGGAGTCCTGGAGATCCAGCCCTGGGGGTTTGCTGGGGAATTGGATACATCAAATCCACATCCTGGCAGCAAGGTGGCAAATTTTGCTGAGTTCTCAGCTTTTTCTCTTTGGGGCCTGCTTCTTCAGCTCCTAAAAAATCTTTTTTACTTTTAGTGTTTCCCACAGAGATCCAGCACCAGGGATTTGCACAGATCAAACCCACATCCTGGCAGCAAGGTGGCAAATTTGCTGCCTCCCTTTCTGCTCGTGGCCGTGGTGTCCCAGGGAAAGCAGCCAAGGAGCTGCAGGGAGATCAGGCTGTGGGAATTCTCCTGGGAATATTTCCTGAACAACCCAAGTTACCAAACCTACACAGAACTTCTGCATTTCCAGTTGTGCCCTGTGACACTCACAGCTGGCAGGAAACATTCATTATTTTCTTCCAAGGACGTTTTACCTGAAAGAAATGACAGAGAAAATGGAAAAAAAAAAAAAGTTCCTGTTTTGTGCAGGCTGATGCCAGTGAGACCAGGACTCGGGTAGAACAGAAAGCAGCTGCAACTTGGCTGGTTTTGATCTGTTTGGGTTTCATCCATGAGACAATGCCTGGGACAACCAAGGGCTTCTTGGCCAAAAGGGAAAGGTGAGAGACTCAAAGAAAAATCAGATCCTACAATTTTGTAAGAACATCAAAATCCTATAACAAATACGCCATTCACATTTAACTGCTTCAGCTGTTCTGATGACAAATACATTCATTGAAACAAAAAAACCTGTATCCATATAATTCACAGCAAACTCTTGAAATCCTCCATCCCATTACACTATTAAAAAAAAAAAAATATTTATACCTGTGCATGGAACAGATCTTTTTTACCTGACATGAGTAAGTCTTCCATAATTAATTGTGGGAGGAAGTTTTTTTCCTGTGCCGTCGATACAAATCCCAAGTTCAAGCACAGGCATTTTAAATAAATGCTCCTTAAAAGCACGGGTGAAACGAGGCCTATTAAAAAATAAATTATGACAATGATTATTAAAGGTGTGATTCTATTTCTGCCCAGACTGAGCACCTGAGTGCTGGGTGTCTCCTGACACCAAATCCATGTGAAGCCAAGTGGGAAATGCCAGGAGAAAACAGGAATAAAGCCTAAAAAAGTGATCATGGAAAAATATTCTTGTGCGGCTTTTCTGCCACTGCGCTGATTCCTCCAGCAAACCAAAAACCTTGTGTGAGTTTTGGGATTCACTTTTAAATCAGTAACTTTATTACTTCTCTTACACTTCGTGGGGGTTTTGGGGTTTAATGAGTTGGGTTTACTCGTAATTTATAGCAGGAAAGTTTTTCTGTGTGTCTCTTTTTAATTTTTTTTTTTTTTTTTAAACAATTAAAATGCTAATGGGCATTTACTAAATCAGGATCAGGTGATCCAGAGCCTCTGCTGATGCCAGAAAATAACCTGGAGCAGGAGAAGGATGAGCCCTGAAAAGCAAAGACTACTACAGATATTTATTTAAAAGTACCACTGAAATCTAAGGTTAAATTTTCTTTTCAAGACTTTCCACTAGAACAAAAATAAGCCCTAATTTTATTTTTTTTTTCCACTTTTCATTTATAATTTCAGTTATTTTCCCAGGTCAATATTCACTTACCTGCCTTAACATGACTTTTTGTCCACTCTGAAAAAGCATTGGAGCAAACCACTCAAAACAAGCAATGCCTCTGTAGAAAATTAAAATAAAATAGAATAGAATGAAGTAAAGCGAAACGCAAAAAAAAGTAAAATAAAATGAGATAAAATGAGATAAGATAAAATAAAATAAGATAAAACAAAATAGAATGGGACAGAACAGAATAGAATAGGATGAAATAGAATAGAATAAAATAAAAGAGAATAAAATAGAATAGAATAAAATAGAATAAAATAAAATAGAATAAAATAGAATAAAATAGAATAAAATAAAATAGAATAAAATAGAATAAAATAGAATAAAATAAAATAAAATAAAATAAAATAAAATAAAATAAAATAAAATAAAATAAAATAAAATAAAATAGACATCTTTTCATTCTGGGCAACCGGTTAAAAACAAACTTTGCAGTGGGCAATGAGAGTGTGAAGCATCTTGCCTTTTTCCACCACAAACTTTTTCTCTGAGCAGTAAAGCCCTTAATTATGTGCAGGACAAGGAGTTCCTCCAGCACAAGGGACAAACGAAGACAGGAATGTTTTTCCTGATAAAATGTTTTTCCTGATCAGGCGTTTTCCACCTCTACAACCCAGCAGCGCCTCGGTAAATAGCAAGAAATCGATTTTCATCCCTCAGCAATCACCTGCCTTGCTGCCAGAGTTCCATGACAGATTTGCATCTGCATATTTTGAGCGGGGACTATTAAAAACCAACTTTTTATTTTATTTTATTTTTTTGCCTTCTCCAGTTTCTCCTGCTAATTGTCACAGCTGAGGAATTACCCAGACCCGGGAAGGTTTTTCCGTGCTGCTTTGCCAGCGCGTTCCAGCCCTACCCTCCCGCATCCCTGCAATTCCAGCCCTCGCCCTCTCCTGAGCAGCCGCGCTAAATTGGGTAGTGCTTTTGGAAGTGAACAAATTGGGACTAGGAAAAGACCCCAAGCTCATTTTCAATTTTGTTCTGAGCGCCTGTTTGAACTGGAGTAGTTAGGAAAGCAATAAATAGGCCAGGGCCATGGGGGAACAGCTCTTGATGTACATTTGGGTCAGGGGCTACCACTAGGATTTCCTGAGGAAGCCAGACGATATTCCATTAAAAAAAAATAAAGTAAAATACCAACCGCAAAAAAAAAAGTTTTGTGTGGAGCATTTTTGGTAAGTCATGAACACGACAGCAACAATTAGCACTGCAAAACAGAGCTGGATGAGATTTAGAACCAAGTTTATTTTACCCTGTAATTTATACGTTGTAAATTTACCTCCCCAAATGTGTCGGCTTGCGATTTAAAATAGGCATTCCACACACTTATGATTAATTAATTTGCAAAGATATTAATTGAAGCACTCTGTGCACTTGAACTTATTTTTTAGTGAATTCTCCAGTTTAGCAATATTAGATGTATTAACTTTACAATAATGTAAATAATATAATATAAGGCTTATTAAGAATAGGTCAATAATAAAACCCAGAATTTCAGTCTTTATTATTTTTATACAGGTCCTTAAACTGCAGTCACTGTTCTATTACCCAAGTTTATGAGAGTTGGATAAATAAACAAAATAACAAATCTCTCTGTTCTTTTTTAGTTCTTCTGTCCTGTCCTTTAGATGATTAACACAGAACACGCAGACTGAAATCTGGGGTTTTAAATGGCAATTACTCACAATTTGGATTTTGGTGGGCTTTTAATGAAGTTTGCTCTGCTTTGCTCATACATGGGCTGTAAATTTATATAAAAAATGAGTAAGGCTTAAGAAAGAGGAGAGATTTAGATGGGATTTGGGCAGGAATTGTTCCCTGGAGGGTGTTGAGGCCCTGGCACAGGGTGCCCAGAGCAGCTGTGGCTGCCCCTGGATCCCTGGCAGTGCCCAAGGCCAGGTTGGACACTGGGGCTGGAGCAGCCTGGGACAGTGGGAGGTGTCCCTGCCATGGCAGGGGTGGCTCTGGGTGGGATTTGAGCTCCCTTCCAACCCAAACCTGGGATTTTATGAAGAAATCCTTCCTGTCCTTGGACTGGAAGCTGCCCAAGTTTACCTGCAAACCAATTCCCTGGCATCGAGGCACGCTGGGGACTGTTCAGCCCACGGGGTACCAATTGCGTGGATCTGCTCCCACAGAAATTTCCATGCTAAATTTTAACGGAAGATATTAAAAAAATATTTTTAAAAAATAATCACCTTGGTGCCATCAGCTGCGATGCCTGGAGCATCCAGAGCAAGACTCAAAGTTCCCCTTTCTATGAATAACGAAGGGCTGCTCTCAGCACATCCAGGTTCCTCTGCAGGACGACACGCTCCGTGGATTGTACCAAAGAGCAGGTGTGGAGCTTTGACCCAGGGATCCAGCAAAGCTGCTCCATCACTCCCTGAGCTGGACAGGAGGACAGAGGGAAGGGACAGACAGAGCTGACAGCCATGGTCAGCTGCTCAGAGAGACGTGGCCACTTGGTCACTTCTTCACCCTTTGCTCCTTCTCCTCAGGGGTTGGATTTCCTCCCTGCTCCCATGGGAGCCAGCTCTCCATGAACCTCCCCAAAGTGAGTCCTGTCATTTATTTCTGCAGATAGATTATATTGTTTTTATTTTAGAGGGGTTCCTTTGCTTCTTTTTAAAGGAATTTTAATGAGAATTCATAATTAGTGGAGCACCTTTCTGATCATCCCTGCCCTGCCGTTTGGAACAACCAAGCCACACTTTGGTATTCTTGGAAATAAATTAATGATTGATTTGTTTTACATAAACAACAATCAATTGTCGTTCATTTTAATTTTTTTTTTTTCATTCCTCCACCGCTGGGCACTTTATCATCACTCTGGAGTGAAAGTAAATATTAAAATAGTTCTCATGAAATGAATCATTCAAAGAAGTGACAGAAAAATAAAAAAAAAACCCCAAAATATCTACCTTTGTTGTTATGAAGACAAAGGTCCTTCTCTTTCAAGGCTTGTCTTTAAAAAAGGAAAAACTTGGCAGGGCAGGGCCTGCCAATATCTGCTTCGATATTAATTAGAATTAATAGATCAGACCTGTATGAAATATTGTTTGCTGGTTAGAGCAGGAACACTTTGGGAGATCACACCTTTGAATAATTAAGGATGCAAGGGCAAAGATTAAGGTTTTTAAGTAGTTCTACACAGTTCTAATAATAAGTGACCAAAAGTTTGAGTAATGCAGTCTTGGCTAACTGTTATTACAGTGGTTTTCTGTGACTGAGGTCACGTCAGAATTCCAATAAATTTGATTATTTTGGATATATTAATCACTGCCCAGAGAGCCTACACATAAATACTGCACGACTGGTTGCCCACTGTACCTCTTAATGAATTAAATCTCATTATTTCCCAAAATAATTTCTAGTAAAGGCTACTCAGCCGCCACAAAACTCATTTATTTTGCATAGAATCGTTAAAGTTGGAAAAGACCTTAAAGATCATCAAGTCCTACCATCAACACCTTGAAATAGTTCCTGAATAAAAGACTGATTTACACTGAAAAAGACTTTTCTGTCTTCATTCCCTAAGGCAAACTTGTTTCCTCTCCCCTCCCTGCCTCTCACAAGGGAATTGGTCCTTGGAAAACAGAAAAAAAAAACCACTTGGAAAAAAGATTTTACTTTCAGAGAAAGTTCTTAACTTGTACTCAAACGACTTCTCTTTATTCCATCCGCATCGTCCCCCTGCTCTGTGTTTATGGACAGGTACGAGAGCGAGGAAACGGCAATAAAATCCCAACAAATGTGGGGTTTTGGGGGCTGGAATGTAGCAGGGACACGGGGATGGGAGGCACGGACACTGGGAAGGTGAACAAAGCAATCCCAGGCTCTGCTTTTCACCCAGCAGCAGCGTTTAACCCCGGGCTTGAAAAGGAGGATGCTCACAAATACTGTGAAGTCATGTATTCAATTTTGCTCAACTACTGGTGTGAAATTTTAATAATTAAAAAAAAAAAAAAAAAAAAAAAAAAAAAAAAAAAAAGCTAGAGAGCTCATTAAAAAAACAAAATAGTCAAGCCAAAAAAAAAAAAAAAAAAAAACCGAAAAAAAAAAAATAAAAAAAACTTTGGTCGTCTCTCATCAGTGAAAACTGATTTAGTTATGCAAATTACTGCTATGAATATTAAACCACTGATGAAAGGTTTTTAATGAAGGGATCTTTTGTTTTGGAAATGCAAGGGTATATGCTTTAATTTCTTGCTAATTTACTGTTCTTTGATAATGTTCGCATTTTCCCCAAAGTGACTCCACTGATGGGTTTAATACTGTGAATAGAACTACAGGCCAACAATACTGGTTTTGACAAGCCTTCCCCTGTGTAACTATAGATCATGATTTGCAGCCCCTTATGCACAATTCTATTAGGGTGAATTTTGTCTACAGGGCTTTCCATGAAATGAATTCTCATTTTAATGTTAGCCTCCTGCAGTTTTTAATTTTTAATCTGTAATATGAAATTGCAAATTTTACAAACATCATTTGAAAAAGCCACTAGGACAGAACCGAATGCCAAAGTTTACATATTGCCTAATTAGACTGTTATGAGAAGCAGCTTATCAATGTCAAGCCAAAGATCATCAAAAAATCCAATTACTAATTTGAAAAACACATATATTTATAGGTTCATTTTGTTTAATTTGCATCCGATTAGCTTAATAATTGTTTAAAAATTGTATTAAGGTTGATAATTTGGCTCCAGCTCGCAACACACCTGGGCTGCCCAAGTGGGTACCCCACCAAAAATAAAGCTCCGTGGTGATCTTTTCCAGCAGAAAGCACAGAGAGCTCATTACTCAAATGACAAGGCAATTTTAAATAGGAAAAGTTATTAAATCCACTCACAGGCTGCTCTTTTTTCAGCTGTTACTGGTCAGGACCGCTCAGAGGATTCACCTCGTTTTACAGCGCTGGCTGTTGAGTCCTATCTCACCAGCCAAGGCCTGCTCCAAGATCCTAACAGGGAATTTGGACTTTTAAAAGTTGGAATTAAAGTGGAGAATGATGGGCGAGGTGAAGGGGTCGTTTCTCTTTAGGGTCAGTTTTAGCGCAATCAGCGTGGACATTTCTCATCACAGCGAGGGACAGGTCTGTGAAATTGGTCTTGTGGCTGAACTCAAAGGTCTTTTCCAACCTAAATGATTCTAAAATTCCACGAATTCCATCAAATGGGTGCCACATCCAACACCACTTAAAAATTTTGACTCCTTGAAACGTTCATCACTCCCGCTCCTACCTGACGTGGTGCTGGTGAGGGCAGCGGTGTCCTGAGGAAACACGGGAGCTTTCCAAGAGGGACCTGCTGTGCCTGGGGACAGAACTCATCCCATGGACCAGCACAGCCACGGACAGAGGCTGGGAGAGCTACGGCCAAGCTGGGAAGGGTGGAGTAGGACGGTGGTGTCCGTGTTTCTGCTCACTCAGAAGCCACCTCCGCCAGGGAGCTCCCCAGCCGAACTCCGCCTGGGATTCTTCATTAAAACAGGAGCGGGGCTGAGCCGGGCCAGCCCTTGCCTCAGGATCAAGGCTTTCCCTTTAGTTAATGGGAAGCAGGAGGCTCCTCCAGTGGGGAACGGGAGCGCCAAGCCGAGCTGGAGCGCCCTGGAGGAACGGCCGCGTCTCCGCCGACTCCGCGGGGTCTTGGGAGGAACTCTCCAGACGATCAAATCAGCGCCTCTGCTCCCTAATTGGCACGAGGTGCACCAACTAATGCACGCTGGAAGAGGAGGAAAATGAGCTGGTGCTAATTGGTGGGCTTGACTTGGCTGGGATTAATCACACACTCGAACGGGAGGGCTACAAAGCGATGCCCGCACCCCAAAAGGCACCGCAGCGCTGATTTGCATATGCACAATGAGCTGGATTTTGGTAAATTGACAGGATTTGGCTTTGAAATAGAAAAGCTGGTGGGTTTTCATCTGGCCCAGCCCATAAAAGTCTCAGCTTTAGTTTTAAACTTCGTTTCAGGCTTTGACTGAAGAGCTGCTCTCGGTGGGTTCAATTAAAATGGATTTGGCCCTTCACATGCCCCGTGGATGATTTCTGATCTGCCCGACCCTCCTGGAGGGGTTTCTCATTTCCCTTCATTCAAAAATAGGTCATTGAGAGTTCTATGAACACATGCAAAATATTAATTACAAAGTTCACCAGCACAGTTTTGGTCAGCTGGTGGGATGTCCTCCCTCAAAGAAAAACAAGGATTTATGGCAGTGAGTTCTTGGGAGATTTACAGGGTAAATGCTCGCAGGTGGTTGAGAAGAGCCTGGTCTAACCTAATTTACTGCTCTAATTAGCTGATTTAAAAAAATCTGTTTGACCTTCTTGAGGGCAGTGAAGGCTGCACCTTTCCCTGGTATTCACAAACTGCAATTTAAATCAGCTGCAGAACTGAAAACATCAGATCCAGAAGGAGATGCAGCTCCCTCTGGAAGGAGCAGAGGAGAAAATAGGGAGTTCTTTCCTGTGCCAGACAGTAGCCACTAAGATTTCCTTCCATTCTTCCATCAAGCAGCCTGGAATACTCTCTTAATTGCACAAAATCCCGGTTTTCATTCCACCATGCCAGCACTTTTATCTTGTCCTAGAAAATGTGATCCTCTCACTGAAGGAAATGATGTCAAGGAAATTAAAAAGCTAAATATTAAATTTAAAAAATTCTACAATACTTTCATATTAACATAATTTATAATAACATTTCTATTAAAAAGCTAAATATTAACAATTAAATTCATTTTTGAAATAAAATTCTACTTAGAAATAAATTTAGAAATTAACTTCTGCTTTTCAGATGGCTGCAAAGGTGTGCAGTCCTTTAATTTCCTACCACAAATAGCAAAAAATGGTATTTTTTTGGAAATCACAAGTTTTTTGCTTAATGAAAGAGTGGCAATTTATTGCTAAGAAGTTTCTCTTCTGGTGGAACATGAAAACAACTCCAATTCAACAAATTATTGCATCTGTCCAAATTTAAACTTGAGTTAAACTGGATTAAACTCCTCTTTCTAGTGCTGAATTTGACTTAGTGCAGATCTCTTCTGGAGCTGGGAAATTTGTGTTGAAGGATTTGTATCAGCAGATTTTAAACTGCTAAAGTCAAAATAGGGATTTTTAATTGCTAAATGAACACTGAGGAGAGAAACTTCTCTCACACAGGTTTTGATTTGAATATCCATCCAATTTTAGGATGGAAAACAAGCCACGGGGAACCTTCTGGCAAGAGTTTTGCATCTTAATATATTAAGTTCTAAAACGCAGTAACTTCATTCAACTAATTCTAATAGCAGCACTAAAAGCAGCACTAAAAACAGTGATTTTTTTTTTTATTTTTTTATTTTTATTTTTTTTTTAATTTTTTTTTTGCCAGTGTTTCTTCCCTAATATACACAGACACAAGAATATTTGCCTCAAAGTGCTTTGATTTCTTCTGGCTTTGGCTAAAAAATATTTCCTGGGCAAGGTGATCCTGAATGATGCTGCTCAAAATCAGCAGTGGGTGGATATTGAAGCTCCTCTTTCGTGGCTTTATGGTATCCCACCCTTGATACCAAATCCTGACTGCTTCTGGTTAAAACTGATATTTTCAGTGACACACAGTAGAAAATTTCACTCTTTCTGCCATCTGTCCTGTAAAAGTGGTTGTCAAACATCACTTTGGGGTTACAGGGGTGTATTTTATCCATGCACAATCCTGCATTCTTCTGGAATTTAAAAAGCCCTTCTGGAGGGAAAAAAAAAAAATCATCTGGAGAATTTGCTTAAATTCATTAAAATAAAAAAGAGAAATTTAGTGTTAATGTCCCTTGCTTGTCACAGCTGACAAGTCCTGACCTGCCTGCCACTCACAGAACCATAAAAGCATCAATGTCTGTCCTGAGCACCACCAGAAGTTCCCAGATGATCCCACACCCCTGACATTTAAACTCCAGGTGGGTTTTCATTACCTTTTTTAGTACTACAGATGGAAACTTTACTTCATGAGTTGTTCCTCAAGTTTCGTTTATCCACACATTCCTCAAAAGCCTCTGGTTGCAAGCCGGAGAATATTCACTAATTATGACTTTTGGAGTGCCAGGGAACCTCACATGGAATTTTTAAAACGGGTGGGAGTTCCCACCTGTCTCCTGGAATTTTTTTTTTTTTTTTTTTGGTGACCTCCTCTGAGTATCAGCCATAAATTATCTTCTAAAGGAACAAGGAAGGAAGCTGGAGTGGGAATCTATGGAGACAACATCCTCAAAGATCATCAATTACCTGCTAACTGTTAATCTCTGAGAACTGCCTCCACCAGAGCCCAGCCTTTGGGAAATTACAGGATTTCCCAAAATTCTGGGGGTGTTCACAGCTGCCTCCGAGGTTAACAACTCTTCTCCCAAAAGAGCACCACACCTCTGGGTCAAGGCAGGGGAGGAATGCCACGGAAAGAGACAAATTAAAAGGTGTAAAAATTCAAACCAATGCAAGTTTTCTTTCCATATTTCACGTAATTAAGCAGCTTGTCTTGCTGTCAAGGAACTCTTTCAAGGCAAGAACTCGCAGAAGTGTGGAAAGAAATTGGATATGAAAGAGACTGTCAGGGACAGGCAGAGCTGTGGCACTGATGGCAATGCAGGGCTGAAATATTAAAATCCGGTTTTGTTGTCAGGAAGTTTTGAAGGTTTCGAAACTCTCTGTGACAATCAAGTTGATTTTTCAACCTTATTTACGTAGTGGAAAAAGAAAGTCCATCTATTTTTAATAAGCGTGGAGATGAAATTTAGAGGATGGACGGAGGTTCCCACAGGGAACGGTGGGATCGGTGACAATTGACAGCACAGCAGTGACAATGCCATCAAAAGGACGTTCAAACCAACACCTCGGGAAAAATAATGCTCCTGCTTAAATAATAAATCCTCTGCAGGGACTGAAAAGCCATGAGGATGTGGCACTTTGGGGACATGGGACAGTGGTGGCCTTGGAAGTGCTGGGGTTGGACTTGATGGTCTTGGAGGGTTTTTCCAACTTAAATGAGGCTGTGAGATTAAATATCATCAACAGGGATCTCTCTGTATTTAAATAAGATTTAAAATGCTTATTCTTCTTTACCACTCCCTCAAAATCTCTGGAGGGATTATCTTTAAATAAATTTGTAAATATAACAACATATAGCTATATCTGTACCCAGCAAGTTGCAAATGCAAACAATCATGGATAACTAAGAGAAAGCTCTGCTTCCTGATTTTTTTTTGTCCTATTCCTTTACTTCTTAAGAAAATCACCTGCCCAGATTAAAAAAATCAAAAAGATTGACAATGCAGAAAGTTTGCAATGAAGTTTTCCTACCATTTCCTTTTTTTAAGTTATTTTTTTTATTTCTTCTTTAAATTTGTGTTGCAACGAAGATGTAACCCTACAGAAATTACAGAGGAGATAATTTGGAAATTTTCCTAGAGGGAAGAGATTTGTTTCTTTTGCTGGCCCCTCAGGTAAAAGATTTGCCTCAGCTCTGCCTCAGAATGATCTAGCTTGAGGTAGGTTTGCAGTTTCAAATTTTCTGAGTGGAAATGGAGCTGCCCATAAAAATCCATCTTTATCAAATTTGAACCAACAGGAATTCACCTTCAGTATCACTTCTACAGGAGAGCACAGAATAAATCTCCTCTGGAAATGCTCTGGGCGGCTGCAGTGTCCCCACAACCAAATCCAGGTTTATGTACAATAAAATGCATCAGCCACATCCCTTAAACTCCTGCTGTTTTCCCTGGCAGGCTGTAGAACGTTCCCAAAAATGACAACATCACTTTGAGACTTCCACAAAGGAAGCTTTACTTTGGGAACTCCCGTCCTACCTTGTCCATCTCTTCAAGAAACAGATCTGGACTTCCACAGGTCTTCACAGGACGTGTTCCTGGCACTACAAAAACTGGGATCTAACTCTGGGGATCTCTGCAGTTCCTACAAAAGCAATGGGATACATTCCTTAGGGAGAGATCTGCCCACCTTGAAGAAGACTGTCACCAGGATTCCTTCTCAGTCCTGAGACCAGCTCCAGTGAGGCACCTGGGAAAGTGGGAATGAGAGAAGGAGACAATTCCTGATAGTTTTGGCTGGATGGGGGGAAGCCTCAGCTCTGGAGGAGAATTGAGGCATTTACTCTGAGCTGAGCTGGATTTGGACTAGGATCAAACCCAAAAGTGACAGATCAGAGTGACTGGAGAAAAAAACCCAAGCAATTTCTTAGAACCAGAAAAATATTCCTGTGGATCCCTGAATTTCCCAACCATGGCACTGGCATTGCTTTCACAGAGACAGTTTTGATTCTAGGGGAGATGGTAAAATTTTGCTTTCCTCTGAGATTTCAGGGTAAAACTTTTAGGAATGTCACAGTTGGGAAACAGAGATTAAAAAAACACAAAAAACCCAAACCAAAACACCCCCCACCATAATATATATTCCACTTCTCACATCAGCCATGTGAAGTTCAAGGGAAAGCACCAGATTCTGCACCTGGGATGGAGCAGCCCTGGATGTAGGCGCAGACTGGGATTTTCACACTTAAATTAAGTAGATTAAAAAAAAAAAAAAATCAATAAAAACCCTCTGTGGATACAGGTAAAGCACATTCCACATGATAAAAAACAAACAAGCGAAAAATCCAACCTAAATTAAAACTAAAGTCATAATATCACATCACATCTGAGGTTTGGAGACTTAGGGGTCTTTTCCAGCTTTAACAGTTCCAATTCCAACTGCTGCAGAAACATCCCCGACTCCACATGCTCCACATAAACAAGGGATTTTAAGTCAGGTCTAAAAACTGCACAGAAGTTGGATGCCCAGGCTGAATTTTCTCTGTTTCTGCATTTAAGAAGCTCCCAGCCTTGAAGACAAATTATCTGTAAAAGGTCCTAAAAGTTCTGTCTCCAAACCACATCAAGCACAGAGGATGAACCTCAGAAATGAACAGCAGCAATTACGTCCTTAAGCACTCTTAAAACCAAGAAACCACGCAAGTCCCAAATTGTTTACAAGTTTAATGACTTCAAAATCTGCACTTCTCAATACAAGCTTCATTTTTTTAAAAAAAAAGCTTATAAAAAATTTAGCGTAATACTTCTGCTAATACAACTATATATTTTTTTAAAAAGAATATTTACACAACTCCCGACAAAAAAAATAAAACTTAAGCAAAGGGAAATTTCAGCAGAAAACAGCTTTAGCTGGCAGTAATATGGCTTCCTGATTGCTGCACTGATCAACATGAAAAAGGGGAGAAACACTGGTATAACAGAATATATTTTATGTTGGCAGCTTTGCACAAGCACCCCATGGTTTAAGAACCACCACATATTTGCAAAGCTACTAAAGAAATATCTACCTTCTATCTGTAAACACATTGAGAAATAGATTTTGTAAAGCAACCATAGAATTAGCAAGAATCTGAGCTTAAAATCTGAGTGCAAATCAATTCACATATAAAAAAAAATCCTGCAACTGGAATTACTGAATTGATTTAAAAACTGGTTCTGGGACTCGAGGCTATTTCCTTGTTCTTGTGCTGGATCTCGTCCTCCTCTCCATCCCTCCAGTGGTCTGAGCTGCCCTTGCATCCTCTTCTCCAAGTTTAGTTTTGTTTCTTCTTCCTCTTTGTAGGGAGCCATTTTCACCATTCCCTATTTGCACATGGAAAAATGCGAATTGGTATCGTCAATCAAACATTTCCCACAAAATTCCGTCTTCACCCACATTGTTTTGAAAGGAAATGTCCCCAATGACAACATTCCAAAGATTTCATCTCTGAATTCAACAAACCAGATACCAACCCCACACTTCTGAACATCCAATATCCTTTAAGTTGGATCCCTGAGGATTTACAGCTATTTCTGAAAGTAGGTTAGCATTAATGAGAGCACCAAAACCAATTAGCTGCCATTTCAGCTAAAATTCCTTCCACTGATACGTAAAACTAAAACAGAACCAACACCAAAGTCCTGCAAAAATGCAAACAGAGGAAGTTTTATGGCAGGAAATTCCTGGCCTTGTAGCTCCAAAGAGCTCTCTTCTACTTCAAGGCACTCATTCGATAACATTTCCTAATTGGGAGTTTGAAAGTCAAGCTGAAAATTCCAGGGAATATTTTAGGTGGCAGCAGGACCAGGGCAGTGATTGTCCCCCTGTACTGGGCCCAGTTTGGGTCCCTCAGCTCAGGAGGGACACGGAGGGGCTGGAGCTGACCAGGGAGGGGAACGGAGCTGGGGAAGGAGCTGGAGCCCCAGGAGCAGCTGAAGGAACTGGGATCTTGGATCTTTTCCAACCTAAATGATCCCATCATTCTGTGATCGACACCAGCAGCCCCCAGAGCTCTGAACACGATTGTTGTATCTACACATAACTCAGCCAACCTTAGAGAAGAGAAAGACAATCCTTGCTCACCTGATTTTAACTTTTTGGGTGCCACATCCTCTGCTGGCAGCTGGCATTTCCTTCTGCGAGAGGTGGGAGCTGCTTGTGGAGCGGGGTCACCCTCCTGGCCTTTTCCAGACTGATTCTCTTCAGAACCAGTGGATGCTCCGCTCAAATCCTGAGTTTCCAGAGTGTCGCCATTTTCTGGCAAGTCACTGCTTTTATGAGGAGAAGTAGAACTAGCTGCCTCCAATGGGAATTCCACCTTCCTCCTATTATTCCTCAGCTGCCTTGTTCTTCCCTGGCATGGATTATTTTCTGGAGATGCATCCTCATGCTCTTTAAGAATCCTCTTCTGACCTCTGCCTCTGGGCAGGTTGGGTCTTCCCCTGAGAGAAGTGGAAATTGTTTCTTCAGAAGTGGAAGAAGTTGTTTTCTTCCTGCCCACCCTTGATGGATTTTCTTTTGTAGGTGGAGCTACTTCCAAAAGTTTACTTTGTTCTTCAGGAATTCCGTCTTTACCATCTTCTGGCAAACCTTGAAGTGAGGTGGGACTAAGAGCCAGAGAAATTGTTGCTTGCCTCGAGCTCCCTTTTACAAGATCCTTATTTTCTTGGGAAGAATTGTCCAAACTTGGTTTAGCTTCCCTATTGTTATTTCTTCTACTACCCTGCTTTGACAGGACCTGGTTTCCCTGAATAGAACTTTTGGCTTCTATCAAGGGGGCAATTTCCTTCCTCCTGCCTCGTCTCAGATGATTTTCTTTTCCAGATGGATCACAAGTTTCCAAGGGAACATTCTGCGCTTCTTTGGGAGCTTCTTCTCCATCACCTGCCGGCAACGCGCGTTTCCCTCGAAGGGAGATGGAATTGGTTGCGTGTGATGCCAGAGTAGTTTCTTTCCTTCTGCCCCTTCCTGGTGGCTTCTCCTTTGCACAGGACACTGCTTCCAAAGGAACACCTTGTTCTTCCTGAGTACCCTCACCTTTAATTTCTGACAAGCCACATTTTCCCTGGAGAGGAGCTGAACCTGTGGCCTCTGCTGCCGGATCCATCTTTCTCCTTCTGTCCCTTGCTGATGCATTCACTTTTGCCTGTGAAGTTTTATTACCCAGAGCTGGAATTTCATCTTTTCTCTCTGCCACCTTTTTAGCATCACCTTCCAGCACTCCCCGTCTCGTTCTGACGGAAGGAGATCTGGTCTGTGATGCCGCAGCCGCCTCGCGTCTCCTCCCTCGTCTCGGTGGATTGTCCTCTGCTGAAGAGGGAGCAGCTTCCAAAGCTGATCCTTGCTCTGTAACAACAGCTTCATCTTTCCTGTGATCTGCACTTAGTGTTTGTTTTTCCATAAGGGCATGACCAGCTTCTTGTGGGGTGGAATCAAGTTGCTTTCTTCTGCCCCTCCTTCCCTGTGAAGAAGGATTTTCGGAATTCCCACGCTGATTATCTTTTTCAGCCATCCCTTCATCATCCCCAGGTAAAGTTTTTCCTTCAACCGCTTTGGAACTGCCTTCCTCAAGCTGAAAATTAACTTTTCTACCTCTTCCTCTTCTACACATCCCTGCGTTTCCTTGTGCTGGATCCCCCCGCAGGATTTCAGTTTGCTTTGCTTTAAGTATTCCCTGTTCTTTTCTCGTCCTCCTCTGACTGCCCTGAGCAGGACTGGCACTGCCTGCAGCAGGGACTGATGTGGCACCCGGGCTGGGCTGCTCCTTCCTGGCTTCGGCTGCACTGACACAGACAGAGCCCACGGAACTCTGGAGAGAAGATTCATCCACTTCTGTTTCTGACTTAAATTTGGAAATAATTGGCTTTAGCCCATTCACATTTTCAGTAAATTCATCAGCTTTTTGCTCCAAAGAGTCTATTTTGCCTCTCCTGTGTCTAGCCCTGTTTGCTTCCACTTTCTGAGCACTGACTGGCATTTTGTTTGTCCCTGCGTAAGGTGACTCTGCCTTTAATCTTCGAGCTGCCTCTGTTGTTTTTTCCTGAGCATTTTCTGTTTCACATCCCTGAGTTCCTTTAATCTCATTTTTCATGTGGGATTGTGTTTCGGCATCAGTTCCAGCTGATGTTTCCTCAGTTTTCTGAATGCTTTGTGTATTTTCAAGTGTGACCTCACGAGTGCCTGCTTTTATTTCATCTGAGCACTTTCTGCTTCTAGTACTTCTAAAAGACTTAACTCTTGTATCTGTTGCCTTCAGTTCAAGTTTAGTGTCATTTTCAGATTCCTGTGCTGTGACAGCTTCAGGAGCTTTGTAACAAGCTTGTTCCTGTCGTTGGGTAGCCTTTGGGGATGGGTCTTTACGAAGCTTTCTGGTTGTTGCACAAAGGTCTCCAGGAGAAGCTGCTCTACCTCGGTCATTCCTTGCTCGTCTCCCTCTTTTTGGTGGAATCACTGGTTCTGTGTTCTCCGCTCCTCTGCGCCTCCTCCTCGGTGACAGGAGCACTTCTTCACTGTCCTCTATCCCACTGTCATTAGCTTTGCTATCAGGATTATTTAAACCTGTTTGCAGCTGACAGATTTCATTCTGAGTGTTTCCGGCTCCTGTCTTTGTGCCTGGATCGTCTTCAGTTTCATTGATGCCACAGTCCTGCAAACTCTGTTGGGTATTTGCAGGTACAACTGAAGAATCTTCAACACAAGACTCAAGATTTTCATTTGGATGTTTTAACTCCTTCAGCTCTTTCCTTTGACCTCTTCCTGGTCTCTGAGCAGCTCCAGCTGGTTCCACAGGTGAAACAGTGTCAAGCCCTTCTTGATCTGGGCGCTTTGGAACCACTTCTTGCACGTAACGCTTTGCCCTCCTTCCTCTTCTTCCCTTGTTTTCAGGTGTGATCGCTCCCATCTCCTCTTGGGTATCAGGACTCTGCAGTTCCTTTAAACTCACACCATTTCCACTTGGCTTTGCTGCAGTAGGAGGTACAGCCCTCTTTGGTCTGCCCCTTCTTGGTCTCTGGGTATGCTGCTCTTCACCAGTGGAGTCCTTCTCTTGAGAATCTTCACCTTGGGAAACGTTTCCTTTCTTTTCTAGGGTAAAGAGCACAAACAAAAATTAGACCAAAGTATCTGCGTGCTTCCATTTTCCTCACAGAGGCATCTTGCTCAAACAAATCATGCAATAAATAAAGAAATTTTTAACCAATTCCTAGATTAAAGGCCAAGCTTCTGACTGAAGTTCTTTAATTTATTTGGACAAGTCAAAGGGAAAAAACGATCTTAGCTCAGGAAATAGCTTGGCTCACTGAGGTTTCAACAAGATTTCAACTTCATGGTAACATTTTATGAAATTTGTATATTCATTATTCCTCTAAGCAAAATATTTGTGCTTACCATGTTTCTGACTGGAATTAGAACCAGGAGGTGGAATTTCTTCCTGAGAATCCATAACATTTACTGATCTGACCTAAGAGAATAAAAAAATAATCAATAAATGCATATCTGACAGGACAAGAATTTATGGCACCAACCAATACCAGATGAATGTACAGCAATATTTATAAAAATTCCTCTCAAAATCTTTTCTTTACAAATGAAATCAATTAGTCTTGTGAATACATCCATTTATCTGATATATGCCCACAAACATAGCAAATTTAATTCTTACCATCTAAAGTGAAAGACAACATTGTGGAGAGGTTGAGAAGTGCCTAAATGAGTGCTCAAAGGGAATTCAGGGTGCTGAATAGAAATTGAGCATCCTGTAGTGTTTTATTGCAGTTCCAAGCACTAAGCCCAGGCATACTCATTACTTTACCTATGGAATATGAGAATTAAAATAATTTTTTCAGAAAATGATACTGGCAGTGATGCCAGCACATCTCCACTGAAGATCAAGATGTTTCTCACAATAAAAACCAGCACCAGAACAAACTGGGCTGGGCACAGACACCACGAAGCCTGACTCACTGATTGGAGAACTTCACTTTTCCCACCTGTAATGGTCAGTGTGGAACAGTGAATGAGATGCTGGGAATGTCTCCTTCATATTAAGCCTGTTCCTAATGATACTTTTTAGCACTCGTTTGTGACAGGTCCCTTCAAATAAATACATTGTAACACACGCAAATGCAACTGTCCCTAAAAAATGTTGCAAGATACAAGGTGTCATACAAGGAAGTCCAAAGTAATTTCAACCACAGGCTTCAAAGTCTAAAAATATCCCATCCAAAAGTTAAAGTATTTTACCTTTACTTCCTCTGGGGTACCAAACATTTCAGTCACTCCAGCATAGTCCACTTCAGAATCAGATTTCTGCCTGGGCTCTGCCATGAGCCTCTGCAGTCCCACAAAATCCTCAACTGGTTGATATTTCTCCTTAGGAGACTTCATTAATCTGCTAATTCCAAACATGTTATCTATAGGCTCAACCTTTTCCTTCGGCGTCTGGAAAATGCGGCTGATCCCAACCATGTCTTCCACGGGCTGGGATTTCAGCTTTGGGGTTTTCCTGGTTGAAGTCACATCTGGCAGAGCTTTTACTGCTTCCCTGCTCTCTACTGGAGTCTCCAGCAACCTTTTCAAGGCAATTTCATCTGTGACTGGTTCCAGCTCTTGCTGTGGGGTCCTCAGGAGCTGCTTAATGCCAGACAGGTGCTCCACTGGTTCTGCCTTCCGCCGTGGGGTCCTCATGAGCTGTTTGATGCCTGACAAAGCCTCTACAGGCTCCAATTTCTGCTTTGGGGTCTTCATGAGCTGTTTGATGCCTGACAAAGCCTCTGCAGCCTCCAATTTCTGCTTTGGGGTCTTCATGAGCTGTTTGATGCCTGACAAAGCCTCTGCAGGCTCCAATTTCTGCTTTGGGGTCTTCATGAGCTGTTTGATGCCTGACAAAGACTCTACAGGCTCCAGTTTCTGCTTTGGGGTCTTCATGAGCTGTTTGATGCCTGACAAAGCCTCTACAGGCTCCAATTTCTGCTTTGGGGTCTTCAAGAGTTGCTTGATGCCTGACAAAGACTCTACAGGCTCCAATTTCTGCTTTGGGGTCTTCATGAGTTGTTTGATGCCTGACAAAGCCTCTACAGGCTCCAGTTTCTGCTTTGGAGTCTTCAAGAGTTGTTTGATGCCTGACAAAGACTCTACAGGCTCCAGTTTCTGCTTTGGAGTCTTCAAGAGTTGTTTGATGCCTGACAAAGACTCTGCAGGCTCCAGTTTCTGCTTTGGGGTCCTCATGAGCTGCTTGATGCCTGACAAAGCCTCTGCAGGCTCAGGCTTCTGCCTTGGAGTCTTCATGAGCCTCTTGATACCTGACAAAACCTCTCCTGCTTCCACCTTTTGCTCAGGGGTCCTTAAAATCTTCCTTTTGCCTGACTTGACCTCAACTGGCTCTAACTTCTGCTTTGGAGTCCTCCTTTTTCTTCCCGATTTCACCAGAGATGCTGGTTTTTCTGGAATTATTGCCAAACTGTCCACACTATCGTCGTGCACAGCTTCTCTTTTTTCAGGAGTTTTTGTGGCTGTTTCATCAAACATAGATGGAGATGACTCCTCTCTCAGAAAGCAGAATATGCCTGGACTCTCTTGCTTCTGCTCTGAAGCATCCAAATTATTTAGTGGTGACACCATCATCTCTCCTGAAATAAGTAGTAGATTTATGTCATTTGGAAAATAAATTAAGCAGAAAATCCAAGCATTTCAATTACTGTATAAAAAAAAAAAATTCAAATTCCAATATACCCTTCTAGAAATCAAAATCCAAACATGTGCATTGGGCATTCAGTGTCTGAAACAACTCAAACAACTTGAACAGCAGCTTGAAGTTCCATACCAAATAGAATGAATAATAAAATATCCTACTCAGAAATTAATTTGAACTACATTTTCTTTTAATACCTGATAAATCTCAATGGCTCCTTTCATGGGTTGCTGGATGCTTCACCTCAATTAAGTTTGCCTAGGCTGAGACTGCTGCTAACCCATAATATACCTAAATATTCTTACTTTTAAATACCAAACCCACCAGATTCCTCAGGAGTGTGCAAGTCAGAAATGTCCCCCGCAGACCACGGTGGTGTAAAATCAGCATCCTGAGCAGCAGCCAAAGGAAATGTTTCTCCTCCCGGATTTTCTGGAGTTCGGAATACTTCAGGCATTCCTAGAAATTATATTTGGAGAAATGAGCAGATGTTTTGACAAAAGAACTGCACAGCAGGCAGATGAAGAAATAGACTTTAAAATCTGACCTGTGAAGCTTTCATCCATATCCATGTTCAGCTTCAGCTTGGGATTTTTTACCACTTTAGGGACGTGTCCAGCTGACCTGACCGTGGTGGAATAAGCTCTACCTACAACTATGGTAGCAGGTGACTCTGCATGACCTGTGCTGAAGTCATCTTTTATTTTCTTCTCTGGAGTCTGAAAAGGGAAAAATAAAAAGTTATTGGACAAAGATTCATGGTGGAAGAGGTGGCAAGCTCCTTCCATAATTTATCATCACTCCTGGTTAACTGGGAGGTTCCAGAAGACTGGAGGATGTTCAGTTCCAACGAGGGCTGGAAGGCTCAGCCAGCCTGAGTTTAGGAAAGGCAGGTCCTGCCTGACTTTTATGATCAGAGGTTGGACTCCAAGATCTTGGAGGTCTTTTCCAACCTTAATAATTCTGATTCCTTTTGTACCAACCCCCATTTCCCACATGCTGTGAGAGACATCAGCTCCCATTTTACATCACGTCAAGAGCTCAGCTTCTCGATCAAAATCCATCCAAGCTGTTTGGTAGTTATGCAAGAAAATAAAAGGAAACACAAAAAAGAGAAGGATACCTTTGGTGGGTGGTTTCTTCTCTTCAGGGCTCTTCCTTTACGGACACTTTTTTTAGCAGGTTTTGACTGTGGTCTTGCAACTCCCAATTTTACCACTTCTGCCCAAGATTTTGCAACTAGAAGAAAATGAGAAAGAACCAGTTTAACTTTCAGCGGTGTAAATGGAAGCTCACAGTTATTTCTTGATGATCCCAACACATTTTCTGCAGTTTTGCAGAGGAAAGTGATTGTTGTTATCTGATTACACCTGAAGTGCTCTCTGATATATTCTCAATTTGAAAATCCAATTTCAGCCGAAGTTTAAGAGTCCAAGTACACAGCGTTCACTATAGATGAGCTTTACTCTGGTGAGATTTAACAACAGAAGAGAAATTGCTTCTAAGTGAAGTTTCTTTCACCACCATGCTGAGGAATTTCAGTTATTTATCCTGAATTTAAATCTACACAGACTTCCCACAATTTTTCTTGTATCACCTTCTCCTTGTGGCGCACTCCCGAAATTCCCAAAGCAAGGTTACCTTCACCACAGCATCACTCTCTACACAGCAGGGGGAACAGGGAATTACAGCTGTGGAATAAATGAAGCTGGAAGTTGTAGGACACCTGCTTTGTTTACTTCAGGACAAAAAGCTATCAGAACACAGGGATCATGTAAAAGAAATTTTTTCTTTTACATGATTTTTTCTTTCAAATAGATATCAAAAGGGGAATGCTGTTCCTAAAGAAAAGGATGTTATTAATTCTCTTGTCAGAATTGCCACTTCAGCCTGTAAATAAGAACTTTGAAAAGCTGACATTGCCAGGGTGTGCAGGATGCAGAGAAAAATGCCAAGCATCCAGGAAATTATGCGAAAAAGCACAGGAAACAGTTTTATTTTGGATCTGAAATTTTCAAGAGCTGTGATGTTCTTTTCACATTACAGAAGGGATTGATGCAGTGATATTAAAAAGCACATTACAAAGAGGTGGTGAGAAATGGAATGCCGCTGATATTTGTCAAGAGCTCTGCTGCCATCAAAATGGACAGAATAATAAAGTGATAAAAACTCCTGGGCGAGTGGGGAATTTGACTTTGACAAACTGATTTAACTGATGAAAACAGGTGACAAATACACCCTTCTCCAAAGTTTATTCAAAAGTCAAAACTTGAAGAACCAGAACTCCCCTAGTTCCAGTTTCCAATGCTGTCAAAACTATTTCAAATCAGTGCTCAACACTGGGAACTTTGAAGATTCCAAGGTAACACCCAGTTATGATCCTGTTTTATATTTCTATCAGTTAGGTACCACTTGGGGTGGTTAAATACAGCCCAGGTCCTGGACAAAGTTTGTGAGCCTTGTATAAAAACAAGACACAAAATAACCAAAGGGAAGCTGCATTGCTATAAAATGTTAAGTTTTTTGAAACAAAACTGATGTGAAAAACATGGTTTAGTTTAACACTACTTGAACTTGACAGATTTTAAAGATCAGGACTCTAACCTTGCAAAGAGAACTTTACCATTTTTTAACTTCTGAATGTCAATATTTGTCTTTAGATGAGTTCACAGATGCTTTAATAGATTTGCTTTCTGAATGAGAAAATGCAACGCTTTGCACTTCCAAGAAGCCCAGCAGATTTCAGAAGATTCATCAATTACTTGGTGGCCTCTGCACAACAAAACAGACCTTTCCCACCTCATTTTAAAGCAAGAAAGCGAATATTAAAAAATTAACTGTTGAAACCAACCCAATAAATTGGCACTGGAGGCACCACTTCTCCTCTTGGCACTGATAACAGCCACAGCCCCACATCTGCTCTTCATGGCAGAGCCCTTCACACCCAGCTGGGCACCTCTGGCTGTCTTGGCAGCTGTCACTGCCGCCGAGGCTTTGGCATCTCGGGTAGCAGGAGCAGATTCTGGTGTTTTCCTTTGCACACCACTTTTCCCCTCTGGATCCATGTCTTCTGTGCCAGCATCCTTCTCCTCTGCAATTGGGAATGGTGTGGGGGGCCGGGAGATGGAGAAACGCCCTTTCCTGAAGGGGGCTGGAGAGCCTGCAGGGATTTGGGGTGTTGCCTTCCTTGAGACAGGGGATGAGGCACCTGGGGACTGCTGGGCTGGTGAGTTTTTGGGTGACTTCTTTTCTTCCTGGTAAAAAAGATACACATTAGTGAATGGAGGATAGTTCCTTCTTTTTCAGGAACGATGCAGGAAATGATTCCCAAAGAGTTGATCAAGCCTGGGCTAAGTTTTGGAGGAGGATTTACCTTACTTTTGATCCTCACACTTTCCCATCCTTACACTTCATCCATCCTTGGACACCAATTAAATCATTTTATGTCAATTTTAGTTTCAGATTGATTGATTTTCAATTTTTACCCTGATTTTTCCTTGTGTGTTTTACCCACCCAGTACATAGGAGTGACCTTGCCAATGAACCTGGCTGTACTTCCACTTTATAATTAACCTGCTTTTGCTGATGATTCCTTGAGCATCCCAAAACACACGTGAGCGACACCAGCATGCATCACACGAGGTCTACTACTAATTTTGAATCAATAAATAATAGAATAAATACATATAGATCAGAATTTATAAAGTCTGATCACAGTAATGGACTCAGCGACTTGATCACACCTCACTCTTCACATTTACCTGATCTATCAAGTGCTTCAAGACCTGAGCCTTTTTGAGCACAGCCCGAGGAGAGTTTCCATTGGGTAAACTCCTCCTGGCAGGGAGAGCTCCTCTCTTCAGGGGAGAGTTGGGAGGCAAACTTTTATCAAAGAGTTCTGGACTCAGCTGACCACCAAAAGACACTCTCTTTCTTTTGCCCAAAGTCTGAGGGAGCGCTTCACCGCTTTTCCTCTTCTGAGAGATTCTTTTTGTCTTGCCTGAAAAGAACAATTGAAGCGATTTTTAGATATCCAAGAATCCAAGGCAGCATATTTAAACCTTTCCTTGTGTATTTCGAAGTTGAAAACAAACCCAAAGAAACTTACCTTAAAGGGAAATAGATTAAATCCAGGGTATTTTGTACATACTGTGTATTGTTAAGGTCAAATGTAACTCCCTGATAAATATTTTACAATTAGTGTCAGTAACTGGTTCCACATTTTGTCCAAGTAGGATAATTCCCAGAAAAGCTCTACAGAATTTCTCTAACACAAAAACAAGGCAGGGGATCCAATGTATTTACCTGAGTCTCCTCCATGCAAGAGGCCAAAAGGTTTGGTTTCTGAGCCAGGCTCAGTGTCTCTCAGCTCAGCAGCATTTCCAGGAGATCTCTTGGCTGATGGTCTCCGAGGTCTTGTAGCACTGGCATCTTCCAGATCCTGATTTTGGTGACACCTGTCCGTGGCCAGCTCTGCTGGAGTTCCAGTGGCTTTTCTACCTGAACTGGGGTGTTTCTGAGCAGTGTTTGTCTCCAGGGCTGTTTCAGCCAGCACTCCAGAGGTCCTTGGCTTTCCCCTCTTCCTTCCAGGGGTCTGACCAGCTGGAGATGCCAACATCCCTTCTGAAGCCAGTGCCTCTGAATGGGCACTTTTGTCCAAGAATTCCTTACTTTCCCTGCTGTCTCCTCTGGGACTCTTGGAACTAGGGAGAGAGGCAGGGGTTTCACAGTGTCCCACCTTCACGTTATCCAGGTTTGCCTGATCCCAGATTTCTTTCAGAACTTCTTGGACAGGTTTTCCTGGTGTTTGTTGTCTGCTGTTCCGTCGTTGCTTTAAGCATTTGTCATCTGGCAAAGGCAGCTGTGCGTTATCCATTCTGCACACTGGATCTTCCTGTGGTGCTCCAGCTGGGATTTCTGGAAGTGACTTCAGTTTCAGCGACCCACGCCGTGGGGTCCTTGGAGTACCAGGATTTATTCCAGTGGTTTCTTCGGGAGGTGACACGAAAAGAGAGCGAGGACTCTTCCTCCTGGGCGCTGGTGTGTTCAGCACACATTTACCTCCTTCAGCAACACGGGACACGGGGGTTGTGGAGCTGCACGCTGGCCCTTTAGCAGGACAATCCAACTTTTCTATGGAGCACTGCTCCCGCAAAACCAGGGAATCCCTGCAGTTCTCCTTGCTGGGTTTGGGTGTAACTGCAGCGCCTTTGGGTCGGCCTGGTGTCCTTAGCTCCTGCAATGGACTCTGACCGGTGTCTCCTGACACCTCCTTTGAAATGGGAATTTGAGACCTCCTGGCCAAGCTCTTCCTGGGAGTTCTTCTTCCAGGTGCTGAGAGCTGGTTAAACCCTGGGCTGATTCCTTCTCTTCTCACAATGATGCATTCTTCAATATTTCCCACCCTGCCTGTTTCCTTTCCTCCAGCTGGGCTGCCCAGATCAAAAGGACAACCCAGGGACGGAATGGGAGCGCTTGGATCCGGCAGAACACTCCCAGGATCTCCTTTTGCAGCTTGCTGAGAGGCAGATCCCCTGGGCAGAGGTTTTTCCACTTTCAGCTCATTTTTCAGACTTTGATAGAGTTTAGTAAAGGGAGACATTTCATCTTGCTTTTTAAGAACATGATGTATTCTCTGTGAAGATTTGGGTGTTCGGACTTTGACAGGGAAAGCTTTGGGAAGATTTTCCTCTGGAGTTTGTTTATTTTTATTGGCATTTTTTTCTTCACACTCTGCATTCTCTACAGAGAAAGCAAAGAAAAACAAAAATGCAGAGTTACTTCAAAATTGCAGAATTACAAATGTAAGTTCCATAAATACAGATTAAAAACTCCTTATTTTCCCTCCCAAGAGGGAAGATCCTGGTCAGAAGATCTTCCTGGTCAACCAGGATTTAACGAAATGGAACGCTTGGAAGCAGCTGGGGCTTTTTGTATTGGAATAAAAATCTGTCAGAAATGATAATGCAGAGCCTTCTCTGAAAATCAGGATTGTCTAAGAAAAGAAGGATGGGGAGGTGTATTCCTGGCATTTAACCAGTCTATGGGTTATAATTCCCCAGAATCAGCAGCTCTGGATTTTTCTGATTCTACAGGAAACAGCCCCTGTAAGCATTTATTTCAATATATACCATGTACCTCCAAAATTATACTTGTTTCAATTTTTTTATTAAGAAAGAATGCATGAGACAATGCAATATTTGCTTTAAAAAGGTGTAGCTGTAGGCCAGCAGAGCAGTTCAAGTTAAACTTTAATGTCAAAGGTGGATTCACAGCATTCAAACATGATGGGATAATCACTGACACAGCAAGGTGTACTCAGATTGGAAAGTCTTAAAATGCCTCTTTACCCCTCTTTTACTTTGTTTAAATTCTAATTCTAATAATAAATGCAGTTAGGGGGACAAAAGCAAACAAAGCCCTCATAAAACAGGTACCAACCTGAAGCCTCAAGACTTTTAGCTCCTGAAGTTTGTTTGTGTAATATTTCCACTTCTGCCACCTGCTGAACATGAAGAACCTGTAAATTTGTACAACATTACAGCAGAGCAACAAAAATTTTATACTTCAGCTCTCAAGTCTACATTGAAAAATACTATTTATAAGAGAATATGCATTGTCCCTAAACAAGCTTTAAAGTATTCAAATTAAACCCTTGAACTTTTCAATATTTAACATTGGCCAATCCATTTGAGGCCCTAGAGAGGAGAAGTTTATCTTGTTTTATTATTTAAATTCTGAGCTGTCAAAGCAGCTGTAAAATAAGAATAAAAACACTTGAACCTCCCCTTCTTACCAAACCTAGTGGAAGATTTATAGCTCAGTCTGTTTTAGTAACATCATGAATTATTAATTATCTATCACCAAAAAGTGACAAATTTTTGACTAAAAATTACCAAATTTTTAAAAGTCTTTATCTGAAAGAGTTAATTTATATTTTCAGACAGAAAGGCAGTTTAGGGTCGAAAAGTTACTTTTAATGAGAAAACAGAACAAGGAAATAGAAAACCATGTCACTACTACCAATATATTTGTAAAGAAAAAGCCACAAAATTACCTGCAGAGTTTCATCTTTTGGAGACCTGGAACGCCTCTTTTTCGGAGTTGATTGAAGAGGATGTTCAAACCTGAAACAAATTTTTTAAAACACCATTTTTGTCATGCAATTGATGACTAAATTTCCATCATTAAAAGAAATGACCTAGGAACGCACACATCTCCATTTGAAAGACTTTAGCGACTCAAAACCACTTGAAATTTCCCCCTAAAACTGACAACTTTGACACAAAATCAGAACGATTTCTCTAAACAATTCCATCTTTATTGATTTAGCTTACTGTAACATAAGCGATATAAAGATAACTTCAAGCTGTCCTGCCTTCTGATGAAAGACTTCATAGAGAAACATGAACTAAACTTCATTAATTTCCACCCTAGAGTCAAATAACCCAAGAGTCTGGCGGCGGCACCCACCTGAAAGAACGATCGATAATGGTTAACACATCTCCGTGCTTCAGGGGAACGGGCTGCTCAAAGCAAGCCCCGTTCAGCTGCGTGGGGTTCACCGCGCTTAAGTTAGTCAGGACTGCCTAAAAAATCAAACAAAACCGTGAGCGACCCGCTGAGATGCAGCATTTCACTCTTCAGGGAAGCATCGTCAGCCATCTCACCTCCTTGTTCTCGTTGATGTCGATTTTGCAGTGCTCGCTGGACACCCAGGGCAGCCGCATGCGGATGTCACATTCCGTTTTCCTGGGGGGGAAAACACAGCCTCAGACTCACACAAGGACACAGGGAAATCTGCTGGGTAATTAGGGCATGCCCCAAAATTTTAGTTAGCGATGGCACAGCAGCACGATCTCTCTAATTTCAAGAAAAATTAACTACCTATGTCTTTTTAAACTGGTAAAAAAATAGCAGCTCACAATTCTCCAGCATCAAATAACTGAGATCAGAAAAAGAGCGAAGTACCCAAACTGTGAAAAAAGCAGATGACAACAAGCTGCAGCACAGCCTTGCCATGGGATTACTTGCTTTCAGAGTTTCCTGAGACTTGTGGAATATTTTCAGACAAAATCAGCTGTTAAAGTCATTCTCAGGCTTATATTTCTGATCTGAGACTGTGAACAGGTAACTGGACCCCTGATCTCACCTGCAGAACCACTTTTACATTCTTAAAAGTTACTCGTGAGCTAGGACGTGTTTATAAAGGTACACACTTTTCCTTTCTAGCCTTTTCTCAAGCTAATCTCCAATGCTTTCGATTTACTGTTGCTCTTATCACTTTTAACCCCTCCTCCTGATTTCCTGTGGTCAGAAAATTAATCAACAAAAGTAGCTCTGGCAAGGAAAGGACAAAAAGCAGTAATAGAATAAAGTTCAACTTTCTGCTATTACATTAACATTAGACCAGTATCACCTTCCCTCCTCTGTACACTATTCCTATATAAATTTTTGTACATAAGCATTAAAAGACACAATCTGCAGAAAAACACTCATTATTTCAATGTATGCAAGCAAAATCTCACCTTCCAAATAAACAAGAAGTTGAGTTGAGTGGAAAAACGATTCCATCAGTCCCATTCCTTTTAATGACAACGATTCTCCCGTAGCGTGGCATCTTCGGATGTAAGGAACCTTACCTATAAAAAACCACCCAAATTACTCGTCCTAAAGATGATTTACATGAGAGTAAATCTTATGCTTTATTTTGATCCAGAGATGAGATATTTTCCAGAGGATAAGCAGAAGAATCTCAGTGCTGTTTATATGGGTTTACCCGTGTAAAAAAACAGGGAGTATGTTTATGTAAATTGTCAGACCAATCTTGGTGGTCAGGAGGCCTTCGTTACCCATCAGAACCTTGGAAAGGTTCAGGAGCAACACAGATTGTGTCCCATAAACAACTTAAAACCTCACTCCTTTTCACCTAAATCTTTCAATCTCTTACCCAAATGGAAATTCTCAGATTTGAATTTAAAATAGAGACCAACTGATTGTAGTTCTCTCCTCGTGGAAAAGGGGGGGATAGCTCCCAGGAGCAGTGGCAGGAACAGCTGGGAAGGGGCTGGAAATTGGGCAGCTCCTAAATTCTGTCTGATCTGGCATAAAAACCCCAAACCACAGCGCAAGCAGGTATACTTTTATATACTTTCACAAAACGCATTCTTGTATAAACACGAATACCACAAGCGATCCTCAAAGAAGTATCTTTATTAACACTCTAATTGAAAACAGCAAGGTAAAACAAGGGAATTAAATGCAGTTAAGGGAGCCTCTTACGGAACTTTTTGGTGGGTTTCATGCCATAAAACTCTTGTTGACAACAAGACACAACTCTGAGGGGAACCCAACAGTCCCTTGCGCTTTTAGGGAACCTAAACACTCGGTGTCCTGCACCCTGTCCACATCATCCACCAGCTCCTAAAAGCCAAAAAAGCCACGGGAGCCGTACAAACCGAAACTTGTAAGCCCGGGCTTCAGGCGGTCACAGGCCAAGTAAACACCGCGGGAGAAGGGGGCAAGAGCCACCACGGCATGGGGACAGAGCCACAATGCGGGGCTAGGCGGCCACCGAAGCGGGATGTGAGGCGGCCCAACTCCCCTCGCGGCACCCGCCACCCCAAAGCCGCGTCCCCCCGGCCCCACTCCCCTGCCCGCTCGCCCACCCGTACCTGGCTCTGCCGGAGCGCTGGCGGCCGCTGAGGGGCCCCGTGTGGCGGCGTCCGACGCCCCCCCGCGCTCCCGGCACGGCGCGACGCCGACTGAGCCCTTCCCGCGCGCGCCGGCCCCCAGCACCCGCACGGCGCCCCCTCTTCCGCCTTGTGTATCCCTCCGCCAGGCACCGAAACGGAGCCTCCGGGAGCCGCGCAGACGGACGGACCGGGAGCCGCCGCCACCGCCCGCGCCTGCCGGCAGCAGCCATGGTTGAGGGACGGCACCGAGCCCGCCCGGCCGCGACAACCGGCACCGGGTAGAGGGACTCTTTTCGCTTTGCTCCGTGCCGCATCGGCGGAAGGAGAAACGAACGCACGGCGCTGGCCGTTGAACATTCGAAAAGGAGCGCGGCGGCCTCTGATTGGCGGAGGGGGCGGCGCGCGACGCGCGGCGGAGCCAATGGGGAGCGGCGAGGGCGGTTTGAGTTCAAACGGAGGCGCCGCCCCGCGAGGCCGCTCCCGCCTCAGGCGCTGCCGGGGGAGCCACAGCGCGACCACGGCCCCTCACGAACCTGTGCTTGTACCTGTGCCCCAGGCTGAACCTGCATCTGTACCTGTGCCCCAGGCTGAACCTGCATCTGTACCTGTGCTCCAGCCTGAACCTGCATCTGGTACCTGTGACCGAACCTGTGCTTGTACCTGTGCCCCAGGCTGAACCTGCATCTGTACCTGTAACCGAGCCTGTTCTTGCACCTGTGCCCCAGCCTGAGCCTGCATCTGTACCTGTAACCGAACCTGTGCTTGTACCTGTGCCCCAGCCTGAGCCTGCATCTGTACCTGTGCCCCAGCCTGAACCTTCTCCTGAACCTGTACCTCTGCCTGTATCCATACAGCAACCTCTACCTACACCTGTGCCTGAACCTCTGACCACACCTGAATCTCAACATGTACCTGAGCCTGTACCTGTACATGAAGCAGTATACAAACCTGTGCTTGTACCTGTACCTATCCCTGTGCCTAAATCTGTACACGAACCTCTGCCTACACCTGTACCTGCACCCATAACAGCACCTGTGTTTGTACCTCTGTCTGTACCTGAACCTTTGTCTGTACCTGCACCTGAATCTGTACCTGTACCCGTATCTATACCTGAAACTTTATCTTGATCTGTATCTGAACCTAAACCTGAACCTGTGTCTATATCTGAACCCAAACTTAAACCTGAACCTGTTCCCAAACCCAGACCTGTCCAGGCTTTTTGAGCCCCACTCTGAGGGAGGGGGACTTGCAGGAGGCTCAGTGGTCCCAGATTTGCACCTCCTCAGATCAGCAAAAAGCGCCCAGATTCACTTTACATCTATTCACTTCCGCTTTATAAAGTGATTTAAGCATCTGTGTTTAAGAAGATTAAAATATTACTAGCCACAAAAATACTGTTAAGCAGAACAGTAAGGGGGAGAAAAATAAAGGGAGCAAGGATGGGAGGGGCTGAGCAGCAGTAAAAGTTAAATTAGTATTTTAAGTCCACTTTAATGAACAAATTAGTTACCTTCATTCAGAAATAAAACTGATCTCCATCTCTGCTCCTGAACGGGAATTCGTTACTGAGACTTGAACTTGAGGATCTGTGAGGCCAAATCAACGGGCACACTGTGTTGTTCTGTGTTTGAAGACAGAAGAAAAATAATAATATTATTATCAACAATAATAACAACAACAATATACTGAGATATGAAATGTGACCTTCATTCCAAGTTTGATGTTTGGGGAGGGGATACAGGACAAGGTCATCCATCCTTTTGGGCTTCAGGGGACAAAAATTCTACAATTCAGATCTTCTACAAAGCAGAACTTTTGATTTTACTCCCATTTTATCATCCAGCTTGCCTCAAAGACTATTTTATGTGGTGCAATGGCTTTAGATGTGATACAGTGAGATGTAAGCAGCTTTTTAAATGTTATTTCTTTTCAATTAAATGACTTTGAAGTCTACTTTGTATGATTTGGTGGGCCTTTAATTTAGTTCAGATTATTATTATTATTATTATACAGTAGCTGTGTGCTACTGAACAATCTCTAATTTAGATGTAAACCATACCAAAATCAGGATTCTATTTGGTATCTAATTGGGTTATCATTGCTAACTAACAGGTATTAAAAAAAAACCAACACCTTCCTGGGGGTCCTGAATGATTTATCTAAAGCAAACAATTTACAGCAGAAAAACTCTTTGAAACTGAATTTAGTGCACATGTGATCAAACAGCACAAGTAAATAAATAAATGCACCTGCACTGTGGCAATAATTGTATTTTCTGGCCTGATTTACAGCGGTGTCACAGCCTTTGTGATGTGACCCTGCAAACACAGCAATATTTAGAGGAAAACACAAGTTATGACAGAGGATTTCAATCTGGCTCCAAGAGCAGCAGTGCTCTCTGAAACAGCATCTGCACAAATATTTGCCAAAGAAGATTTACAGGAGGGGAAAACAAAAAACAAAACAAAAAAAATTTTTCTTCAAGGTTTAAATTTGCTGGTAGGTTAATTTGGAAACATTTAATTTAGACAAATACACCATGAAGTAAAACTGTCAAAAATGAGAAGAAAAATAAAATCAGTGCTTGGAACTCCTTGACAGAGAATTAAAAAAAATCAGCATTTTAATTTAGCACATGAAGATCCTCATACAGAGTTATTGATTCAAGTCTGAACAGGTGATTTGGAGGCACTGAATAAAGCTCATTTCTCACAGATTTGTACTACCAGTGGTTTTTAATTTAAAAAGAACAAATTCTGGTTTAGAGTTTTTATAAGGTATAAAAGGGTTATAAAGTAAAGGGGTATAAAGTAAATAAATACTCAGGCTATTCACACCACGTAAAGCCAAGTCCAGAGATGAGAAGTCATATGATTAACCATGAAAATTTAAAGTTTTGCAACAAATTTCTCTCTTAAAATCGATTTGTTATACTGACAGGATTTTTGGAGTGCTTGTATTCACGCACAGAACCTGATTTTGACAAAGGATTTTATGTGGGAGGAATCTGCAAAAATTTAGGAACAAATGGGATGTTTCCAAATTTTATCTACCCACAGTTAACAAATACTTTATAATACTTAATTTACCTTTAATGGTGAAAGAATATAAACTACTAAGGGAAAAACTTTTTAACATGATGGACACGCTGATATTTTACAGTCAAACCCGTATTTCAAGGAATCCAAATTAATCTGAAAAAAGAGCTTTCCAATTGTCCTTCAAAGCCAGGGAGGATGACTGGGAAGCAAAAGACACAATGTCCCAGTGAAATACGTCAGGTTTCAAATGCAAATTACAACTTTGCAGGGTGTTCTACGCCTGTAACAGATTTGCCAATTCCAAAAGATTACAAAACCACTCCTGAGGACGATGGAATCCAACTCCTATCCCCAACAATCCCAGCCCGTGCCCAATCTGGGAATCAAAGCCTTAATCCGGGAAATTTTACTATCAGCAGATCACTTTTAATCCCAAAGGTGTGCATAAGAGGGATTTTGCATCTCCCAGCCAGTCCTTTAGCACAGCTGAGTCAGAAATTTGTACATTTTATTGGGACTGGGGCGAGATTCCCCTGGATTCAGCAAATTACCAAATTCTAGAGCACATCATTTCCAGGCATGCTTACAAACAAGGGTGGAGAGCAGTTCCATGGGCTGCTTCCTTGGAAACAGCTTCTGCTCGATCCAGAGGCTGCCACATGAATCATAAAATCATGGAATGGTTTGGGTTGGAAGGGACCTGTAAGCTCATCCTGTTCCACCTTCCACTGTCCCAGGCTGCTGCAAACCCCAATGTCCAACCCGGCCTCGGGCACTGCCAGGGATCCAGGGGCAGCCACAGCTGCTCTGGGAATCCCATCCCAGCTCCTCCCCACCCTCCCAGGGAACAATTCCTGCCCAAAATCCCATCCAGCCCTGCCCTCTGGCACTCCATGCTCTCATTAACAGTCCCTCTCCATCTTTTCAGTAGGCTCCCTTCAGGTTTTGGAAGGACAAAGTTCCTATAGAAATCTCAACTAAGAAACACCGTGCTCAATAATTCCTTCTCAAGCTCTTCCCCACCTGGGAGAGTTTTGCTTTTTGTCCACCCAGCTGTTGAGAAGTCCCAGCGTGGATCTTTTGTTCCGTGTTTGTGGATAGCTGGAGCTCAGGAAAATCCAGGAAAACGCTGGAGAGGTTCCTCGTGCAATGGAAACAGGTGAAAGGAGGAAAGGATTCTTTGAGCAAAGAACTTCCTTGGCAAGGTGTCAACTCCATTAACAACTGAGTAATTCTCCTCCTCTGTGCAAAGCAGCACAGAAAACGGATAAAAGTCATTAGAAGGAAGCTCTCACCAAGAGATCTAAATTACATCCTAATCCTTTAATTCCTCAGATGAAGAACACTCCCCGGGAAGTTCAGTGGCCCGGAAAATTCTCAATTCAACAATTTCTGCATCAGGCAAAGCACAGCTTGACATTTGTGCAGAGCAAACGCCTCTTTGATCTGCCTTAGTTTATACTGCTTAAATATCCCACTAAAATTAATATATTTTGTGGACAGTTAACAATGTGGGGTTTTTTCCTAAAAGCTGAGTTTCTGTAAACAGAAACCAGGTAAGGAACCAGAAGGTCTTTATGGTATCTTTTTGTAATGCTTAAAAGTAGGAAAAAAACAACTGTATCACCAATAGAGTACAAAAATACCCACGTTTGCTGTGTGATCAATTACAATTATCAGTATTTATTTAACCAACAATTAATTCATAACTGATAAATATTTGAGATCCTTCTGTTTTCTGAGACCACACTGAGGCACCTGCCTGTCCTCACACACCTTCCAGTGGTCTCACAAGCTCCATAAAAGTCCATGACCCAGTCACACAAAATATTTTATCAACTCCTCTGGAACAATTTAAAAAAATCAACATTTTTTACATGCAATGGCAAATTAGAATCAGAGACTTGTTAGATCTGGAAAAGATCATCAAATCCAACCATCAACCAGTTCACCACTAACTCATGTCCTCAATGCCACATCTACACATTTTTTGAACACTTCCAAGGACGGGGGCTCTGCCACTGCTTCAGGCATTTTTCAAACCCTTCCCATGAAGTAGTTTTAATTTCTAAACCTCCCCTGGCACAATCTGAGGCCATTTCCCCTCAACCTGCAAATATCAGAGCAGTGCCCAGAAAGGACATGCGGAAAAGTTCTTCCCAACAACTGTGGAAAAAAAAAAAAATCCTAAAAATGACCCACCCTAAAAATGTATCTCCCAAATGGGAGGTGTGAGGTGGAGCAGGGAAAAGAGAGAAGGGGTCAAACAGAAATCGGGCTTCATTAAATCCTGCTGGATCTGACATTAGGATGTAACCCCTGAGCAGTTACTCCTGCTTTACACAAACCTCCCCCACCTTGTTACAACGCTGAGGCCTTCTTGGTTAATTTTTAGCAAGATGTCCAACGCAAACCTTGTAAAAATGAATCAAGAAATTGCTGTTAATTAGAGCGAACATTCAATTCATGATTGGTGACAGAGCTGGAAGTTTAGATCCTATTTTTATCTTAGTATGACACCACAGTTTACCACAGGACTATTTTACTATATTTACTTAATTTTCCTATATTCATTTAATTTTACTATATTTATTTCATCAGGTCTACCTTATCCAGACAGTTTGGGAAGACCCGGATTCCTACTGCTTCCATGAGTTTCTACACCCTTTATATGCACAACATTCAGTCCCAAAATAAATCAGAATTTCACTCCCAAACAGCTGCAGATAAGCACTGAAAAATTACTTATCTAGATAATGGATTTCAACTCTTTTAGAACGCTTAATTCAAATGAACACACAACACAGGAATGAAATTAAAAGATTTAAAGTTAATAATGCAGGTGGAGAATAAAAAGGAAGCTTTGTTCTTGCATCAGAATGTATTAGATCTTGCAATTTGCATATACAAATAATTCAGCCACATTCACCGGCATTAAAAACACAGCAAGATCAAATTAGAAACATAAGAAAAGAAAATAATAAGAGCTGAAACTGTATAATACATACTTATATATATTATAAAGATTTGACAAATTAAATACATTTTGGTTATACAGAAAAGTTCCAGTAACTTTACATGAAAAATGGGACGAGGGAAACGCAAACATTTCAAAAGACTGAACGCGGGGTGGTCAGGCTCATTTTAAAAGTTTAAAAAAATACATAAAAATAGCCTAAAAAACACAGCTAATTACAGTATGCATTCTTCATTAAGGCCCAAGTCAGCCAAGCACTTTTAAGGGGTTGCTTCAGGAACGGGGAATCCATGGCATTCCACGGATTTTGGGATGAGGACATTGGGAAGTGAACGCTTCAAAGCTGAGCTGAGCTGGGGCCCTCTGAACACATGAACAGTCCAAGTCACACAGTGACCAAAACCACAGACAGATCAGAAGGACACTTCCAATCCAACTATTTGGCCTTTTGAAGGAATTCCACGCAACGGACGGAGACTCAAAGGAAAATTCCAATCCACCACGACCCTCCGCAGGGCTCCAGCCACTGAGCACAGCCAACGGCTGCCAAGGGAGCTCCTCAAATTCCACAAAAACCTTGATGGAGCTACAGTTGGGAACTCTGAATTGTACTTCAAGCGTTTCTCTTTCCTCCTCGGTATCTCAATCTGGTTATCAACTCAAATCCGAGTACCCACCGAGGATTTGGTGCTCCAGCTGAACTCCATCCCACCCCCTGTTGTAAGGAGGCCTTTGGTGACCCCCGTGGGCAGCTGGAGCTGTGCTGCAGCTCCTGGGGGGCTCTGGGAGCCCCACACCCTCACACCCCACCACTGCTGCACTGAGATGGACCTCATGGACAACTCAACCCCAGGTGTTACCTCAGGGACCCCAGAATCTGCCCAACACACAAATTATTATCCTTCAAATGCTGGCTAAATGGTCAGAAGGATCCTGACATCAGGATCGTAGCATGGGAATTCCTTCATTTTCCAACCTTTTGGAATCTCCCCGCACTGAGACTGACTTCAGGAGACAACCCCAGTTTTTACCACAGGGATCCACAAATCTGCCCAACAGACAAATTATTATTAATATTATTATTACTATTCAAATGCTCCCTAAATGGTTGGAAAGATCCTGACAACAGGATCAGAAAATGGGAAATCCTTTGCATTATTTTCCAACTTTTCAGAGTCTCCCTGCACTGAGACTGACCACCTAAGACAACCCCACTTTTTACCTCAGCGTCCCACAAAATCTGCCCAACAGACATATTATTATTATAGTTATTATTATTATTTGAATGTGGGTTAAATGGTTGGGAAGATCCTGAAATCAGGATCAGAAAATGGGGGAATTCCTCTGCATTATTATCCAGCCTCTTGGAGTCTCCTTGCCCTGAGACTGACTTCATGGACAACTCACCCCAAGTTTTTACCTCAAGGACCCCAAAATTGGACAAAGTATTATTTGAACGTGGGCTAAATTATTGGAAAGATCCTGAGATCAAGATCAGAAAATGGGAATTCCTTTGCATTGTTCTCCAGCCTCTGGGAGTCTCCCTGCGCTATAAATCAGACTGAACCCCCACTGTATCATCTCCAGGCTGAATTTATTCAGCCTCTTGCAGTTTGGACGGAATTTCAGGAACATGCCCTCCCTCAGCTCCACTTTCACTACCCAACCCTGTGGCTTGCGGGTTTCTTCTCACAGAGACTCACAAGTGAGGTTTAGTCTTTAAACAATCTCGTTTTTCAAGTGCATAATTTACTGTACAAATAAATACAGGAGTGCAGCGATGGGAAGACAAGAACAGCCAATGGCACTGTGGGAATTGGGTGCTCAGGAATTCCTATCCCAAACCTTTTCCAGCCAGGATGGAATGGAAGGAGACCTGGGAACACCCTCCCGTCCCTTTGCATTGCTCCAAGGTGCAGTGAGATTATATTGGAATGGGATAAAATAGTGCAAGAACAGCAGGGAAAAGCTCCATTTAAGCTGCTTGTTTTAAATAAGGCTTTGATGTTGCACGGCCAAAGCCCGGCTGGACGAGACAGAACTGTTGCATATTCGTTATGTAATTAATTACAGATTCACCCCTTTGTGCTCATTAAGTCAGAGATGCTTTCGGAAGAGTGGGAAAGATAAACGCGGTAATTATTCAACATTCGGGTGCCCTGTGATTTGGGGATTATCCAGCCACTGGTCAGGGCTGTAATAAAATCTTTTATATTTTCTGTCACCAGTTCTAGACTCAACAGTACTTTTCAGTAAAAACAGATCTCTGTACACAACCCTAAACCCCTGACAGAAAGTTCTTTTTTGGTAACAGTTCGGGGGGGGGGTAAGAACCTGGAGGAGCTTTTGCTACAATACTCAATGTTTCTGGCATTAAACTGTTCATAAAATGTTTTTTTTCCAATTTTTACCTCTTCATTATCTTGCTGAGTTGAATCAAGGAATAAGAGTTCAACTCTTATTTCAAAGAAGTGGGAAATTATGCAGGTCCTTATAGAGAAGAGAAGCTTTTAATTCCATTTCTGGCCTTTCTCTTCAAGTAGACAAGTTCAGGTGCTGCAAAATATACTTTTCAAATATGCAAAATATTCTAAAAATCACCATTATTGCCTTTCTAAGTCAATTTAAACAATATTTGGGAAAAAAAGGAACAAATTAACAGGGCTTGGAAATTTCTGTTAATTCAAAAATTCAAATCTGTATTTCTACTGATTTTATCCCATGGACAGTAAGACTCAAAATCCAACAGAAGCTGGAGGCTCTTTAAAACAGCCTAGAAAAATAAATACATATTTTCCTGGTGAACAAAACATGTTTAAACATGTGAACCAAAATTCAGTTTTTTTAGGATGGACTGTAAATCACCTGTCAAAAAATTAAAGAATTGGGAGGTAACGTTGTTGATAAATATTTATGAGTGGCAAAATTCAAAGGAAAAAAAAATACCCAAGAATTATTTTTTTGTTATTTAGAATAAAGATTTCTATCCCATCTTACATTGCTATACAGTATAGGAACATTATACTTTGCTTTAGAAGATATTTATATTTAAGAAACAACTTTATACAGCAAATGCAACTTTTAGAGCCAGCACAACGTTGTATTTACAGTTCAGTCAACAATCCAAGTGACACAGAATAAATTAACATAATATACAGCTATCTATACAGACAAATTAAAAAAAATAAGGCAGAATTCTCATTTGAAATTAGCATAATCTGAAAAGATGTCGATGAAATCTTGTACCACTCTGTAGCAGAATTCATACTGTTCCTGGAAAACAAGGAAAAGAGATCAAAATGTGGTTTTGGTTACACTAAGAAAACGTGAATTCTGCAAATCCCAGTGCTAAATTCAACATGTCCCAACTGGGACCAGTAGCTGAGGGGGGGGTCTGTTCTGATTTCTGTTTATTATTTTAAACAAGAACAATGGTTCCTCTGCCTTTGGTCAGACACAGGCTGCTCTTCGGTTGCTCTTCGGTTCAAATGATTTCTTGAGCTTTTCCAGAGATGGTTCTTAAACTGAATCAGTTTTTAGGCCTGGCTTTTGATTTAAACCCAGCTGCTCACAGCAGAAACTCCTGAGCACTGTCCAGGGATAATCAGGGAATCATAAAATCCCAGGATAGTTGGGTTGGAAAGGTCCTTAAATCCCACCCAGTGCCACCCCATCCATGGTGACCCCTCCCACTGTCCCAGGCTGCTCCAGCCCCAGTGTCCAACCTGGCCTTGGGCACTGCCAGGGATCCAGGGGCAGCCTCAGCTGCTCTGGGAATTCCATCCCAGCCTCTCCCCACCCTCACAACCAAGAATTCCTTCCCAGTCTCCCATCCAGCCCTGCCCTCTGGCAGTGGGCAGCCATCCATCCCTGTCTCAGCCCGACCATGGAGAAGCCAATTCCATTTCTTCATCCCCTTTCTCTCTGTCCGTGGGATGGAGAAAAACATCTCCCTGGAAAAAAGCTTTGAGGTAATTGTTTCTAAAGGGGTTCCAGATTGCTGAGTGGGAGCTGCTATGGAAATCAAAAATACCAATATTTTTTGATATTTTCAAGTTAAGAAAAGTCTCAAAAAACTTTTTTATGTTTACTCAATAGGGAAAAGCATCTGGACTAAGCTTCAAAGAGAAGCTGTAGATGACTCAAAGGAAATTTTGTAAGATTTTAAACAAGTCAGAGACGTTTCCAAGGTTTTCCACATCCTTGGGTGTGTCCAAGGCCAAGCTGGACCCTGGGACAGTGGCAGGTGTCCCTGCCCATGGCAGGGGTGGGAATGGGATGAACTTTAAGGTCTCTTCCAACCCAAACCATTCCATAATTCCAATTTATGCCCAGACGTTTTCAGGTAAGAAAGAACAACTGATAAATATCTTGAAAGCCATTTACTTAATACACTTTATCACCTGCAACACTCAAAGTATGTTCAGTTGAACTTGCCTCAAGTTCCTAAAAGTCAGGGAACATTTAACCAAGCTGTATTTTCAGACGTGCTCTAAAAACCCCTGCAAAACCCTGATTGTGCCTCACACACACACATCTACCATGCATTTGTTACGCCAGCCTGCACAAAGCCCCTTTATTCTCCCCTCCCAAGAATATTCACACACTTCCAAAGCCCTGGCGAATCCCGTACCAGTGTTTGCACCATGTGTGGCCTCTGCAGCCTCAAGCTCTTCACGGCTTGGAACACGTCCAGGAGCCCCTCGGCCTTCACCCGCTCCAGGATGTTGCTCAGCGCTATGAAGGTTCCCGTCCTCCCCGCTCCAGCACTGCAACGAAAACACGTTTGTTTGGCACGAACTGGGATGGAAGTGGGCAGCAGAGGAGTGACAGGGGCACAGAACACGGGGAGGGGGCTCACCTGCAGTGCACAGTGATGGGGTGGTTCCCTGTCTGCTGCTGCTGCTTCTGCACAGCTGCAATGAGGTCGATCATGCCCTTCCCTTCGGCGGGAATCCCGATCTCCGGCCACCCATGGAAGTGGAACTGCCTGACCAGCCTGCTCTGCTTCTCCTGGTTGCTCTGCCGGCAGGAAAACACCATGCAGCCACTCGTTACTCCCCAGCGGAAACACAATTCCCGCCTGGAATATCATCAGCAGCGATTCTGCGCTGCTACAGGAGAGCGTTTGCAACCTGGTCCGTAACACGTTAATGACCTCGGTGATCTTATCTCCAGTAATATTCCGTGATTCTATCCTGGCAGGTCTGTTTCTATATCCCCCACCCAACTGATGATTTCTCCCTACAATTTTCCTTTGGTTTGCACAGCTCTTTCCTCTGGGAAGGATTTAGGATACACTGGAAGTGTCCAAGGGCAGGTTGGAGAAACCTGGGATAATGGGAGGTGTCCCTGCCCACGGCAGGAGGTGGAGCGAGATGAGTTTTAAGGTCCCTTCCAACCCAAACCAATCTGGGATTTTGTGAAAAATCTTGAATGAAATTTTCTTTGATACCTATGTGGGAGTTGCCAAAAAAAAAATCTAGGAATAACAGCAACAACAAAACAGTTAAAAAAACCCCAAACCCACCCCCAATTTTGCAACCACCTGTTTCGCTGATCGGAATTTTCAGGGACTTTAAGCAAAATTACTTCATATAAGCTTCCTCTTAACGCCAGCTTTTGATTAACCACACTTAAGTTTAGACAGCAATCCCAGAATTTAAGATACATAACAGGATTTGTAAATACCTTCCGATGGGAAAAATAAACAACAACAAAAAAAACCGCTGGAATTTTCAAGGATTACCTGATTATACGTCACCAGGAAGTCCCTCACACTGATGGCATCCATCAGGCTGTCACTCTTGATCTCCACCGTGATCTCTCCGTGAGTCACAGAGCCCTCTGATGGCCAGTACTGGCAGCATTTTTCCTGCAAAATCCAGAGAATTGCAAACATTCCTTGATTTTTTTTTTTTTTATTTTTTCCTCACATTTACCTACATTGTCATGAATCTCTGGTATAAGAAGCGACATCCAGCAGGATAAGCGGGTTCTGAACACTAAGGACACAGTGATAAAATGTTTCTTGAATAGAAAGCATCATGATGCCAAGGGCTCAGGAGGCCCAGAGAGCAAATATTGCTTCAAAACAGGAATTTAAAGATTCCTGAAAGCAAAGCAATGTTGTTAAAAAGCTCCCAAAACCACCAAGAAAACACATTTCACAACACCCTTACTGAACCCAGAATTTTCAAGCTGCAGCACAGGATTCTTTCATTAACTAATGACATTATTTCTCATATTTAAATCAAATAATGAACTAATCCTTGCATTTAAATCAAATTAGGACAGGCACAGAATGAGCAACGGGAGCTTTTACCGGGACAAATGGGATAGAAGTTTACACAAAAGCTTGTTCCCAAATCCCAAAACTCTGTCCCGTGTCAGGCATCCCTTGATGCGAACCGGAAGCTTTCGAAAATCACAATATTCCGCAGGTTTTTTTGTGTTCCCTGACAATTCCAGAAAAAGCAGCAACGCTGCCCCACACCAAAGAGTGAAGCAAGTGCTCAAAACCAACTTGGATTGCTGGAATTTTTAGGAAAAAAAGAAATTTCTGCAGCAGCGAGCGCTCACGGTTTGCGGGCGGGAAGGGGAAGCGTGGGGCTGCAGGATGGGCACCTACCTGCTCCCTCTCCTGGACCTCGGTGAGCATCACGATGGTGTGGCACTTCCACTCCCACACCATCCTCCAGAAATCCTCCACCGTGTGAGGCAGGGGGCCCTGGGTGGCAATGAAATAATCCTTCTGCCGGTATCCCTGCGGGAAGAGAGCGGGAGCACACGGGGGACGGGGACAGGGCTGTGGTCACACGGACGTCACGGCTCAAATGGGGGCTTCTCTCCCAGGGAATGGCCTCGGGTTGCACCGGGGAAGGCTGAAGTTGGATATCAGGGGAAGTTTCCCCACAGAAAGTGTTGTCGGTGCCCAGGGCGGTGGTGAAATCCCCATCCCTGGAGGGATTTAAAAATCCATGTGGATGTGGCACTTGGGGACATGGGGCAGTGGTGGCCTTGGCAGTGCTGTGGAATGGTTGGACTCGATGATCCAAGAGGGCTTTTCCAGCCTCAGTGATTCTGTGATTCTCCCCCAAACTGACAATCCTCAAGTGAGTATTTCCAGTCATGTCTGAGGGGATGAGATTCTGCAGGTCCAGATTTCACAAGACCATCACAACAGCTGCTCCCAGCTTTTCTCTAGAATTAACTTCTTCCTCCAGCCCAGTTTTATTTCACAGAATCTATGAGGTTGGAAAAGACACCTGGAGATCATGGAGTCCAACCTGTGACCCAGCACCAAGGCACTGAGGACCACATCCAGCCTTTCCTCTTTTCCATGCCGGTGTGACCTGTAGGGAATCCACAACCCTCAGGCACTAACGTGGTTTTACTGCTTAAGGGCGTGATTCATTCTCGTATTTCAACAAAAACAAGACACAGTCCCGTGTTACTCAGCTTCCAACAGGAAGTTGGGAAGAAAGCTTGGAATTCATCCAGCTCTGCCCAAGTGAAGCCCGGCTTTGCCAAACACTGTGACAGCTTTTCCCTGTGCCCAACACTGACTCTTCTGTTTCTCAAAAAAGCAAATATTTACACGTGTTTACCTGACCCAGAGAATGGAACCACTGCCTGTCCTTCGCACAGCTAATTTGTTTGGTCGGAATTTAACAAAAGGTTTCGTTTATGAATCTTACAACAAGGTTGAAATTGCACAACCATTTAAATGGAATTTAAAATCGCCAGATATGAAATTAATTTGGAAACTCCCATAAACAAAGCCCAGGTTCTTTGTGAGCCAAGCTGATTGTGTCTCTTTAAAAAGACCTGTCAGGACCAGCAAAATCTCTGCTTTGAAAAGGAAATGCATGGAAATGTTGTATACTTACATCTATGAAGGAAGCATTGATGTAGTCTGTGTACTCCTGCCCTCTTTTCATGGACAGAATCACTCTGTTAAAATCATCTGGGAAAAAAAAAGTCTGGGTTTAGTTCTGAGTCCAGTTAAAAAAGTCTAGTCTTAAAATTAAGTCCAACTGCACATGGAAGAACAAACCCCACCAAATCTTTTCTGTGAAATGTTCATTTCCAGGTGCAAACGTGGCAGTGCTGCTCAGATGGTGCAAGGAGTCACACAGAAAAGGGGTGGTTTAAAAGGTGAAACTGAATGGTTTAATTCAAAATGCCCTGTTGTAACAGATTTTAGGATGGTTCAGTAAAACCCCAAACCACTGAATTTTTTACAGACGACAGTGTGTAAGGGGAGCCGTGTTCTGAGCTGAGCTGGATCACAGATCCAGGGAGTGTTCCCGACCAGGGACTTCTGGCACTTTTTCCGGAGGTGAGAAGCTGGGCTCTTACAGGGGATGATCTGGATGACTCTCGCTTTCTTCATGTTGGCTGGAAGGTTGCCAGTCCTCATGTTCTCCTTCATGATGCGGACGTTGGTCAGCTTCTGCACAAAGCACAGGGAGGGTGAGCGGGCAGGGCCGGGCTCGGGGCGCTCAGCGCTCCCCGCGCTCCCCGGTGACTTCAACGGCTAAAAACCACTGCCACGGCCACAGGGAGCCCCAAGCCACTCCACTCTCCTGGCTATAAGAATTAAGAAGGAATAACAGTCACTGAATCCCAGAGTGGTTTGGGTGGGAAAGGACTTTAAATCCCATCCAGTGCCACCCCTGCCACAGGCAGGGACACCGTCCACCATCCCTGGCTTTGGGCACTGCCAGGGATCCAGGGGCAGCCACAACTTCTCTAGGCACCCTGTGCCCACCCTCCCATATCCCATCTAGTCCTCCTTCCCTCAATACTGTTGATTTTTGAATTCATTGCTCTATCAACAAACTTATTTTTGCACCATTTTCTTTACCCAGTTCCCAATTTCTGGTTAAATTAATCCTTTAAAGCAAAGAGGGAACTCCAGTTAACACCCGGATGTCAATTAATACTTCAAACAAAACAAATATTTTGCCATACAGAAAATCATAGAAGAATGCTAACTATTCCTTCAGGGAACTAAAGTAATTTTAACAATGATCACACACAGCTAGTGTGGTTTTCTTCATCTGGGGTTTCTCCACTGATAAGAAATGTGGTTTTTTGGGGGTTTTTTGAGGTTTTTCTCCTGACAGTCTGGACCAGCCCTGTAAACTTCCTGCTGTTAGTCACCTTGGAGCTAACAATCCCACTGGGATGCAGATTGGGAGCACCTAATCCAGATTCCTCTTGCAGCGTTATCTGATCTGGCAACCTGCACCAGGACCCAGAGAATCGCTCCACTTTTCTTTTATAAGCAAAAAAAAATATTCAGGGAAAAGCCATGGAATGACACAGCTCTGAATGAGGGAATTAGATCAGAACCTGAATTTAAGGAACAGGATGTTCAGCAAGGCCCCATTCACAACAACCACCCCAAATAAAACAACTCCTTCCCTTTTCTGCACCTTTAAGGTTACACTTTTATCCTCTTGGTTTACATCTTGGAAACCCCTTGGGAAGGATTTCCATACTTACTTTAAATTCCTCTTCCAGCCCTATTTTGACCAGGTTTGGGGCTGCGTTGTGGGAGGTCTGGAGGTGTTTTTCCAGGGATGACACATCCAGCTCTGTGTCACCATAGAGGTAGTACTCGAGTAAGGCTTGGTAAATGAAGGAATATTGCATCTGGAAGGGACAGAGGGGAAGATGAAGGCAGGGAAATGAGGAATTCTGGGACTTATTTAAAAATCACAGAATGGTTTGGGTTGGAAAGGAACTTAAATTCCATTCAGTGCCACCCCTACCATGGCAGGGACACCTTCCACTGTCCCAGGCTGCTCCCAGCCCCAGTGTCCAACCTGGCCTTGGGCACTGCCAGGGATCCAGGGGCAGCCACAGCTGCTCTGGGAATTCCATCCCAGCTCCTCCCCACCCTCAGGGAACAATTCCTTCCCAATATCCCATCCATCCCTGCACTCTGGCAGCTCAAAACCACTGCTCCTTGTCTTGTCGCCATTTGGTGACAACCGCCTAACTATTAAAATAATGGTAATAATTAGAAATTATTCTGCTAAACCAGAGCTTTCCTGCTTTGCTCACATTTACCCTCACGTTCTCTGACATTCCACTCCTGTTTGCATGGGAAAACCAGGAAATGACTCCTAAAAACAAAGTGGTTTACAGTGGTCTTCTCCCCCACCCCACATCCCTCACTGGGCTTTGTGCACTTTTGAATTAGAGAATCCCAGAACGGTTTGGGTTGGAAAAGACCTTCAAACTCATCCTGTTCCACCCCCTGCCACGGGCAGGGACACCTCCCACTAATCCCACGTCGCTCCAAGCAACTTGGACCTTTTCCAGTTGTCCAAGAGCACGGGACACACTGGGCTGCACAACAGAGCGGGAATACGGCAGGAGAAATCGGGATTTCGGGTGATTTACGTGCGCTCACATCGGTCTGAACCATCTGCGGGCGCTGGTTGCGGATCCTGCAGACGAACTCGAACACGTCCACCTTCTGCTCGGCGTGCATCATGTCGATGATGGCGTCGATGACGATGAAGGTGCCCGTGCGCCCCACGCCAGCGCTTGGGAGGGAACAAACACACAGAGATCTCCATGGAACCTCCCCAGCCTGCAGGAATTGCTGCAGCAGCGAGCCTCGTGCTCGCACCGGACCGCGATACTCGCCGGGAAACCTCAAACCTCACGGAATCGTTAAGGTTGGAAAAGCTGTTGCAGATCCTTGAGTCCAAGGGTTCCCCCCATGTCCCCAAGGACTCTTAAATCCCTCCAGGGATGAAGTTCCATCCCTGTGGCCTGTCCCAATGCCTGGTCACCCTTTCAGCGAGGAATTATTTCCCAATATCCAATCTAAACCTCCCTCTTTTTCATTTAACAAGGGCAGCAAAAAATGAGAGGTGTTTTTAGCATAAAAAACCCATCTCTGCCCATCAGAATTATATTTAAAAAGACATCTGAAAGAACAATCTGCTTGACCATCTCTAATAATTCAGGTTAGGAGAAAATTTTAATTATTCTTTCGGTGATTTTTAGCTCCACGTTTCCCAACGTTGCAGTCCTTAAACACTTCTTGGTCTTTATATCCTTAAAAGCCACGAGAGGGAGCACGACCATTAGAAATGACAAAATTCCAGCGTCTTTCAGCTCTTCCTTCCAGAGGAAAAGGGCATGGCATCCTGTACTGGTCATGAGTGGCTCTCCTTTACCCTCTGGGTTTGCTTGGCTGCAGTGGCCACAAACACCTCCAGGAACACGATAAAAAATTCTCCCCTCCCCTCACGGGCTCAAAAATACAAAGCAATTCTCAGCAAGGCAACGTCAAGTTTTCAGTAACAGCAGAAAAGAAAAGAGGATTGTATTTACAGTACAATTATTTCGTTTCCACACACGCCTTACCAGCAGGGAAACCAAAGCCCACGAGCTCCACTATTCCAGAGGAGATGGAGATTCCCTTCCCTCTTCCCTTCCATCCACCCATGTGGGCCCTCTGGCACCACAAGGAATCCCCCTCATGCCCTAATGTCTTAATTCTCACTTTAAAGGGATTGTTCTCCTCCTGAGAGCCCTGGAAGCCACCTCTGAGCATGGATGTGCCCTCCCCATTCTCGCTTGGCCCTCACTGCTCCATCCTGGGAGGTTTCAGCCCAGTTCAGCTTCCTCACTTCCCTTTCCAGCCACAATCCCTTTCCACACATTCCTGTTCCCTCCCAGAGTTCCCTGAGCAGACCAGCTCTGGATTCCATCCCTGCTAAAGCTGGTGATTTCCCCACCCTGGACATCCTTGGAAGCTCCCTGGGTGTCTCCATCCTCAGCCTGCTTTGTGGCATCCCTTACTCAGCTATTCCTCAAAGTCCCTCTCTGAAAAACCTCTATTATTTCTAAAAATACCCAATTCTACCCATCAAAAAAATTATATTTCTAAAAAAAAAAAAAAAAACAACACAACCCTATTTCTAAAAGCTCACAGAACACAAGAATTGGCAGAAAACCCTGCCACTCCTCATTTTCACTCCTGGACTTCCAAATGCCAAATCGGTGCTTTATTCACTTCCGAAACATCACTGGAGAGGTTCTGGCCGGAGTGGCTGGGCCAGGTTTTTCTCCAGGCTCCCTAAAAATGGATGATTACTCACTGCTGATGGGCTTCCCTTTCCTTTTCCCAACAATTCGCTGGTGTCACATCCTGACGGAAGTTCAGTGTCACCTCTGTCCTCCCTGATTTCTGACCCGGACACACAACGGCTCTGCTGGCCCTTTAGATTTAAATCTCTGCAGGTATTTAGGGAATTATCTTGGATTTTCCTTGCTTTTGTCTTTCTTTCTGCTGGTTAAACCAAGCACAGCATTTCCTGCTGCTGCCAAATAAAGCTCAAACCCAGAACGAGACTCCACACACAGCAAAGGGCTGTAAAAATATTCTCAGCTGAGACAACTTCAATCTACTTTTCCTATCTAAATGTTTTTTTTTTTTTTTCTTTTTTTTCCAAGCCTTTTATTCATGACACCTGGGAGAGAAGGTGAATCCCAGCAGGACTAACACCCTATTTTTCACTAGCACGTATTTCCAGGGAGTATTTCCAGCAAGGAAAAAGAGACAAATATAGGAATTTACAAGTTTTTTTTCTTACAAACAAGACTCAGACAGACAAAGCTGCTCTTCTTTCCTTTTCCATCTGCTCTTGTGTTCTATTTATTCTAACCTTGCAATGATAATTGCTCCTGAAAAGCCACTTCTTGCTCAGTGGTAGCTCACAGTTGCTATGGAGGTTAAAATTACTCTCTTCAAAGTGTTTGGGAGTTTGGTTTTAGTTTCATTAAAGATTTCAGCAGTTTAGCAGCAGCCCTTGACAGCAGGATGCGCCTGTGTGAGTGACCAGCGAGTGGGAATTGGTTCTGGATTGGGATGAAGCACGTTTTTAAAACTGCAGCATTTAAGTCTCTTGAATTCGAGTCTTTCTTCCAAACTTCCCAGGCATTTCATGGCTAATTTCCATTTAAAAACTGCGATTTGACTGTGGGAGAAGTGGGGGATGAATTCCCAGAGCAGCACTGAGTGGCAAAGGCCACAGATTTCTATCAGCAGTTTGTTTGTCTGACAAAGAACAGATTTATACCGAACAATGGGGATCCCTCATAAAAAAAAAAAGACCCAGAGAGCAGAACAACAACTTCTGTTTGGTATGAAACTGACAGCAAAGACAGAGCTTTGGAAATTGTTTTCACTCTGGGCTCTCAAAAACTCAGCAGATTATTACCCTTGAATAGAAATATGCGAGTAAATATATCTATAAATATCAATACGTATAGAAATATATATAAAATATACACGAAATCTTTAAAAATAGATTAAAAATTGGTTTAAACAATCTAAATATATATAAATAACTCCAGGCCAAGCCACTAAGAATGGTCTGAGGAGCACATACATACCTACAGTGAACCACAATTGGTCCAGCATGGGCGGGATTCAAGGTTTTGACTTTTTTCAGGAATTTCAGCATGCCAATAGGTGTGAAAGGCACCCCAAAATCCGGCCAGCTGGTGAAGTGGAGCTGTGTGACGAGCCTTGGAGCTTTGCATCCCTCGTGGAGCTGCAGGAACACCAAGACTCTGAGTCTGCCATCTCATTTCTCATGCAAAGAGCCATAAACAAACTGCCATGGTTATTTATGGCTTTATTCCCCACCACACTCCTGGCCTGACTCAAAGATTGGGAGTGTGTGTAAAATGAAAGCACTAAGGAAAAACATCATTTAGAATTAATTTTCAGTGGAATAATCCCAGGACAGGATTGCAAAGAGTGAGACAGACTCTCCCAAACAGATCCAAATTCACTCATTTTTCTATCTGTGCGATTTTTTTTTTTTCCCCCAAAAAAGATCAAGTCCCTGCTCCTGTGCTGGGCGGTCCCAAGGCATCACTGAGCACGGAAATCCAGAACCTCTCCCAACCCATGAACTGCAGTGGATATTCTGCGAGCAGACCCTGCTTCCATGCCCAGGAGAGGCACCACGCCTTTCCCCACTCACGAATTAACTGCCTGCACTCCTTCCAAGCAAATCTTTGGGGTGTGATGAGCCCCGGGAGCAGCCGTGCCCTCACCGACTGCACGCAGAACTTGCGGATGGTGTAATCCACCAGCACGATGCAATCATCCACTGACACACGGATATTCCCGTAGGTCCAGCAGCCCTGGTCAGGCCAGTACTGGAAGCACTTTTCCTGCACAAAAAACACAGGGAATTTTTATCTTCTTTTTGCCAGAGTCGGGATTAAATGTGTGAGAGGGTATTTCTTGTTTGGACTCAGATGTTTATTAATTCTTATCTATGGTACAGTTTTCACAAACCGTGAGTTCTACGGCACTTCCAGCTAACAAAGTAAAAATGGAGCTGTATCTCTCTCTCTACAAGGCCTTTTATGGATAAACTGTCCAATTAAGAAATGACACCTAAATTATTTTTACTTTTAACCCAATAACCAAACACCCCTGGCCCGCAATCTTCTATCCAATTACAAAAAACCACCCAGACCCATGAAGAAGGTGAAAAAGAACGACCCAGCCTCTGCCCTAAATCCTTTATCTTGCTTTATATCTATTACTATATTCTAAACCCTTAAACTCTGAGTTTTGCACCCTGTGATATCACACACTTCTATCCAAACTCCACACCCACAATCCCAGTGCTGTCACTCAGTTTTGGAGCCTGTTCTACAGCCTTAGGTCAATGCAGTGTTTGCCTGGGGGTCAGAGCCTGTCTGCACAGAAAGTCTAAAATTCTCAGTGCCCAGGGCTCCAAGAGGAATTTGAGAACCAAACACAGGGAATTTCATCACCCTGACTCTGCCCTCGCTGCCGAGCACTCACAGCTGGAACCAGGGAAGGTGAGCACAGCTGTGAGTGTGCAGAGCTCCTCAGCTGGCACAACTTCAGCACCCTGCTGCTGCTTCTTAAACTGATGCAGAGAAGGTGAGAACAGCTTTGAATTGTTTTTTAACATACTCAGCCCCCACAGCTTTTGTTTCAGTTTGGCAGCTTTGTTACAGGCTGTCCAGCTGTTGGGACTGCGAGGTCTCCACTCTGTTTTCAAGCTTTAGCTGCAGCCAGTGAGAAATTCAAAGCAGTTCTCCTTTGGCATCATCAGGAATATCCAGATTTAGCAATTCTGGCTGCTCACACTGGGAATTGGCCCTCATGGCCTGGCTTTGCTGTTGGAGCTTCACCAAGCAGCAGTACAAGAGCAGGAAAATCAAGTCCAGGAGGAAAACAAGGAACGCCCGTCCTTAGGGGACAGGAAGGAACAGCAGCACCCTCACAACGAAGCAGCTTTAATTTCTCATGGTTTAGCTGACAAACTGTGTATTTTGACACCTAATACTCAGGAAAATGAACAGTTTTATCTTCATCCCTAACCAATCCCATCCACGAGTGCAGCCTCACACTGGGATAAAACCACGCGAGTTTCCCTTTGGCTCTGGGCTCTGCAGGACACAAGTGGCCATCAGAATTTTCTCCTTGAGATCACCTGATATAAATGGGTACTTTAGACGTGAAAACTACATTTCTGAGTGGGAACTCAGCTGTGCTGACAGGGGCCAGGGCAGGAAGTGGTCAGAAAAGCACCAGGTCAGACCCTGAGCAGCCACACTGCTTTTGGAGCACAGGGGACATCTCAGAGCAGAGTGAAAGCTCTTTACCTCTTTTCTTTCTTTCAGGTTGGTTAACATGACAATAATGGCTGATCTCTGCTCCCAGATCATCCTCCAGAAGTCATTGACTGTTTCCTGCTTGGGTCCTGCGGACAGAACAGGGCAATGCTCAGGAGAGGGGATGGAGCAGATCCCGGAGCAGTCCCACAGCCCTGCTGGGCACCCTCCCAGAGCTGGGTTTGCTACACCTGCACAGATCTGGAATACACCAAATTTGTATATTTATGTATTAAATAACCCCCTCACGTTTTCTTTTACATAATCATGCACCCAAATCTACATTTTTAGAAGGAATCTCCTCTCTGGAAATATCTCTCACAGAATCACAGAATGGTCTGAGTTGGAAAGGACTTTAAAAATAATTTACTTTCCACCCCTGCCATGGCAGGGACACCTTCCACTGTCCCAGGCTGCTCCCAGCCCCAGTGTCCAACCTGGCCTTGGGCAGGGATCCAGGGGCAGCCACAGCTGCTCTGGGCACCCTGTGCCAGGGCCTCAACACCCTCACAGGGGACAATTTCTGCCCAAAATCCCATCTAAATCTCCCCATTTTCAGCTTAAAACCATTCCCTGTGTCTTGTCCCTCCATCCCTTGTCCCCAGCCCTCCTGGAGCCCCTTTAGGCACTGGAAGATTCTCTACCACATTAATTCTTAAATATTATTTTAACTACAGCAGGAGCAACATTTAGAATTCCTACTCTGCAGCTCCTCCCCATGCCAAGGTTCCCTTTGGACCACAACAAACTTGGAATGGTTCATCAGGAGACACCAATTTGGAAGCAGAGAGGGTCTGGAGGGGGAAATGAGCCTCTGCTCAGACCACAACCTGCAGGTCTAGAGGCAGTTGGTCACCTCACACATATTTCAAGTTCATTTCAACTGTAACCTCTGAATCCAGCCTCACACCTGACCACCACCTGCAGCTCAAAATAACCTTTCAAACACATCTATGATTAAATGTGCTCAGCCCTAAGCTAGAGAGGAGAGAGAAATGAGAATGAATTACCTTGTGCTGCAATGAATTTATTCTTTTCTTTATAACCCTGTGGAAATAAATGCCACAGAAGTTAAGAGGTGAAAGGCCAATGTGTGCTAGCAGAGAATCACTTCTTTAATTCCCAAAGTTTGGCCAGCTGTGGGCAACTCTCAACTCACATCTATATATGATGCATTAATGTAGTCTGAAGGTGGGACTCCATCAATTTGGGTCAAGATCACTCTGGAATGATCATCTGAAAAGAAACAAGGACATTGGCAAGTTATTAAATCTGAAATTTCCTTGCAAGCAGGAGGCCTGGAAAAGCACAGAGTTCCCAAAACACAGGCAAGACATGAACAGCATTTCTGACCAGTGAAATCTGTGTTATTTGAGTATTTTCAGCACATGAACACTACCAGCAGCCTGCTCAGTACCAAAATTAATTGTCTGGTAAAAAGAAAAGCAAATATCTTACATGGCAGGATGTTGGGATATCTGTTCTTCTCCCTGTTTTCTTCCTTATTTGCCATTTCAAACGTTCCCTGCACATATCCAGAGGTTAATGACTAGAAAAAAAAAAAATATATATATACACAAAGTGTTAGAAAACAAATAATTCTGACTGCACATGGCTTAGGGAAAATTTGCATCCAACACAACTAAATATATTTCAACTCTTTTCCCCCCCAGTAACTTTAATTCCTCCCCAACAGGCAACTACATCCTGGCAGATGAGTTCAGCCGTTGGGGAGAGGGAAGGGAATGGGTTTTTTTTCCCCTCGGAGATCACAGTTATTTAGCAAATCGTTGAACTCCGAGGCGCTGCCTGGAGCTGCCATCTGCCGCGGTGACGCCGAGCGCGACCACAGCCACCGCCGGCACCCACGCCGGGCTCAGGCACACACACGGGGCTGGGGACACCAAACAGCCAACGCCTCGCTCAGCCCTGCAGGTGAAGGCCCAGCCCTGGGTGAAAAGGAGGAAGGGAAAAAAAAATCTGCGGGTTTTGTACGCGGCGTGAGTTGAGTTCTGCGTGAGCCGAGCGCTGGTGAATTTAGTCTGGCTTAAAAAAAAAACCAAACCCAAACAGTCATGGAGGGCAATAAACCAAAGGACAAAACAGAGAAGAGGGTGAAGATGAAAGCAAGCAGGTGCCCAAGGCAGAGCTTCTCCACAGCTGAGACGCTGCCGCTGCAGATGGACCAAACCAGACCCGGATTTCGAGGAGTTCCTTTAAGTGGACTCCCCAAAGTTCCTTGAACTGAACTCCAAAACCCCCAGGGCCAGCAAGGTGGATCCCACTGAGGTAAAATCCCAGCGGTTTGGGGAGGCACCACCACCTTCACCCACACCCCAGCCCAGTCTGAGTCACACAGGGCAAGGAAAAACGTGGTCAGGGAGGGAGAGCCAAGGCCGGCAGCCCCGCCTGGCTGGCAGAGAGCGGGGCTGGAATTCCCCCCAGAACAGCAGAGGTTGTCAGGGTGACACAGGAGGAGAGGGGGGCACGGGCAGCACTGATCCTCCACCACACAGGAAACTGCGCCCTGCACTTGTGGGTTTGGTCTGCTGGGGCTTCTATGGCACACAAAGCCGTGAATGGAAAAGAAAGGAGGGGAAAAGAGGGCTGAGGAAGAAAGCTGCTTAATTCCTGATGTGAATGAAGCTTATGGCTTGTTATCAGCCCGTTTTGCTGATTAAAGGACATTTATGAAGCACAAAAACTAAATTTTTGTGTAAAAAGGAAGAGTGGAAGGTGTCCTGCCCATGGCAAGGGCTTGGAGCTGGATGATCTTTAGGCTCCTTCCAACCCAAACCATCTCCGACTGTATGAAATAATTACCTTTTTAAACACAATCTCTTCAAACTTAAGTCACTAATTTTTAATCAACAGCCTTAGAAGTTGTGGCTTTTCACGTGAAAAACACACCAAAAGGAATTATCTTTGGCCAAGTCACCTCTCCATGCCCTGCTCCTGACCTCTGCAAGGCCACGGCATCTTCCCAGGAAGCTCCTTGTGGCCCAGAGTGGGTGGTGAGCCCAGAGCAGAGCCCAGCTCCTGCTCCCACCCATGGGGAGGATGTGATTCACCCCGCCTGCTCCTCAGCACATCCTCCCATCGCCCCAAATCACGAGGAGCTGACGAGTCCTGCTGGCCCTGGGTCATCTGCTGCCACCACACCCACCTGTCCCTGCTGGGCAGCAAGCCTAAAATCCCACTGAAGCTTTGAGAGGCTGGACCAACCCAGGATCAGCACAATTCCTCCTTTTTTAGCACTGAACACGCCAAATTTCCTCCTTTTTTTAGCACCAAATGAGCCAAATTTCCTCCTTTTTTTAGCACCAAATGAGCCAAATTTCCTCCTTTTTTTAGCACCAAATGAGCCAAATTTCCTCCTTTTTTTAGCACTGAACAAGCCACAGGGATGTCTTAATCCAGCCAGAATTAAAATTTCAAAAGAAAACTTTCAAAAGGAAGCTTTTCTGTAATTAATCTGAAAATCAAGGCAATAATCCCAAACTTCTAGGGATGATCAACAGAGGTGGGGGCTTTACAGAAAAGAAAAAAAAAAAATTAAATTTTTTTAAATTAAATTTTTAAATTAAATTTTAATTAAATTTTTTAATTAATTTTTTTTTAAATTAAATATTTTTTTTCCTTTTTTTTCCTGTGAAGAAAGAACACGCTGTTCTAGCACCCAATGTTCACAAAGGACTCACATAAAAAAAGGAGTCTCTGCTATTTCATGAGTGTCAAAGGGGTGCAATGCACCTCTTAAGGGTCATTCAGGCTTTAAGGACAAAATCAAAGGTGCTGGAGAGCACCATTAGGCACATATATCTATGAGAAATGTCTTCAAAATCAGGGACTGTCCTCAAAACTCTTTTCTGCCTGCTGGGTGTCTTCATCTTTCAGTGTCTGCTTTATTTTTACCAAAAAAAATCACTCAGGGCCAAACTTCTCAGATTGGTTCACGTGCCTGGGCAGTGCTGGCTCCATTTTCAGCCCAAATTTGTTCCTAATTCCCACTGGAGCTCCTGTAGCTTCATTCCCAGGGATACTTACTGGATAATTGGGACTTAAATAGCCTTGAATAGACACCATTTTGGGGTTCACTTCCTTGACTTGCTAGAGAGAGCTCACATCTCGTGAGTTTGTAATAGATAAAGATAATAAATCTCAGAGTGAGACTTCAAAAACAGTGTCTCCTGAGTTTTATTCATGCTGACCTTGGAGCAGGAAAGAGCCAGGAGCTCCGGCATGTGGGATCAGGCCATGAGGAGTGAGCACAGACCCCTGGAGCATCCCCAGGGCTGGGCTGAGGCACAGAACCAGAGAATCATGGCATGGTTTGGGTTGGAAGGATCTCATAAAGCTCATCCAGTCCCACCCTTCCATGGGCAGAGACACCTTCCACTATCCCAGGGTGCTCCAAGCCCTGTCCAACCTGGCCTTGGACACTTCCAGCCCCCTCAGGCTGAAGCAGACAGGAAAAAAACCCCACATCGAGCATCAACCCCACCACTGCTCATTTTTGGGGATCAAACCCCAGGGTTTGGGTGTGGACAGAATCCCACACGCCCTCACAGCACGGGGCAGAAAATTACCGAAGCAAAGAGCGGTTTAAAAATCAAAGCAGATTGTTTGTTTCACTCTGAACCTCCGAGCAAACGAACCCGGAGAGTCAAAATTCACCGGCGCACCCCGTGTCAAGCTGGTTCTCACTTCCATTTTGTCGGCTTTGATAAGGATTTCCACAATGCTCCCTGTCTGATAAGGCAAAATTCTGTGGTTTAAATTTACCATCGACCAAACTGCAGCTCTAAATATGCTCCCAATTAAGGAGGTAACAACAGCCGGCCTAATCGACACATGCATTGGCTCCCCCTAATCCACGCCTGACATTTAAGCTCCTGCTTTGCTTCTGCTGTGAAGGGGAAGTGAAAAGAAGTCATCAAAAGCCTGGAAAAGGCCCCAAACGCAGAGGAATCCTGCAGGAGCTCAGCACAGACTCCAGGTACAGCTCAAGCCCACGGCCACATTCAGGCTCTGGCACAAAACCCTGCCCAGGGCCAGGCTCAACTGGAGAACCCTGAAAGCTGAGACACCTCCCAAAAACTCTGTGCTGGGGCACGGGAGCCGCAAAGAGGGGAGTGCTGCCGTGGTAACCAAGAGCAAAGAAAGTTGAATTATCGGGAAAAAAGAAGTCAAACCCCACCAGGGCAATGTCAAGGTCACACTGTGTCCTCTCCTCTGAGTACTTCCCACAGAGGTGAAACACCCAGATGCCCTAAAACCCCTCCACCACTATCAAGAAAATCAATGCTAAAGAGATACAGATTCAAAGTTCCTCTCCTCCAGCTTCAGCCAAGCACAAAAGACCTTCTTTACAAGTTAGCAGGAGGCAAACAGCTCAAATAATGCCAATTTAGCATCATAAATCAGTAAAAATTCCAGGTTTTATCCAGATGGAGGATCCCCACACGTGACAGAACCCACAGGAACAGCACCAAACACAAGAATTATTAATACTCGCAGGTGCTTTGGGCTTCCCCCTGTCTTCAGCCATCCACATGTAAAAACTTACATTAAACTCTTCCCTGAAGAGCTTCCCCTCGTCTGCCGAGCGTATCCGGATTTCCTCCTCCAGGTTTTCCACTGGAATAGGGAAATACTTCTTGGGGCCCGAGGGAGACCTGCTGAGCAGCATGACCCGTTGCTGTTCTGTCAGGACAAGGGCAGGATGTGTAAAAGGCACGGCCAGAGCCAGAGATTTTCCAAACACAAATTAACCTTGACGCTGAAAGATGCCAAAACTTCTAACCACGACACTGCGAGGTGACAAAGGCGATTTAAAGGAAATTAAAGCACCAAATCATAGGCCAGGGGGTTGCTTTGGGAACATAATGATATCAAGAAGAACCACTACAGGTGAAATCCATGATTTCTCTATTTACACTGGATTAAAAAGTGACCAAGTCTTACTCAGAAAAGGAGAAGGTTCTTTCTGCTGACAGGGCGAGGACAGCGTTTGGCACCTATCACCAAGGAGACGCTGCGAGATTATTTCATTTTGAGGGGAAATAATGATGATAATAATAAAAAATAATTTATCTTTAACTTGGCAGCCTACAGAAAACCGTGCCCCGAGAGGAGCTGCTGCCCCTGTGCACAGGAACAACCCAGCAGGAAGCTGATGGGTATTTTTAGGGTTTTGACTTTCCCTCCGACTGCCACCCTCTTTGACTCGCTCATCACTTCACACATGGCCAAGTGGGACTGACACAAACCACGGAGTGAACATTTTATCTTTAACTTTATCGTTTTTCTCTGGGTTGTGGTTTAAACAGCTTGCCCCAGCCCTCCAAGGTTTGAGCTGGGCTCCACAGAGGAGCCAGCCCGGGGCTCCCCACGGGCAGAAACAAACCCAGCACAACTCGAACCAGTGGGAAACATTTTGAACTCCTCAGAGTGTTTTATTTCAGCACCTCCGGCTTCAAAGTGCCCCATCTCAACCCCCTGCTTCACGTTCAGAAGCCACCCAGTGCCTTCACAAAGTGCTAAGGACTTTTTTCCCTCATTTTAAGAAGAAATACTAAAATTCCTTCTCTAAACACAAGGATCACAGCGTCACAAGCCTGATCCCAGCTGGCATCCTGGTGAAACACCTCCAAGGAGCCCAGGAAAGTTTTACACGGAAACATTTGCTGCATCACAACTCAAAGCGAAACCTCTCTCAAACCAGCAACTGAAAGTTAAGATTTTCTATAGACTGCTTGAGTATGGATTTCTAAATATGGATTTCTGTTCCAAGGCCAGCTTGGATGGGACAACCAAGTGCTGGAAGATGTCCCTGCACAGGGCACGAGGGTTGGAACTGGAAGAGTTTAAGGTCCCTTCCAACTCAAACCGCTTGTGATCGTATTTTTTTCAAACTATTTTCTCTTTAATAACAGCCCCGTCACTTACATTAGAAATAAAAGCAAACTTTGAGGAATTGTGAGTTAAAGAACACGGTGCGCACAAATAAGAACGAGAGTTTGGAAGCATATCTCTCCATACCTTGTTCTTCCAAGATCCCATTCGGCATCTTTTTGTCGCCGGAGTTGACCACAGCTTTCCTGTGTCTCCTGAACCTGGAACAGAGGCACCACGTTAACCTGGCAGTTCTGGCAAGAGGAAACCAGCATTTCCCCCCGCTCAGCCCCTTTTCCACAAACCATGTAATTCTGGAGAAGCTCTTTCTGTTCATGCTGGCAGGGAGAGCAGGGCGGGCACGGCCCCGTCTGCGCCGCGGCTCTGCCTCGCTCCCGCTTCCGTGGGAGGGCACAAAGGACGGGGCTGGGCCCACAAACACCCACCTGAAAAAATACCCCACCAGCACCACGAAAATGATCACCACCAGCACCAGGATCAGCAGGGAGGTCAGCAGCTCCTTGTGCAAGGTGTTCTCCTCGGTAGAGTCTGGGGATGGAACAAGAAACGTGGAATATTTAGACGTGGATTGCCTCATCTGGCACAAAATCCGTGCTTCAGGCACCAAAAATTCTGTCCAATCGTCTGCCTCTGCTTACTAAAAGCAACTAATTACTTGACACCGGCAAAGCTCAAATTGAAAGTTAATTTTTTTTTTTTCCTCCTCCTCAAAATCACAACCAAACCACTGCTGCTGAGAAAATCAAGGATATTTTTAAATTTACCTGTAATCAAAAGAAGTCAGCTATAAGGTACCAAGCTGAATTTGAAACCCACTGTAATTTGTGCCCTCGTGCACATCAGCTGCTTCTCCACCACCCAAAAACGCCACCTTTCATACAGATTTCATTCACTGAAATTCTATACAAGCATAAGAGCAAGCAGGAATAATGACATTTTTCTCAGAACAGAGATTAAAGAGCATCTTTGTTATATCAGCCACGAACTCTGAGTCGCACCCTTCTGTTCACAGTGTTTCATGGATGTTTCTCTTTACCTTTCACTTTCACTATGCTTCTGTAACCTTTTCGTTCTACTGAATAATTCAACACAGAACAGATTAAAATCATTAAAAACCCGACATGTTTCATTGAGGGAAGCCAAACTCCCAATCTGAACCTTCAGCAAGAAAAACACAACCCTACAACCACTCTTCCAAAATTAAGGCAATTTCTGTTGCTGCTGGTTATTTGGGAGGGACTGGGCTGGAATTCCCAGAGCAGCTGTGGCTGCCCCTGGATCCCTGGAAGTGTCCCAGGCCAGGCTGGACAGGGCTTGGAGCACCGTGGGATGGTGGAAGGTGTCCCTGCCATGGCAGGGGTGGCACTGGATGATTTTTAAGGTCCCTTCCATCCCAAACAATTCTGGGATTCAGTAAAATCTTTTGTTGAAAAACCTCCCAGCTTCCAACGGAGCTGAAATCCAAGATGGGACCAGATGGGAAGAGTCTCTGCATCAATTAAAAGAGGATCCCCACTTTCAAAGAAGAGGGTTTAGGGTAGGATATGAAAATATATTCTGAATAATGTCACAGACATTATTTAAATTATTATTATTTAAATATTCCAAATGGATTAATGAACTCATAAATTAATTCCATCAAAATATGTTCAACTCCAATGGAATGGTTTGGGCTTAAGTGAGTTTTTCCAGAAATTTCAAGCTTAAGAGAGAAAAAATCAGGACTGTTTGGTGTGGAGAAGAGAAGGGAGAGCTCAGAGCCCCTGCCAGGGCCTGAAGTGGCTCCAGGAGAGCTGGAGAGGGACTGGGGACAAGGGATGGAGGGACAGGACACAGGGAATAGCTTTAGGCTGACAGTGGGGAGATTTAGATGGGATTTTGGGCAGGAATTGTTCCCAGTGAGGGTGTTGAGGCCCTGGCACAGGGTGCCCAGAGCAGCTGTGGCTGCCCCTGGATCCCTGGCAGTGCCCAAGGCCAGGTTGGACATTGGGGCTTGGAGCAGCCTGGGACAGTGGGAGGTGTCCCTGCCATGGCAGGGGTGGCACTGGATGGGATTTAAGGTCCCTTCCATCCCAAACAATTCTGGGATTCAATAAATATTTAGGAGTAGATAACACCTGCAGTAATTCAGGAAGGATTCATGCGGATCAAACCAATGCCCAGCACTGATGCCTGCAAAACCATTTGAGTCTCGGGGGCAGCTGGAAACTCTCTGGGTGCTCCACCAGGGTATGAGGGCATGGGAAAGAATTCCTTTAGAGGCACAGGTGAGCTCGGGACACACAGGGAGAAAAGGGCTCCTAAGCCAACACCAGAATGCACAGACAGGGAAGGCAATAAAACACTCGGGGGATGACATTTCAGCGGTGCATCAAGATAAAAGTGACAGGCATGACAAAACCGCAAACAGAAGCCATGACTTGGCAGGGTTTCAGGAAAGCACTCCTGGAAGGAGTGTCTGGATGAGGATGAATAACCCCCCAACACTTTCTGTGAGGTGTTTTGCAACTCCGTCTGGAATCTAAGGGCTGGCAAGGAAACAGACCAAAAAAAAAAAAAAAAAATCCCTATTTTTGTCCCTCACAGACACAACTCAGCCACTTCCATGGAGTTTGCAAATGTCACCCTCAGGATCTCAGAAGGCTCCAGGATTTTGAGGTTTTGTTGCTTCTCTTCAGCTCTGGGACAAGAACCCATGACATGAGAGGGGCGAAACAACAAGTTTGCATCACGAGGGAATTAAAATTTCCCTCAGACCATTACACAATAAAAAAAAAATCACCCCCTCTCTTCCTTTCACAGGACTGCTGCACCATTTTTGGGGTGTCTTTGGAGAACTGATTCCCAGACAAACACTGAAAGCTCAACTGAAGCCAGGAAAAGAGAAGCTGAACCTTCTGCCAAACAACTGCCCCCACTTCTTTAGTCAAGGACAGAGCACCCCTGCCACGACTGATTTCATTCTCTGCCCCGAGATCTCGCCTCTCCTGCTACCATTTCACAAGGAAATTGGGTCAAAATCCACAAGAAGTCCCTTTTCCCTTATACCTGGGCGCATCTGTTCCTTGCAGCTGCTTCCCAGTGGCTCCGCCCTTGAAGAGCCTGTGAGTAAGGCACAGTGTGGCCTCATTTTTTACCTCTATTTTCTTTAATATCAGTAAATTTATAAATGTAGCCCCCAAATTGCATTTTTTAAAAAGAAAGTTAAATTTTAAGAATGTTAAAATTGAGGCCACTGCAGGCTCAGAGGCTGAAACATCTCTGGCCAACACAACTGTCTACAGACCCAGGGGGAATTTCAAGGGGAACAAAGGCCTGAAGTAACTTTTTAATCACAATTCCTTTAAAAATTGATGACTGAAGCACTGGAATAAATGAATGCAGGAGAGACAAATCCTCCAAAGCAGGGAAGCTTTTCCACTGCTCCCACTCCAGGAATTGTGGCCCAAAATCACCGGGATTTCTGTTCACAGGCAGCTAAAGACCATTCCAAGGGTATTTTTTGTAGAGATAGAATGAAAAAGTGACTTTAACATTCACCAGAGAGGGGGGTTATCACCAGGAGGGTGCTGCCAGCCCCTGGCCTTCCAAGGCTGACTCAGGGCTCTCCCTGCCTCAATTCCTGGTGCTGCTGGCCCACGGCTCTTTCTGGAAGTGCAGCACCATCTCCTCCAGGGTGGGATGTTCCCACTTCCCACGAGCGACAAACACAAAGGAAACAGGGAATTAACAGTGTGCACATCAGTGATGCCCCCTCCACACCTCTGATTTTCTCCAACCTTGGCGATTTCTCCATCCTTTGCATTTTTTGGTTAAATTGTGTGATTAAAAGCATGATTAAAATACTTTTTTCCCCCCCTCTACAAAAGCAAACTGGGTTGCTGTTTTTGTTTAGGGCAAAGTTTGCCCTAAACCTGAAATTATTCTGGTGAGTGACACACAAAACAAAATCTTCTCTTTGTGAGCACAGGAGAAATCCCACCAGAACCAACCCTACTTCTGCACAGGTCTGATCTTTTTTTCCAAAACCCAGAGATAGCACAAACGATTGTCCAACAGGGAATGTGACAAAACCCACACCAAACCCTCTCAGGTTGTTTTTGGAAGAGAAAACCCCAACCCTGCCATGGCTGCAGGAGGGAAGCAGCCGATAACCAGGAGATCTGTTTGGCACATGTGAAGCACAAACCCAAATCAGAGAAAAAATATGAAATAAAGGAAGGGCAAAGGCAAAAAAGACAGGTAGGGGAGGGAAAGCAGCACCCAGAGCCAGCAGAGAACAGGAGGCAAGCAGCAGTGAATGTGAGTTTAACATCTCAGAGCTGGATCCCACTTGGGCAAAGCCACACATCCCACCTGGCACGGCAGTCACAGAATCTGGGTCTGGGCTGGAGGGACCTTTAAATGTCACCCAATCCAACCCCCCATCCCAAAACACCCATCTCTGAAGTTCTGCTCTGCAAACTAATTCTTGGAATTGAGTCTCTAACAGCAGAGCATCCCTCTGGCATTTAAATACCAAACAAAATGAGCCAGATTCCTTCTTCACAGCTCAGTTTTCTGATGCTGCCTCATGTTCTCCACCACGAGGCTCGCAGGGAAGCACCACCCCTGGGTCCCTCCTGGAGATTACAGAGTCACAGAATGGTCTGGGCTGGAAAGGACCTTAAAAACCACCCAGTGCCACCCCTGCCATGGCAGGGACACCTCCCACTGTCCCAGGCTGCTCCAGCCCCAGTGTCCAACCTGGCCTTGGGCACTGCCAGGGATCCAGGGGCAGCCACAGCTGCTCTGGGAATTCCATCCCAGCTCCTCCCCACCCTGCCCGGGAACAATTCCTGACAAATCTCCCATCCATCCCTAAACAGGACTCCCAAAGCTGCCCCATTTCCTGCCCTTCAACCTACAACTCCTGATAAATTAATTCCCTCTGAAGGTTCACACATCAGTGATGAGAAGGAATTCAAAGGCACCATGAACCCTCCTGGAGTAAATACCAGTGGAATGGAAACATTTGGAAAGGTATTTAAAGATTTACAACTGCAACTCCCAGGCTGCTTTCACATTTCAACGACCTCCCAAGTAAAAATACAAGAGGAAGTAAAACTATCCAGACTATGATTAATCCTGGGGAGTTTACAAATATTTGAATTGCCAGGAGTTACGGGATTGTCACGGACAATATCACGAACAAACAGTCTGTAACAAGGATCTGAGCGCACTGAGGTGTCTCTACTGGAAATAAACATTTATTTATGCAAATCCTAATAAATATCAGCTTGGAAGTCAGAACTAGATGGTCCCTTCCAACTCAAACCATTCTGTGGTTTGATGGTTTATATTTATTTAATGCAGTTGAATACCTGGAGTAAATACCAGGGCAAATTTCCAGTAAATGGCAGAGCAATAAACCCCAGAAAATTCCCATTTTGTGAAAGGGCAGTTTCATGGCAGCAATTTCAGGGTGTTCTTGGAAGAAGTAAAATGGCAGAAGTGCTAAAAATCGATCCATCCAGACAAGGTAACCATGTTTTAAATAGAAACAAAGCTGACATTGTAATTCAGCAAATCTTTTGGGGGAAAAAAAAATACAAGGCAGCTCAAATAATGACATGAAATCATTTATACCTATTCCTTTCAGAATCAAAAGTATCTTTTGGGATCGCTCATCACATTAGCATGCCAAAGGAAAGCTGAAATTTTTTTAGGATCTTTTCATTCTTTCCAGAGTCTGTTAAATGGAGTTTTCTTTATGCTTCAATCAAAAATCTTCATTTTTGCATTTATAAAGGCCTTCAATGGCTCTCAAATTGATTAGATAATCCAATTATCTTGGCAGTCTTTCTGCAGCAATGTATTTTCAGGGTGCACTGACTCCTCTGTCAGACAAAACTCTTCCTCACCGTAAAGCCACGAAGGCTTTGCTGTTTAGGAAAAACAGTTTAGTCACACCAATCATGTCCAAATCATATCACTGAAATTAGGATTTAATTAAAATAGGGACGATCAGATTACTTTTATCCATATTATCAGGCTTAAATTCAACACATTTTGGAATTAAGCGTTGAAGATGAACAACACTGATGGCAAAACTCCCTTTGTACTCATGTTATTAAAATTCTGGGAAGCGACAAAAAGCAAGAGTGACTTCCCCTTCTCAATTCCCGTGTTCTGACATGTTCAGCCCAGTATTAGTAACTTGTTTTTTTCTACAGCTCCAGGTGCCAGACAAGAAGGAGGGGCCAAAAACTACTCGACAACGCTGATTAATTAGCGCATTTACGCTCGGTTAAAGCTTTGTTTCTATTAATAATTTGGTTCTTTTGGAAGCACCAAGCACAGCCATGCTCAGATTGTCACTGCTGATGGTGGAGCCCCTTGGTTCCCCAACCTCCACTTCCCCTCCCGAGCTCTGGGAGTGCCGGGGAAGAGCTGCACCCGCCCTGCAGTCACACCCTGGAGAAGGCAAAGGCTCACAGCTGAATTAGAAGCCAATCAAGGACAGGTTTGGGATGGAAAGACCCTCAAAATGATCCTGTTGCACCCCTGCCATGGCAGGGACACCTTCCACTGTCCCAAGCCCCATCCAGCCTGGCTTTGGGCACTGCCAGGGATCCAGGGGCAGCCACAGCTGCTCTGGGCACCCTGTGCCAGGGCCACCCCAACCTCATTTTCTTCCCCAGATCCCATCTAAATCTCCTCTATTTCCATTTAAATTACAACAACTGAGAACCAAAACAACTCCAAGGGGCCAGGAGCCAAGCCCAGCATTCGATTCATCTCAGGGATGTGAAGTTCACAGGCAGGTGAAAAGCAAATAAATCAACAAATGAGCCTTCTATGAAACACCAGGTGTCAACAACAGTGGCCTAACAGTCATCAAAACGTGCTCACATTGCTCACATGGGACACTGGCAGCTTTATCTCCCTGGTTTGGGCTGGAAGGGGCCTCCAAGATTACCCCAGTCCAGCCCTTGGGCAGGGACACCTCGCACCATCCCAGGCTGCTCCAAGCCCTGTCCAACCTGGCCTCAGACACTTCTTCAAACCCCCGAATTTCCCCTGAACAAGCCCTTACCCAGGACTGCCACATGTTAGGATGTGGCTGTGGGAGGGTTTGAGGAGGAAGAAATTCTGCAAACAGAACCGAGGATGGATAGAAGGTGCTGTGGCGGCCCAGAGAGGAGGAGCTCGCTCTCAGCCCTGCGAACAACAACTCTGGTGTTTTCCACCTGACAGGACCTTCCACAGGACACCTGCACTTCTCACCCTCCTCGGGCCTGTGCATGAGAAAACACAGAACTCCTGCCAAGGCTCCTCGCGGTGTTCCAATCTATTCATCCTGTTATCTAATGAAAATTTACATCCTGTTATCTGTGCCCACATCTCCAGGGCAGCTCCTGCGCTGGAACCCTGGGCACTGAGAATTCTAGAGTTTCTGTGCTGACAGACACTGACCCCAGAGACAGCACTGCATTTGACCTGAGGCCGTGGAGAAGGCTTCCAAATATTCCAAAATTAAATAACAGAACTAGGATTATAGATGTGTAATCTGAATAGAAGCGTGTAATATCACACTGTAAAAAACTTAAGAGTTTAAAGTTTTAAGATACAGTAATATATGTATATAAAGCAAAATAAAAGTTTTAAAGCAGAAGCAAATCTTTCTTTTTCACCTTCTTCGTAAGTCTAGGTGGTATTTTAGAGTTAAATAGAAAAGTCCTCATTGCGGGCCAAGGGTGGTTGGTTATTGGGTTAAAAGTAAAAATAATTTAGGTGTCATTTCTTAATTGGACAGTTTATCACTAAAAGGCTTTATAGAGAGAGAGATGGAGAGCCATTGTTTTGTTTGTTAGCTAGGAGTGCTGTAGAACACACACTTTGAGAGACTAATATAAATAAGAATTAATAAGCATTCAAGTCCAAAAAAAAAAACACCCAACATCTCACACATTTAATCCCAAACCTAACCAAAAAAAACCCCCACACTCCTCGGCCCTGCAGACCTTGCAGCTCCTCCACCTCTGCCGCGTTTTTCCCCTTCCACGGGAAAGGGAAAGCGAAACCCCAGCGCCGCTCACGCGCAGCCCAAACCCAGAGGGCACCTGGCACCGTCAGAACTGCGCTAGTGGGGTCGAAGTCCTGCAGAAACACCCTGGGCTGTGCCAGCAGGGAAACCTCCCGGAGCACCCTGCCCATCCTACCCCCGCAGACCACGTCCTTACTGGTTGTCGTGGTTGTTTTGGGCAGCTCAGTTCCGTTGGGTGGCAGAGCCTGTGCAAAAGTGAAACTAACGCAGAGCAGCAGGAGCGAGCAGGAATGTTCCATCCTGGACCTGGAAGAAAGCAAAGCAGATGATAAATCTTCAGGTCAAATCGATATCGTGTTGGGTTTTTTGTTTCCTCATGGCAGAAGGAAGCTAAAAGTAAAAGCGATGTTTGCTTGGAATTTGAATTTATTTAAAGCCTGGTTTACACCCTTGTTGGAGTCCAGGGCATTCCTTTGGTTGCCCTGGAGGGTCGGGGACCTGGGCAGGGGGGTCTGGGACCCCAGCCCAGAGCTCAGAGAGACACTGGATTTGATTTCAGTCCATGGGAAAAACTTCCTGCACTGAGAGAAGGTTTACATGCCACAAGAATGTGAGAAATAGTAGTTTAGCTTATCACAGAATGAGAAAATAATAGTTTTAGGTTTCTAGCATTGAAGTGAATGGGGACAAGATGGAGAATCTGGGGCGTTGTCTCCTTCTCCTTCTTCTTCCCTCACTCCATTGCTGCATTGACGTGGCACAAAGTAGTTAGTGAGGATTGGGTCAAAGTAAAGATGACCTTTTTAGTAATAGTGATAGACATTGGTAAGAAATAGTAAACAAGAAATACGTAGTAATTAGTATAAAAGATAAGGACAGCCCAGCTCGGGGGGAGACGTGAGGAATCCATGCAGCTGCGAACATCTTGTCGGACTCCGAGAAAACTGTAAGATAAGAAACAATAAACGAAGTATGCAACCTTGAAAAATCTAAACCTGAGAACTCCGTCTCTTCCTTCGGCTCGGCTCAGAGCTGTGCAGGAGAGCAAGGACCCTGAAACCACCTCAATGTTGGGGTAAGCCCCCAACACACCCTCCCATCGCCTTAGCACTGAGTGTTCAGTTCTGATGCAAAAAGAAAATACTCGAGCACACCAAAAATTTATTAAGGAGGTTTTAAATCCAACAACTGCATGGCAACACTCAGCCAAGGTTCACAGACAACACCAGAAAATAGGGCAAAAATGCTCCTGCCATAAAAAAAGCCATCTGAGGACACTGAGGAAAAGATCCTGGGAGTCATTCCCAGAGAGAAGAGAAAAATTCCTAACAGAGGAAAAGTTTTTTACCACCAGGCAGCCCAGTAACACCAGAAAGTTCCAAGTCCCTTTTACACACACTTTTTTTTCCAGAGTTTCCTTATCCCACTTGACTCCTTTATCCACATGGAGATGAGGTGCTCCATGGATGAATTCCTTGGGGGAATGTTTGCCACAGCTGAGTCTGCTTTCGAAACACAAAATTTCAGGGTTGGTAAGACTAGAAAATAATTTCCAGTGTGAAGAAAATTGGAGAAAAAGTGTGAGGAGATCGTGCTGTCACTTAATTCAGGGAAATTCATAGATGGAGATAAATAAACACATCCAGAAATACTCCAATCCCTCTAAATGGAGGTGGAAAATAAATGTTGTTATTAATTTGTTGTGTATCTATCCAGTCCCTAATGAAAAGATTAATTAGGAGAGGCTCCCATCTCAGCCATTAGCCAGTTCTGCTTGATTTAGAAATATTTTCACACAACCTTTACTTTGTGCCTCCCACAAGTGGCAGGATTTATCCAGATGGTGGCTCTGCAGCCACTAAAATCCTATCCCTGGAAATGCTGCTCACCAGAGCTCCCTGTCTCAGGGTAATACACTGAATTTAACAGCGCAATTTCCACAGGGTGTTACACAGTCCTGCCTAACAACACACTGGAAAACCCAGGAATCTGGCACTCATTAGAACAACCATTGGAAAATCCCGCCTTTCCATGCAAAGTGGGATAACCCACCAGAAATAATCCCTGGATAAGCTCAAATATAGAAAAATCGCCCGTGACAACAACTTTCACACCACTTTTCTGCCACTCTCACTGCTGTTACTCACAAATGAAATATTCCCAGTAATTCCCAGCCTCTCCAAAGCCTGGTCCTACACCCAGGAGTAGATTCCAATTCAGCATACAGCTGGTATTCCTTGGATACACAGCTGGGAAGTTCAGTGTTTTTCCATTTTTTGGTTTTGTTTTTTTTTCTCTAATACAATGAGTGAAAAAAGAATAATAAAAACCATTATTAGCACCAAAATTCATTTTCTTATTTTTTTTTCCGCAGTTCAGCTTCCTACTAATTTACTCCTTCAATTGTTTCTATTACTATTTCTAATTTAAGCTGACTAAATGTCTTACAATCTAATCCCATTCTTGGGGTTTTACAATCCCATTCTTTCCCAATCCCATTCTTGGGATTAGACAATTAATTGTGTTTAAACGCCTCACAGCAAGCTGTGCCTGCATCCTTTTTAGCGTTACATAAATGTCCCGAATTAACAATTTATAATTATATTATATTTATAATTATAAAGTTTGCAACACACAGCAGCACTTAATGGAACTGAAGGGCAGGGAAAGGAAGGAGGATTTGGAAATGGGGAATAAAGCCAGAATAAAAGTGGAATGAACAAGGAAGAGGTGCTGAGTGCTGGGATGCTTTCCACCCTCAGCAAAGGCTGCTGAAATCCACTGGAATTTCAGGTAATCAACCCTGGCAGGGGTTGATTTTCCAATGCTGAGTTCACTTTCTCATCCTTAAAATACATCCAGCTCCTTAAAAAAAAAAAAAAAATTCCCCCGCAGAATAATTGAAGTTGCTGGAAGGTTTCCAGGAGAGCGGAAAGTGAAAGGAACATCAGCGCTTCTCTCCAAATCCCTGTCAGGAGGGTTTTCCAGATGCCAATTCCCTGCCAGGCCCCCGGAAACTGCTCTCTGGGATGTGATAAAGTGTGGTTGGAACATGCTGTGGTGTCCCACAGTTCATCAGAAATCAACAAAACACGGCGACAAAGATAACGCAAATTCTGAGGTTCTGTTTTTGGCCAAAGCCCTTTGCATTTCCACCTCCTGAAGAGAGGAGGCAAAAAAACTCCAAGGAAATCCCGGAGTGGATGCAAAGAACTGGGCTCAGCAGGACCAAGAAGAAAATCATGGAATTAAGGCTGGAAAAGGCCTTTAAGGTCATCCAATCCAAACATTCCCCAGCACTGCCAAGGCCACACAGTCTGCATGTCCCCAAGTGCCACATCCATGTGGCTTTGAAATCCCTCTGGGGATGGGGACTCCACCACTGCCCTGGGCTGTGCCAGGACTGGACAAACCTTTGGAATGACAACTCCATGAAGGAATTTTCCCTAATTTCCAATCTAAACCTCCAAAGCACAACTTGAGGCCGTTTCCCCTCATCCTGCCCCTTTTCTCTTCCCACTGGGGTGGATGGAGAGACACCCAAGCTGCAATCCCACAAAAACACCCTGAATTTTACTCTATATTTGTATTTGCGGCCTACACGTACAAGCCTGCGTTGATATCATTTTCTGAACCCAAAAAAAACCCCCGCTGCTGCAGGCACAACAGCGTTTCCCACATTTTCCTCGGTCACAAAGGCACGATGTCATGATCCAGCCTGGTAAAACAAGGAGGAAAAAACAGTAACAACTCCCCCGGGAGAACAGGCAGGGAGAACAGCACGGCTGAACGAGGAAGGACAACCACGTGCTACAAGAGAAGCCTCTTGTTGATAAAAGTGGGAAGGAGAAGATCCAGGGAGAGACAAACTGTTATTATTACACAGCTCTGCTGCAGGGCAACTGCTGCCCCTGCTGGAAAAAGAAATAGGAACTGCCTTTAAACCCACACGGGGATACAGGGAATTTATCGACTCATTCTAGTGCATCCAGCCCTCATTCCCTGGATACGCACAGGTTGGCCTCTGCTCCCAGGGAAAGAGCAGTGGGACAGGAGGATTGGCCCCAAACTCTGCCAGGGGAGGCTCAGGTTAGACAGCAGCAGGAATTTCCACATGGAAAGGGAGCTCAGGCCTTGGAACTGCGCAGGGAGGTTTGGAGTGCCCATCCCTGGAGGTGTCCAAGGAATTCCTGGACGTGGCACTCAACACTGGGGACACGGTGAGGATCAAGCGCAGTTTGGACTGGACGGCCTTGGAAGTTTTTTCCAACCTCAGTGATTCCATGATTCTATGCTGAATGGCTCAGGCACTTCAGGTTTAGCTCCGTGGGCTCATTTTTTCTGTACTTTGTTACTACTCTGGGACACCTCCCACCATCCCAGGTTGCTTCAAGCCCCATCCAACCTGGCCTCAGACACTTCCAGGGATGAGGCAGCCACAGCTTCCCTGTCCAAGGAGTCAAAGCGCCTGGAATGTAAACGCAATTCCACAGGGATCAGCTCAGCCTGTGACACCTCTGGACAGCTCCTCCCGGCATCGCCGCGGCCGCTCCTCGCGCAGCCCAAGGAAGGTGTCGTGAGGACAGCCCAGCTCCCCAAAACGTGAACAAATGGCATTATTTCCAGGGATTAATGGATTACCACACATGGCTAATTTCTATTTTGGCCGCAGAACTGAATCCTCGTCTGACCTGACAGCTCAAGAGTAAAACCTGGGCTTTGAGAAAATAGGCCAACAAAACCTCCGCCGTGTCACGTGGCCCCGCCTCCGATCTGGAGCCCCGGTCCTTTTTCCAAGGATGCACTACCTGCTTCAGAGCAGGTTAAATTGATGCCCATCACTTGCATCCTCCTAAAGCAGGAAAAAACCAGAAAAGCAGCCCAGGTAACACAGAGGAGAGTGGAGAGACTGTTGGGATTTGTGTTTTCCCCCCAAGCTTTCGAATCCCAGAGCTCAGGTCCCGCCACAGACTCTCAGTGCTGCAAAAGTCACATTTGCAAGGATAAGCACCATCAGTTCAGAAAACGGAATTAAAAATGAGAGAGCAAAAGCCTCGTCACTGTAGGCTGACAAAGCCATAGGCCACACCAACAGCAAGCGCCAACCCCAAAAATTTGGTGGTTTAATTAAAAAAAAACAAACCAACAAAAACACCAAAAAGGGAATGAGGAAACACAGCCGCCCTCCCTCTTCGCTCTTCCTGCTTTCCACCCATAAACCCCAACACACTGCTGGTCCCTGTAAAGATTCCCCAGAGCAGCTGCGGCTGCCCCATCCCTGGAAGTGTCCAAGGCCAGGCTGGAGCATCCTGGGATAATGGAAGGTGTTGGGATGGAATGGGTTGGGCTTTAAGGTCCCTTTGACCCAACCCATTCTGTGATTCCATGATAAGGATCCCAAGCCCCAGTGCCTGTCTTTCCAGCTGCCTGGGGTTCCCCTACCTGGAGCAGGTGAGCCGGCACAGCAGCTCCTTCTTGGCTGGAATCCCAGGCACCAGGAGCTGCTCCAACTTCCAGCTGGGCTGATTGCAGCTGTTTTCTCTTTCCTAAAGCTCTGGTTTCAAAGAAGTCAGGGACTGTGGGTCCGCTGGCCCATCCCGGGCAGTGCCAGGTTACAGTTTAACTGGAATTGCTCTCCCATGACCTTGTTTGTACTTAGGGCTTTATTGCCCCATTATGTCACCAGGGTGAGCAGCCAGTGCTGCAGCCTTCCCAAGAAAAGCGCTACTCTGAATGATGTGTTTACAAAATAACTGCGAGGAGAAGCGCTCCGCCCTTTTCCAAAGGAACGGGGGAATTTAGGAACTCACATCAAGATGGAATCATGGAATCCCAGAGTGGTTTGGGGTGGAAGGGACCTCAAAGCCCATCCCATCCCTGCCATAGGCAGGAACACCTTCCACTGTCCCAGGGTGCTCCAAGCCCCATCCAGCTGGAGTTAAACCCTTTAATCCTCGCGTTTCCAAGGAAAATGAACAACCAGCTCTGGGAAGTGCCAAGTCCCAGAGACCCCTCTGTCCACAGCCAGGCCCCCCATGCCCATCTTGGGTACCAAAGCCTATGGAGCAGCAGGATCTCGGATTCCTGCCCTCAGCCCACCAGGGACACCCCACCCTCCACGGGCCATCAGCTTTTCAAAATTCCTCCTCCTTGGGGTCACCATTCCATAATTATCTGCCACGTGGAGTTAGACACTAAGCCCCAAATCCAACTCCCAGAAGTTTGATCAAGTCCCATGTTTTGACATTCCTTTAACATTCAGGAGCTTTAAAAAACCCAAACAGATCGAGTTTTCATTTTCTTATGTTTGAATTGTAATCCTTCCTCGAGACTCAGGATATCCTAAAACTCAGAGGAAAAAAAAAGGAATGGAGTTTGTGAAGATGTTTGTGCATGTGTTCAGTGCAGCCCAGCAAGAAACTCAAGAAGGGACCTCTCCACTTGGGAAACCATTCCTCAAAATTCAGCCGCGGGATAAAGTAGAAAACACTCTGTGATGAACATTAAATTTCACCATAAACCCCAAAATTTTTTAATGGCACTGTTTACAGCACACTAAATGTTGGGGTTACTGTACAAATAAAAACCAGGCAAACTTTGCTTCCAACGCCTTCAGAAACAACGAGGGAATTTAAGGGACAAACACATAATTTTATAATGATCTACAACTTAATAAAACTGCCCACAAAATTATATCTGACTGTAAAAATTCCTCATGTATTCTATACAAATACCCTCGATAAAGATAATTTCAAAGAGATGGCAATAATTAGATTAAAAAATTACATATCAGAATAATCATTAACATGTAAGAGACCGAGCGAGGCAAAGCCCCAATTAACTGAATAAAATCAATTTCCATTTGGAATAATCAAGCTTGATAGACTGTCTCACTTATTTAGTCACTTTGTGTCTAATTCAGGTGGACAAATTATTATATTTGCTTTGATTTCCACGGAAGAGGAGGTCAGCGGACGTAGCAAATCCATTATTTGTTAAAAAAAAAAAAAATATTTAAAGAGAAATACCCAAAAGCAGACAAGAATGACCACTTTTGTAATACTAATTTTTGAATTCTACCCGGTTCAGCTCTTTCTGGGTGTCTTCCCCAGCATCCTGAGTCTCCTAACCCAGGCTATAATGGAGAACACGAGTTCCAATCCATTTCAATTAGCAAGGCCGGGATCTCCTGGGAATATAAATCACGGGTTGTCAGCAGCAGATTAAGCACTGCATTAACAGGGCTGCTGCAGCCGGGATTAACTGACACTGCTGGTGACATGCCACCCTTACAAAGTGACATCCCCACTTGAGAAGCGGCGGGGGAATTTTTCCATCAATGGGATTTCCACAAATGCACCCAGGAGTGGATGGGCTGGGCCAGAGGAATGGGGTTGGAGCTTCAAAGGTCCCTTCCAACCCCAATTATCCCGTGGTCACCAGGAGGCAGCAGCACTGAGTGTGACAGGGAGCCCTTTTCTTTCATTTCCTTGTGTTCTTTGCTCACCAGGATTGCTCAAAGCAATGTTGTGTTGATATTCTGTGACATGAACAGAATTAAAACCAGGATGTTTTTGAAAGCAGGAGCATAATGAACTCCGCAGCCTTAATTTGGGAAAAATATACATTGCACAGCTGGCTTATCTGCAGCCTCACAGTTCTGGAAATGAAGGAGAAAAAAAGGAGAGATTTCTTTTCCATGCCTGAGTGGCTCTGAATGAAGTAATGCAAGGGCTGTGAAGATATTGGGATGTCATATCTAAAACTGCACAGGTCAGGCTCGGAATAGGCAGCTGTCAGATCAAAAACCTCCATCACGGGTTGGAAAAGCTCTCTGAGATCATTGAGTCCAACCGTTCCCCCAGCACTGCCAAGGCCACCACTGCCCCATGCCCCCAAGTGCCACATCCCCAGGGCTTTAAATCCTTCCTGGGATGGGGACTCCAGGCCTGGACAAACCTTTCCATGAGGAAATTTTTCCAAATATCCACAATTAACCTCCCCTGGCCCAGGCTGAGGCCGTTCCCTCTCCTCCTGTCCCTGTTCCCTGGGAGCAGAGCCCGACCCCCCCCAGCTGTCCCCTCCTGTCAGGGAGCTGTGCAGAGCCACAAGGTTCCCCCTGAGCCTCCTTTTCTCCAGGCTCAGCCCCTTTCCAGCTCCCTCAGGAATTCTCCAGCCCCTTCCCTGGACACGCTCCAGCCCCTCCGTGTCCTTTTTTTGTGACCCAAAGCTGTCCCCAGAATTCCAGGTGAGGCCTCCCCAGTGTCCAGCACAGGGTGACCACGTTAGGAAAAGCGCACACAAAAAAATGGAAGGAATTACTTCAGAAAGAGATGAAAAATATTTTCAAATTCAAAGCTGTTTTCACGCTTCAATAAAAGAGGTCAGGATGACTAATGCATTCTCTCACAGATGTACATTCAACCTCAAACGCTTTTTGAAGAACTCTTTAGCCAGTTTTTGCATTTTCCCGACCAACTTTTGCAGGAAATATCCTGCAAAACTCAGGTGCTTTTCTGAAGTGATCATCCAGTTCCAAAGTCAACACAGTGAGGACACTATTTCCTGCCTGATGTATAGAAAATTGTTTAAATATTCCCAAAAATATCAACAAATTTTCTTAGTTCCTTCTGTTATAAAAAAACCAACCCGAAACACAAATAAGTAGGTTAATTTAAAGCCCCCTAATCACATATTTTTTTAAAGTTTCATTGGTGTTATGTCACGAACTGAGGCTTTAATCATTAAAGGAGATAACTCCTACCTAAAGTGAAGTTGTAAAGTCCCATGATTTCAGCGTAATTAATTAAATGAGTCATGTTTTATTTAGGCGCTTACACAAGGGCAAGAGGATTAACTCTAAATAAAACCAACAGAGCTGTAAAATGCTCATTTGGAAAAGGTCCTTCACAAGTCCCCAAGGCCAATCCCTCACTGCAGGCTGGACCCATCCCATTCCTGGCAATTTGGTCTGAACCGCTCATCCAAACCTCCAGTTCTTCAGCACCCCTGCCAGGGGTTGGCCTCTGCTCCTCACACATCACAACCTCCCAAATCCAGGGACGGCTCCAGCCTGTTCCCAGGTCGGAACTTCACAGAGGCTGCCCCAGTTTGGAAGTACCCAGCTCCATCTGAGAGCCAGTTTGTCCTTCCCTTGTCACAGCCCGTCCCACACCCGCGTCACCACGCGCCTCTGGCAGCTTTGGCCGCCCATTCCATTCCCTGCTCCCCCCAGGCAGGGCAGGAACCTTTCCCTCATCCTTTGCTGGTGAGGAGAGCCAATCCAGCACTGTTCCACCTGCCCCTTCACCCACCTTCAGCGCTCACAAGAGCAGGAGCGTTCCCCTCGGGGACACGGAAACCCAGCCAGGCTCGGCCATCCCGTGAAGGTGCAGCAGCACGGCAGCACAACGCCACCAACTCCACACACCCACAAGTCTTCTCACAAACCACAAAATTCACGAGAAGTGATTCTTCTCTTTTCAGTCCCGGAGAGAATTTCCTTCGTGTCTTTACTGCAGTGCCCAGCCAGGAAACTGCAGCTCAGAGGGGACAGCTCCTCGCTGCAGTGACAACCTTGCTCTGAAATGCCAGCTCTGAGCCCAGATCCCTGGGATTTGGCTGGGAAGCCAAACTGGGAAGCAGGACAGCAAATCCCAGAGCTGGATGCCACCATTCCCCTCCAGCAGCTCCCCTTCTGGTGTCCCACTCCCCTAACCTCACCTTGTCCCCGATCCGCGCTCGGTGTCGCACGCCAGCTGCCAGCAGGTGACTCCATGCACAGGTGCCATCCTCAGCCAGCTGCTCCCATGTGAAACAAAACCTCCTTCAGAAGTGTTCCTGCAGCTAGAGGATGTTTCTTCAGCTCCAGGAAGGGCTGAATTAGCTGCCTGCAGTATTTAAATCCCCACATTTCTGCAGGTTCATGTAATCAATCCCCTGAGGTGAATCTCTGTTGTATGGCATTTCTGCAGGAAGATCTGACTCTTTTCAGTTTGTGAGTTCGTTTTTATTTTTTTTACTTCTCCCCTGCAGTTAGGTTTGGACTTATTCCCTTTTTTTCGGGCAGTTTCACCATTTCCTCATCTCTGACATTCGGGGCTGCGGCAGCAGCGCTTCTGCAATGCAGGGCTGAGTGCCCGCAATTAAGAACTTGCTCTCAATTAGCAAAACGACTTGGGGAGAGCCAGTGGCACCTCCTGTACCTGCTGCTGCTGCGTGAAAGAGTTAACAGAAGGTTTCATTAGCGCTATCAGCAGACAGCCACGCAGTTTTATATATAGAAAAGCTTATCAGGAGTGAGGAGCCGGCCCGCCCTGGCTCCCCTTCCCCAGCAGCGTTTGAGGAACATCCGACTAAGCCCAGCTTTTGGAGCCTACAAAGAGGAGCCAAATATTCCAAGGGAGTGTGGGAGAAAAGGCCTGAGCTGATTTTGGGCAGAGGAGGTTCATAAATTGCCTGGGCTCTCGCTGGTAACCCCGGCTCACTCTGTCCATCCCTACCCCGAATCACTGGGAGTTCTAGATCAGAGGCCAAAGCCTAAAAGACACTTGAAAGTTTCGAGTCAGAGGCTCAGCACAGACAAAATTAAGTCGAGATAATGAGTTCCAGCTTGAAAGGGGTGAATCTGTGGGGCTGCCCCCGCGGTCAGCGACGGGGACAGCGGTGGCAGAGCAGGATGTCGGTGCTGAGTCAGCAGGAAGCCCTGGGCTCTGGCCACCGTCACTGTCCCCACAGCGAAAGGAAGTGGTCGTGGCTCCGGGGCTGGTGGTGGCAGCTGTGACACCCAACCACGGCTGCCACCTCCACGTCCCCGCTGCTGTCACCGTCCCCAGGGCACCTCACACAGCCCCGGGGAAGGGATGCCCAACGGGACAATCGAGCTACTAGAGACTGAGCTAAGTTGAAGAACTGAGGGGTTTTGTGCGGAAAATTAAGGAAAATACATTGGATTATTTTCTAAGGACTTGTCTGCTATCAGCTCTAGGCCACAGCCATTTCACACTCCTGTTCCACATCCAAACGTGTCGCTTGCTGTATATTCACTGTCCATCCTTTGTGGCCTCATTTTAGTTAAGAAAGGTCTCTGCAGCAAGCCTCTACTTTGAATTATTTACCATTTCTCCTGCAAGCTCAGCAAAGGACTGAGGTCATTAACACGGAAACACGGAGAAGGCAAAGAGACTCATCAGGGCACTAATCAAATAATTCAACATTGGCCAGCAACAAAGCGCCAGGATTTGCTTAGAAAATCTCAGAGGAACAAACGCTTTGGATAAAATCCACTTTGACTGGTTTTAATGTCTCATTAATATCTTTTATAACACTAAACAGCTGCCCACACCCCAAATTAATGACATTTCACTGAACAGGGATGGGGAACCTTTCAAGCCAAAGCAAAAACTTGCAGTTCCATGTTCCCAAGCTTCCCACCAGGCCAGCTGAAGTCACAAATTAGGGTCACCTTTCCCCGTGCACTGTCAGCAAATCAATCCAGGCTGCTTTTCAAGCAGGGCTCACACATAAATTAGGCAGTCTGCCATTGATTCACGCAAGAAACCCTTGAGCAGTGGAGTGAAACACCAATAAAATCTTACAATTAATTTGAGAAGTTGCCTTTGGTTCCATCCCAGTGGCCCTTCTGCTCCTCAGCTGCACTAAACGTGTCCTCACACAGACGCTCCCTTGTAATGGCTCTGGATGAGTGTATTTAAAATTGCTTCTTGAACACAAAAACTACTTACAGCCAAGGGGAAATACTCACAGAGGAGTTTTATGCCGCATCACAGCCAGACTGAACACGTTTCACCAGCAGTTTCATTTTGGAGCAGAGAAGGGGAGGAAGGGAAAAAGCAAAAGCAGAAGTGTGCCTGGCCTGACTCTAAAGAGTCAGAAAAGGAGAACACACGACTGGATGAGTGAGAATTCACTCCCACACGTCAAGAGGTGCAACACAGGAAGGAAGGAAGGAGGGCAGCAGGGCTGGGGGTGAAGAGTTTTCAGCACAGCGGGTTGGAAACCTCACAGGTGTATCCAAAGCCCAGCACAGCAGAAATCAAAACCCAAACAAAGAGAGGAATGCTCAGGTTGAATGATGGATTTGAGAGCGCATGGGGAGCTGTCACTCTGCTGCTGGTGCCAGCATCCAGCACTGAACACATGCAGTGGCACCAGCTCACTGTGACTCTCCTGAGCTGCTCCACACCAGGTCCCTGCAGACCCCTCCAGGCAGGAGCCAGCACCTGGGACACTCCTCAGGGATGGAACCTGGGAAGTTAGTTCAGCAGCAGAGCCTCTGGCACAATTTTCAGAGTCAAATCCATTGCTTGGACAAATTTAAAGATAGAAGGAACTTTTCAGTGATGACAATGGAAATGGAGACTGAAAACATGAAGGTTAACAGCAAAGGTTTTCCTTGGATGGTCATCTCACTGGTGGGAAGGATCAGGAATTCCAGCCCCACCACAGAGCTGCTCAGATCTGCTGCTTCAGGGAACCCAGCCATGCTCCTCTCCTCCTCCCTGCTTTGTGTCCCTCATGGAGTTAACGTGTCTCACGCCTCCCTTGAGTCACAAAAGTTCTTGCTTTTAAGCCTTCGGCTGCTTCCCAAGCACAGCAATGCAGATTTTAGCTGTGGAACTGGAGAAGAGGCCATAGCACCGCTGTGTCAAGGTTTCTAATTCCTCTCCCCACCTCTGCACTGGCTGAGAGTCTTCTCCAGCAGCTTCCCTGGGCATGGAGCTGCCAAGACTGAAAAGAAAGAGCTTTTGATGATGAGGTGCTGAGGCCCTGGCACGGGATGCCCAGAGAAGCCGTGGCTGCCCCATCCCTGAAGCGCCCAAGGCCAGGCTGGACAGGATTGGAGCAGGTAACCTGATGATCTCAAAGCTCTTCCCAGTCTGAGTGATCCTGAGTCCCTGTCCCTGCTCACTGTGTGGGGCTGCATTAGGTGGCCTTTAGAGGTCCCTTCCTCTGTTCCACGTTTCTGTGGATCCTGCTGCCCCCAGCACACACAGAGCAGCTGCTCCAGAGCACAAAGGGTTTGCTAGCACGAGGCTCTGCACATTCGCATTCCTTTTGTCTCCTACGCCACCAACACACCCGTACATCACCCTGCAAACGAGGAGGAGGAGCAAGGAAAACTGGCTTTTCTCCGAAATCTGAACCTGTTTAATGATCAAACTCACAGGCACAGCCCAACCCATGGCTGAGCCAGCAAAACTGGGGTGCCAAAGGATGGGAAAGAATGGCGGAGCAGCAGCGGTGACACCAGGGCAGGACCCTCCCCGGGATCAGGAGGCTGGGACAGCAGTGTCACATCTCTGCTGCCAGGGACTGGCCCTTCCCAGCCTCCTGGGCAGGGTTTGTGCAGCGCTGCCAATGACATCTTGTTTATGTCAGACACACGGACAGACAAGACAGGATCTCCTCTTCCAGCCTTTCTGACCGTATTCCTTAAGGTCTCCATGCCAGGTTCTCCCCCTTTTTTAAGGGGCGAAAGCTCCAGGACTTGCTTAGAAAATCTCAGAGGAACAAATATTTCAGATAAAAGCCACTTTGATTGCTTTTAACGTCTCATTAATATCTTTCATCATACTAAACAGCTACCCACACCCCAAATTAATGACATTTCACTGAACAGGGATGGGGAACCTTTCAAGCCAAAGCAAAAACTTGCAGTTCCACGTTCCCAAGCTTCCAGCACCCCCTGTCGCACCAGGCCTGCTGGAGTCACAAATTTCCACGTTCTTCACAGCCATGCTCAATCTTCTTCTCAGCTACTGTTATGTCCCAGCCCATGTGGACCATCTACACCCCAAGCTGGCAGCCAGGCAGGAGTGACTGTCACCAAACATCCCCCCAAACAATCCCAGGAAAATCCCCCTCTCTGGAGGTGTTTGGATACAGCTCCCTCACGCTGAGCCAGCTCCATCCACACACTGACAAAAACATGAACCAGAATCCTTCCAAACACGATAAGAGTTGCTTTGGGGATTATTTTTAAAGCCAAACCAACAGCTCTTGATGTTCTGACTAAGCCAGCGATCCCGTGACGGGAGCACAGGACCCCGCTCGCTCTGCACATCCCAGGGGCTCTCAGGAAACATCGGCTTCAAAACCAGCACACGCTGAGGTTTACACTAGGAAAAAATCCATAGTCTTTGTAGCCTTTTCCCCCTGCAGCTCCCACTTAGGAAATGTGCATTTATTTATGTGTATTTCTATACACGTACAACTCTCCAGGTTTTCACAGAGCGACTCTTAAAAGCCCAACTAACCGGAGCTACTCCACAACGTTTATCCTGCACCAAGTCCCCTGAGAGCAGCAGCAGTCACAGCAAAAACGTTCCTGACACAGCAGCCACGCGCTCCTGCTGCAAACCTGGCTTTCCCAAGCCCTTCCCACTGACCAGCAGGGAAATTAAACGAGTGCAAAACAATTACAAAGCTAACGAAGCGAACGCTGCCAGATGTTGAACCCGTGCCGCAGATAATTCCAGGGAACACCTGTTCCCTGCCCGGGGCCGTATCCCAACAGCAGCCTGTGGAAATGCAAGCAGAGATTCAAGGGGAACATCTGTTTTTCCAGGAGCTGCTGGCTGAGCGTTCATCAAAGAGCTGATATTCCAATGATTTATTTGGAATGGCTGCTCTGGGCACAGACAGCAGCTCCCTGCTCCTGCAGCACCAGGAACTGAAGCAGCAGCCTGGCCCGTGGTACAGATTTAGCACCTGCCACCAGTGCTCGCTGTTCCTCTTTTCCTCTGACATTCCCTAAGTTAGCAGATATATATTTACTCCCCAGAACTAAACTTATGGCATCAACAGCACCAGCTTTAATTCTAAATCTGGCTTTGGGACATGAAATGCATCTGATTTTCTCATCCATTATTAAGTCCCAGGCATGCTAATAAGGCATTTATCGCCAAAAAAAGATCATTGCCCATGCGGATTTCTAGGGATAGGCAAGTTCTTTACAGCCTGGAGTCTCAGAACATAAATAGAAACTGCATTTACTATTAAAATTAAACCAGCGAGCCTGGGAGTTACTAGAAAAGTAAAAGCCAAGCCTGCAGCGTGGTTGTGCAGGCAGCTCTGGGAGCCTGCACCAACTCCTAGGGATGCAGTCACTGCAACCTGCCACAGAAACTGCAGGAATGCTGGAATTGCGCCTGCATCCCTGGAATCCCCCTGCATCCCTGGAATTCTCCCCCATCCCCACTTCACAAACAGCGGTGAAAACATGAACACTGCCCTTGGTCTGCAGTGAGAAAATCAAATCCCCCCTGAATCAACCATCTGCAACTTTTCATGCATAACACGGGGTTATGGCTTCCTGGCAGGGGGGAGGTTTTTCTTTGCTCAAATCGGGAAAAGAATTCCTATCATAAAAGAGGAACAGCATCAACAACAAAACCCCAAGAGGAAAATGCTGAACAGATGCTGGAAAAGCCACTGGAGATAAAAAATTACTTGAGTGATGATGTTTCTGCAGCAGTTGGGGGAGAGTAAATGCAGCAAGAACTGCCACCCCCTCCTGTAATTTAGATTTTGAGGGCATTCACCACACCTCTAGGGGACTGCAGGAAATTTTCCATCATTTCAGCTCAGGTCACTCTTGGGCTGGGAAAATTCAAGAGAAGCCAATAAAACAGTGTCAGCCTGAGATGAGTTTTCAGAGCATCTTTTAAAGCCTGAAGGCTTCTCAAACTTTTAGCTTGCCCTGGATTTGGAGAAATGGAAATATATTGAAAGAGAAAAACCAAATTGCTGTCATCATTTTGGAGATGAATCCTACCTGAGACGTGTGGTGCTGGGAGACCAAGCAGCCAGGAATCAGCTGGAAAATGAAGGAGTGAGGGGCAGGGCTGGAAGGCACTTAAATGTTGGAATCTCCATTTAGAACACCTGCATTCCATTCCAAATTAATTATGGCGGCCACATTCTCCAACTTAAATGTTGGAACCTCCATTTAAAACACCTGCACTTCATTCACTCTTTAGCGTAAGCTGCATGATATAAAAGATAAGCTTTAAAAATAGTTTTAGATTCAGCTCAGAAAAAAGAATAAAGCGTTCCTCGAGTTATAGTTGCTGCCACTTCTGGCAAACTTAAGCTTAAAATTCAAGCTGAAAATTGAAAAATGTTTCTCGGAATCACCTGCAAATCACATGACAGCTGAACACCATTTCAGATAAATGATTCTGACACCAAGGACAGAGCTGAGCTAAAATCTACCCAACAAAATAATGATCCCTGATGGCTGCACTGATAACACACACAGAGCAGCACAAACCACTGACAGCTACACCACCAGAGATGTCCTTCCCCTGTGCCCACCTCACCTCCCATCCATCATCAGTAACGTCTCACTTTTACAGCCCTAAGGACTGAAAGATTCATGTTCGTTCCTTGAACCAACGACATTCATATTGCAAAGGCTCCTGGTGAGTTTTAATAAATGATCTGTCACCCCTTCAGATCCCAGCTGCAAGTGGGGGCTCTTCCAACAGCTCCCACCAAAGCCAGCTCAGGTTTCCACTTGGGATAATGGTTTCCCACTGACAGAGGACAGGGATGGATGAGATTTTGGGAAGGAATTGGGAGGGTGGGCAGCCCTGGCACAGGGTGCCCAGAGCAGCTGTGGCTGCCCCTGGATCCCTGGCAGTGCCCAAGGCCAGGTTGGACATTGGGGTTGGAGCAGCCTGGGACAGTGGGAGGAGTCACTGCCATGGCAGTAGTGGAATGGGATGTTGAATAAAAACAGAGAGTACAATGGAACTGATAAAGGAGCCTGATATCTTAGGCCTGATGGAGCAGAAACCGTGGGAGAGACCGACACTGATAGAGGCTCCCTGGGGCAGAAGTGACCAAGAAACACGCTGTGAAACTTTGCAATGATTACCATGGAACTGATGTCATATAGAATGTATAACCAATGAGGAATGGTTACCAAAAATAGAACCCTATATAAGTACCATACAAGAAAAACCCTATATGAACACCTTGTATGCTCAGTAAGTGTATATAAATACCTTGTATGCTCCATAAATGTATATAAACACCTTGTATGCTCAATAGATGTATATAAACATGTTGTATGCTCAATAGATGTATATAAACATGTTGTATGCTCAATAAATGTACATAAACACCTTGTATGCTCAATAGCTGTATATAAACATGTTGTACGCTCAATAAATGTATATAAACACCTTGTATGCTCAATAAATTTGGCTTCTGATCCATCTCAGTCGTCCCTGTCTCTCCATCACTGAAAGCACTGGATGGGATTTTAAGCTCCTTCCAACCCAAACCACGCTGGGATTTGATCATTCCCTGCAGTGAAATCCAAAGTCTGAGCATCTCTCCTGCCCAGCCCCTCTGTTCCCTGTCCCATTTGTGTGCACGTCCCTGGATCACACCTCAGCCTGAGGATGCTCCGATCAAACGGGAAGAATTAACATGAGGGATAAAAAAACCCCAAAACTGAACAGATCAAACTCCCCAATAAAAGAACACACACAGCCCCAACAAGCCATTAACCACTTCCCTTGTTCTTTGTTTGGGACCACACAACTAATCCAAGGAAAAATCCAATAAATTCGAGCATCAGCACGTCCAAAATACAGAATGAACGTTTGGGAAATGTGGCAAAGACCATCAAAATGAGATTTTAAAAAACCCAAACAAACAAAACCTGGAAGAAATCACTCTCCAGCGACTCCTCTTGCCCCACTGAGTTTCTTGGTGTTAAATCCCAACTCCAAGTCTGGCCCTTTCCCCTCCCAGGCTCCCCCCTGCAAACCTCATCTCCACCAGCTAAGCCTCTGGCCTTGCAAGGCAGCGATTTTCTCACCAATTATCCTTCCAGTTTCATGCTTTTTCATTACTTTAGTACAGGAAATGGCTCAAAACAAAACTGAAGGCTTCCAGTTATGCATTTTTGTTTAGTTCATCACCAAGCACACCGTTGCTCTGGCTGGGTAATAGAATTGTTCTAATATCGATCAGAAGCTTCTAAAAATACTGCAGAATTGCCTTTTTTTCCCCTATTAAAAGGTCTCTCTATTTTTGTGATTATATTTGATACAGAGATATGACAGACATCCCATTAATTTTCTGATTCCAAGGGTTTCTGGACGAACAGCTCGTCAGGCTCTCCGACAACGGCGGCTGAAAAAATCCTTTAATTTCCACATCGAGCCCCTGCTGAGGAATCTGGTGTTGCACATCCACTCTCAGCAGAGGTACAGCCATCCTTTTCAAAGACTAGGCTGAGGAGAAAGGGGATTTCCCTTTGGAAAAAGCACGGGGGTGGCATTTCCGTGATCCTGTTGTCACAAAAAGCGGGATCAAAGTGAGCCACACGTCACACAGAGGCCCTGAGCATAGGTAAGGTGCCATCTGTCTTGATGTTATTTTAGAATTAATACCCCCAACGTATCTTCTTCATAAATAAAAAAGATGGAAGACCAATGATTTTGTGCTACTGCTCTCAAGCAAGACCTAGTTGATCAATAAATAGCAAATTACAGCATTTTGGCGTCTTTTAAAAATGTATTTTGAGGAAAAAGTGTTCTAGGCCAGGATGGATGGGGCTCGGAGCAGCCTGGGATAGCAAAAGGTGTTCCTGCCCATGGCAGGGGATGGAATGGATGATCTTTAGGTCCCTTCCCTCCCAAAGCATTCCATGGTTTAATGTAGAAATTCCAAATGGGCAATGATGCCCCTGCCCATCTTACGCTGAGTATCTTGAGTGAAGACTGAAAACTTTAAATTCTGTTATTTAGAAAAAGATTTCCATTCTCAGCTGTGAGACAAACTCGGAGAAATCCATTTGCCTTCAATAATTAAACTGCCCCAGCACTGCACACCTCAGGCACAAAAAGGCTGAAGCATCAAGAAACAGAGGGAATTCTTCCCTAACTTCTTTCTAAAATCTGGTTTTTCTCCTTCTGAATGAAAACATAAATTTCATTACTGGAACGTGATTAAACTTTGTTTTTTTCCTATCTGAAAACCCAGTCACCACCACCTGAGCATGCCAGCTGTCAGTGACAACAGCCTCAGGCTCTGATCTGCAGGAACTGAACAATTAGTAATTAATTAGAACAAAGCTGAGTAGTACAACACAAGCTGTATTGGCAGCTATTGTTATCAGAGTTGCAAAAATTAGGGCTGGATCTCCTGCTATGTGTGAGCGCAGCAAGCTCATGGTTTCTTCAGCAAGTTCAGCAAGAAAACTTCCCTTAAAAACTGTGATTTTTCCTTTTTCTCCTTGACGTGACAGCACGAAACTTCTGTCCCCAAAAACACCTCTCTTCTCCTCACCTCTGCAGGATGACAGGATGCCTTGTGACAGGCTGAGCTTCTGCCTCGCCCAGTCCTCTGCTCCTCTCCACCCAGTCCTCTCTCTCTGAAAAAAAAGTTCTTCTGCCTCCAAAACAAACCTCTGATCATCTTTGAGATCTGGAAAATTCTACGCAGAGAGCAGAAAACTCTTCTTGAATTTGATTTTCATCCTTTGGTCACAGAGAGTAAAATCTGATGAAACCCTTCCTGAATGTGACTTGCATCCTCACAAATTCTTTAAAAACCCCAAAGCCACGCCCTGTGTGACAGAGAGCTCAGGGAAGGAACAGGCCAGGATGGAGTCCCCAGCTGATATCCCCGTTTTTGGGTGCTGTGTGCAGAAGAAACCAGGATTTTGCACGCACACCCATCACTGCTCTGCCTCCCTTTCCAGGGAACTCCCTGACCACCGTTTCTTCTCCAAAGCACAGGCAGCAGCCTCCGGGCTCTCTGGGGACGGGCAGGTAACAGGAGCAGCACAGAGAGAGAGGCTGGCAGGCAGCTGTAAGGGAGTTCAAGTGGAAAAAAACTAAAATATACCCCAGAGAGGACGTTTGCAGCCACTTTAGTGCATTAGAGATGCCACTTAGAAACGTGAGAACAGCAGAAAACAAGAAGTCTCTGTTCACAGCGTGGGGAAATTATTGACAGCGTGACATGAGTAATGAAAAATGTTCCTGTACGTGGTGCTTTGGAGTGTTAAGGAAATTTGAATTGTTACAGCCAAAAAAATCACCAGAATATTAAAGAAAAACTAATGGAAAGTATGATATCAGTCCAACATCAGTTCAGATCTGCTCCATACCTTAGCACTAATTCCCATTAAAATATGTAAACAATCAAAGCAGTGATAAACTGAACCTGTGCCATAAACACAGAATACAACACAAAAAATCCATGCCAATTTATTGGGTCCTGTAATCTTGGAGGTCTCCAAACCTGCTGCTGATTGAGAGGACTAAGATTAGGATTAAAACCCTCCTTGAACGGAGTCGTTCTCAGATAAACACGTATTTAGGTCAACGACTTCCCCGCCTTCCCCAAAATCCGTGCCACTGACTCCAAACACAGGAACCTCTCTGTGGTGGAGCTGCTGCTTCTTTGGAGAATATGGATCATCAGATCAGGCAGCCAAGGGCAGGATTGATTTTAGTTCTGATGGCTCTGCTAAACGACTGCAGCAGGATTTCTCCTTCTTCAGTCACGGCTAAATATAAACAGCAACCTTCAATATTGAAATAGGTTTCCTGGTCAGCTTTGAGACGTGAAAACCTTAAAGGAAATCGAATCATAAAATAGTTTGGGCTGGAGGGGGTGTTAAGAATTACCTGGATGACCCTGCCATGGTCAGGGACACTTTCCACTGTCCCAGGCTGCTCCAAACCCCAGTGTCCAACCTGGCCAGGACACAGCCACAGCTGCTCTGGGCACCCTGTGCCAGGGCCTCACCATTTCTTCCTAAATTCTCACCACTATCTCACCTACATTTCCCCTCTTCCATCTTGAACCCATTACTCCTTGCCCCATCACTACAATCCCTGATGAAAAGCTCTCCCTGACTTCCTCGTGTCCCCTTCAGATCCTGGCGGGTGCTGTGAGGTCTCCACACAACCTCCTCTTCTCCAGGCTGACCACAACAACCCCAGCTGCTCAAAACCACACATGTGTGCCATGAATGTTGTGTTTGGAGGATCTGATCTGTTATCAGGGACCTCACAGCTGTGGAAACACTCTCATAAAACCATGAGAGAACTGCACAGCCTCTTCCAGGTTCCCATTCTCTGGAGAACCAGAGAAGTTTCATCTGTTTTAGGCCTCCTTCCAAAATGTTGATTTGTTCCCTCTTACTTTTAACTATTCAGTGTTTCAGCCTATGAGGTTAAACCTCCTTAAAGCATAAAATTTTGCCAAAGGATGCAAATTGTCTGACATGCATCAATCTGTGGACAAGAAAGCCAGGAAGAGCCATCAGCAGTATTTGCATACACACAGCCAAACTTTAAATGCCAAATCATTTCTGCAAGAACTCCTGTTAAATAAAAAATGATGTTTAAAATGCTAATGTGGGACACAGGCTAAACCCAAATCTCCACAAGTTAATCCTTCCCCAAGCCAGGTCCTAGAGCAGATTTCAATATGCAGGGACATCCCTGCAGGCAGGATTCCTCCCCAAAAGCAGGATTTAGCACATTCCCACTGGGATTCTCCAGGTTCCTGCAGGTCCAGCTCTACCAACTTTACCAACTCTCTCTCAGTTTGCTGCTGGCAAACGGGGCCCTGCTCCAGTCCTCACGCTCAGGATCCCACGGGATTTGAGCAGGATAGGAGAACAGCTTGGAAAATGTATGTATAACCTCCAAACCTACAAATGACTTCCACTGCTGCCCACACACTCCGTAGTCAGATTCAGCAGCTCAGAAACTCGAGGAGAGGGAGCTTTTCTTGCCCCAAAGAAGAGGAGAGAAGGATAAATTAAATACCAGCACTATATTTAGAAAATAAACTCTTTCCGCTGCAGCTCTAATTTGCCAAGTGTCACAACATTTTGAGTTTCCTTGGAAATATTATCTGCAGGGGGAAAAAAAAACCACACTCAAACGCAGCACATTCTCGCTCACATCTCCAGCTGCAGCAGAGGACAGCTCGAAAACCCTTCCCAGGAAAACGTGGCACGAGGATTCGGTGTCAGTCACTGCTCCTGCCCCTGGGCTGCACCATCCTTTGCATCCCTGACACTCCAGCCACACATTTCCCAACTCCCACCTTTTACTATTCCTAGCCCCGCTAAACTGACAGATTTTGGGTTTAGGTTGGTTTATTTGCATTATGAAAGGGGAAAGAAGGAAAAAAAAAAAAGTTTTTCTCCTGGGAGAGCAGCAGAGTGAAGGTTGGGAGATGCTGAATGGCCTCCTTTGATGTGAGAGGTTTACACTTGACCTTCTGTTTTCCTTCCTGGACATTTATATCCTGCTGGCTCCGACAGCTGAATAACAATGAGATCCACACGCTGACCTGCTCAAGTGAAGCTTCGATCCCTCTCCTAAAAGTGAATCCACGGCACTCGGTTCTAACAGTTTTGGGGAGACAAATGACTAATTTTCAGCTTAATTTAGCTCTCTTGGCATTTGAGCAGCTAAACAGATTATTGCAAGCAAAAATTTATCACTTCAGTAATTCCAACGCATCGCCTCAAAAGGCAGGGATTAGCGTTTCAAAGTCACAAAATTAATCCCCAAAAGTTCTTCCTTGTGAGGGTGTTGAGGCCCTGGCAAAGGTTGTCCAGAGCAGCTGGGGCTGCCCCTGGATCCCTGGAAGTGACCAAGGCCAGGCTGGAGCAGCCTGGGACAGTGGAATGTGTCCCTGCCCATGGCAGAGGTTGGAATGGGTTGGGGTTTAAGGTCCCTTCCAACCCAAACCAGTCCAGGATTCCGTGATTCCATCCAGAGCACCGATGTTTTGACCCAACATCAAAACAAAACCATGAAAAGACCTCAAAACAACCCGTGGAAAAGGAGAACATTCCCATGTCATTGCTAAAATGGATCTGAAAGTAGAACTTTATGGCTCATTTCTTCCTAAAAATGAAAACTACTTAGAAAACAGCAAATTTTCTATATAAATAACTGTCAAAGCACACTTTCGTGATGCCTCAGCATTTGCTTCTGAGACATTTCCAGGATTTTTATTTGCCTTTCTACTGCTGTGATCTTCAATTCCTTTTAATCAATGTGAAGTAGATTGTTTAGCTAAAAGTAAGCCAATTTTTATTTGGTAATAAAGCAGAATACGTCCAAGAGAAGCAAGGTACCAATGAGAGATGAGGAAGAGGAAGAAATTCCATTTGAAAAAAGGACAAAAACTTTGATTCAGGGAATCTGCTGCTTTCCAAGGAAAGTGAACCTCTGTGGTGATTTGGAACAGGAAAAAAATCCATATTCATTTGCATTACAGAGCAGTTCTGCAGTTCACACTGGGTCAATATCCTGTACTCAAATTATTTCACTGCAACCACATTGAAATTGCTTCATGATATTTTAATTGTGAGTAACTTCAGGAAAATCTAGCAAACTGAAAATAAAAATATAAAATTTAAAATTCTGCAGCAGGGCAGAATTTTGGAATGGTTCTGTTGAAGTGTCTCAAAAGTAGCAAAAAAAAAAAAAAAGAAAAAAAAATTAGGGATTTCCTATATTCAATGTTTCCATCAACTTTAGGGAAAAGTGGAGCCCCTGGCAATGGAAGAGCTAAGCCTGTAATACTTTTCCTTCCTTGTAAACCAAAGGATTACAATCCTTTCCCATCCCAGTGTTTAATGCAGCTAATACAGCCAATACATATTTATTGGAATTCTCCACGCAAACCCAGCAAAGCCCTCAGAACTTGAAGGCAAAAAGCATTAAAATTATTTAAATCTTCTTTAGGGTTGATACAGAAATAATGTATTTTATAGGAGCATCACTAATGTGATAATCCCAGATTCTGGGGATTCCACTGCAAATTCACAGAGAATTCCCAGAAATGCTCAGGATAAGCTGGAAATGTTCTGGTTTGATGTTAACTGGGGTACAGCTCTTGAAAAAAATGTAATTTCAAACCCTGTTCGTACTTGAAAGTGTCCTTGGGGCCACGTTTGTTTCAATGCGCCACAAACTCAGGTCACAGACAGCACCGAGCGACTTCCCACTGGAATGTGGCCAGGGATCCTCTCCATCTCCTTGGGAAGGGAATTACCTGCACTGCTGGGTAATGCTGGGAATGCTGGGTTCTGCTGACTTTTGATTAAAATTAGGGAGGTGTTAGTTCATGGAATCATAACGGCTGGAAAAACCCTCTGAGGTCATCAAATCCAACCCCACCTCTGCCCCGTGTCCGCAGGTGCCACAAAATCCACACAGATTTTAAATCCCTCCAGGGATGGGGACTCCAGCACTGCCCTGGGCAGCTGTGCCAGGCCTGGACAAACCTTTCCATGAAGGAATTGTTCCCAAATCTCCACCCTGAGCCTCCCCTGGCCCAGGCTGAGGCCGTTCTCTCCTCCTGTCCCTGTTCCTGGGAGCAGAGCCCGACCCCCCCCGGCTGTCCCCTCCTGTCAGGGAGCTGTGCAGAGCCACAAGGTTCCCCCTGAGCCTCCTTTACTCCAGGTCAGTGTGGAGTATTCCGAAATTTCATTTCTCAGCATTGCTTAGGTTGGAAAAGCCCTCCAAGATCACCAAGTTCGATCCCAGCACTGCCAAGGCCACCAGTGCCCCATGTCCCCAGGTGCCACATGGATTTTAAATTCCTCCCGGGATGGAAACTCCACCACTGCTATTTTTAAAAGAAGAGGTTTGAGTGATCAAAATGATTCAATACTCATTTTATCTACAGATTCATCAAATAAACCCCAATTTTTCTACTTTGTCAGGAAGGAAAGGCATAGGGAGCTGATTGATCCCTCTGCCAGGTTATTGCCACGGATAAACAAACAGAGGAAAACCACCACAGGTTTCAAAAGTTAATAATGGGAGGAAAGGGGTAGAGGTCAGGCCTTTATTGCCAATTCCAACTTCTTCACCTTATGGAAGGCAGTTTTCATTAAATGTAAGTAATTTAAATATATTTCTTGAAAATAGCCCAATGCTAAGGTTACACTCAGGAATAAAACTGATGTGTTTTCCTGAGTCATGATTGTTCTGTATCTTCCTGAACTCACAGTAAATCTTGGAAACTCTTTTTAGACACTACAGTGAAAGCAGAACTTCCTAAATCATGTAGAAGGCTAAAAATATTTCAGCAAGTTCTCTCAAAATCTAAAGTGTCTGCAAGAAAAGTACTTTTCCCCCAGATATCTACCATTTAGAACTAGTTCATATTTACTTCTAAACAGCACAGGTGGGAAACACCACATCAAGTCCTCAAATAAAGCATAAACGCAATTGTGGAAGGGGAAAAATCATGGAATGGTTCGGCTTGGGAAGGATCTTAAAGCTCATCCTGCCATGGGCAGGGACACCTTCCACTATCCCAGGGTGTTCCAAGCCCCAGGGTCCAACCTGGCCTTGGACAATCCTCTTAGATCTGAATTCTGCTGCTTTGATACTTCGGAAAGTTCCATTGGAGCTTGAAGGGTCTTTAATAGCTAAAAAGGTTTGGACGTGGGCTTGAATAGTTCCCCACAGAACTCACCCGTCTTAAAATAAATAAAACTACATTAAAATAAATAAAATAAATCAAAATCATGATTTAGCTTACCAAGCAAACTTGACTTTCCATTAGAAATTCTAATACATCTTCCCAATCCTCCGTTTCACACTGCTGGGCTTGGCTAAGCAGAAGCCATGTGAAATAGGTGTTATTAAAATGCCATATGCAGCATCAGATGGTATTTCCTTACACGGTTCAGTTTCTGAGCTCTGGAGGAAAAGAAATGGTAATTCTATGCAAAATAAGCTGTGAGTCACCAGCACGCTGCTTTTGCAATTATCGATTTCCCCATTTTTATTTACATGGGTTTAAGTTCCCTTTGATAATTTTGAAACTTCCTATCAAACAAAGACCAAAACCAAAACCAGCTTCAGAGATTTGTGTATAAAGAAATAGAGAGAACTGATACCATGAGGACTGGCAAAGGAGCCCAATATTAAAAACACGGATTTCACATGGAGGAAATGATAGGATGCATGGAGACTTCCTCCAGTGTTGTAAAATACATCCCAAAAACTTTAAATTTCCTGGAAAGACTCAAAGTGTTGTGATTTTATACCCCCGTCATACACAACTTTCTGGGGGCTGTACAAAAAACTGAGGACTGCAACAGACGTTTTTTAATCCTGCACTTAATAGCTTTATAAATGTAATTAATGCAGGATTTCTTCCATATTTTTTTGGCTTAATCCCAATTATTTCTCTAAGTTTGCAAGCACCTTCACCCGACCACTAGAGAAACACCCACTGTCCTTTGATTTTGTTGCTGAGAAAGTTTGGAACACAGGTGTGCCAGAGTTCCAACCAGACAATAATAAAAAAAATATATATTTTTTTAAAAAATAATAGTAATTCTTGGCCACACCAAAGTTTGGTTATTTCTCCTTTTCCCACAAGGGCCCTTATTTTCCCTGGTTGCTGTGGTGATGCTGCAGCAGAGCTGCTGTGGGTTGGTTTCTGTGGTTTCCCACCTGGAAGTGGGAGAGGAGCCTTTGGTGGGCAGGGCACAGCTCCCTCCAGAGCCTCTGTGCTCCTGTTCGGCTCAGGAGGGGCCAAAATGGAACACCTGGAATGGTGGAATAGGAACCAAAGCTCTAAAAAAGATGGAATTAATCCTTGCTCACTTCTTACCCTTGATTCCCCCCACCAAGAAAAGGTTTGCAATGTTCCCGTTGCTCTGCACAACTTGGACACACTGAAATATCAACTTGAGAACGTTCTGCGTTTATTCCAGCAAAGTTACTGCCGAATTTGGAACATGCTTACTCCCATCACTCCTATCACATTAACTTCCAGGCAGACTTGCTTTCAGCAGCACATTTTGTCCTTCCAGGCAAGAAAAGGCTTTGGATCACACCATTCCTAAGAGGTGGCGTGTAGGACAACAGGATTCAACTCATCATTTCAGACAAAGGCGCAAGCTCCTGTCACCTCCAGTGCTTTACTCTGGAAAAACAGGACAGGATAGGATTGGATCTCTGGCCTGTCAGTATATTCACAGACAGTTCCCCCACTCTTTATTAATTATTCACCTTTCAGACTGTAAGAACACAGCACAAGCCAGTTAACATCCTGGAGTCACATCTTTTCAATTAAACAAAATCCATTACTAAACTAAGGAAAGACAGACTAAGCATTAACTTCAACACTTCCTGATGCCAAACAGAATAAGTGCATACCAAGACATGCTTACAAAGCTGAAACTTTAAAAAAAACCACAAGAAGTCCCCAACAAGCCAATAATTAAGTAAGCCATGGGTTTGGTTTTGTTCTCTTTGTTTCATAAAAATGAGAAATCAGGACCCCAGGGAAGTCCTGAGTCCCAGGGCAGTGCTGGGCACTGCGGGCAGCTTTGGGTCACAAAAAAAAGGACATTGAGGGGCTGGAGCATGTCCAGGGAAGAGAACAGAGCTGGGAAGGGGCTGAAGAATTCCTGGGTGAGCTGGCAAGGGCTGAGCCTGGAGAAAAGGAGGCTCAGTGGAACCTTGTGTCCCTGCACAAACCCTGACAGGAGGGGACAGCCGGGGGGGTCGGGCTGTGCTCCCAGGAACGGGGACAGGAGCAGAGAACGGCCTCAGCCTGGGCCAGGGGAGCTCAGGGGTGACAGCAGCAGGAATTTCCCCACAGAAAGGTTGTTGAACACTGGCACAGCTGCCCAGGGAGGTTTGGAGTGCCCATGCTGGAGGTGTGCAAGGAACGCCTGGAGGTGGCATTTAGCGATGTGGTTGAGTTGGCACGGTGGGATTCAGCTGAAAGCTGGACTTGAGGTTTTTGGAGGTCTTTTCCCACCTTACTGATTCCATTTTAAAGCCAACTATAAATCCCTAATGAACTGGTTTGCAGTATCCCTTGTCCTCCCTGCCTCAGCACAACGGAGGCCTGTTCAACACGGCACCCTTCAAACACAGCCGTGAGGGGGCTGGGCTGACTGGAAACAAAAATTACCAAATAAAACCGCCTCCTTGCCTTGTACTGATCACAGCGGAAAGAAAAGAGGTCACGTCAATTCAGCTGAAGCTGGTTAGAAGTGTGTTTTTAGGTTATCCTGCACATCAGCACTGTCAGCGCGATGAGCAGACGCCCGGCTGGGCTTTGGCATAACCCCCCTTTGCTCCTGCTGAGCAGTGACTCCTGCACCTTAGAGAGATCATTAAACATCAGCCAGGAATCAAAATAACCCGGTCATAAATTATAAATTGACTGTACAAGCACAAAATCCTGGGGTGCGACAAATGGTATCGCAAAAATCCTGAGGAAGCTGAAGGAAAAGCAGTGAAACAGGAATTCTGCCGGCAGACAAAGATCTCGGGGCTGCTACAGCCCCTCCTGGATATACAGAGCCCACAAGATTTGGTTGGCTTGGAACATGAAGGTTTTCCTCAGCAAGCCAAGCTGACAGCAAACATATGCTCAAGTGCTGCCGCAGCAACCAGCAAAGCCTGGTTACTTTGTAGTAATAAATATTAAATAACTACATATGTTAAATAAGTATTTTTAAATGCTATCACCAGAAGTATTATATCAAATAATATTTCATAACATCATTTTGTTAAATAATAATAATGAACACTAAATAATAGTAATGATTTTTTTTTTATTTTAATTGGGCACAGGCTGAATAAGTGCCTACATCAATGAGCATCCCATGGATATCACAGCTGCTTTTCTGAAGGAGACAAATGCTGTACAAGGCTATCATCATCAATAAACCACCTGAAAGGTCCATATTCCCTGATTTACAGTGCCAAGGTTCTTTCTGACCCCACAGGGTGAGAGCAAATGAAAAGGTTCTGCTTCCTGCAGACCTTGATGCACCATTCCAACACACCTGGTGCATTCCTGTGCGTGACATTCCCCTCTCATCCCAAATTCACCCATCGGCTGCAAACCTTGCTGAATACACTCAATTATTGCTGCAGCCTGACCTGGCACACAGGAGTAGCTTTCCTTTCTTTTCCTGCTTCATTCCCGATAGTTTCTCCCCTCATTTCTGTTGTATCAGTCCGAGCCTCCCAAGCAGTACAGCAACCTCAAGCTATTCTGAAAAATTTTACCTGGACAAAAACAGCAAAATTCCTTAAAAACAGGAAAGATTTGCAGAAAAGCCCTAGTACAGCACAGCCAAGGAAAAGCTTCAGCCCAGCCACAGGATTGTTTGGGCAGAAAGGGACCTAAAAGACCATCCAGTCTGCAGAAGAGAATTCATCAGTGTCTTGGGTTGCAATGCAAGCTGTACCCAGCGGTGTGTGTTCCATCCCCAGCTGTTAATCCAGCTGTGTCCCTGCTCTTTATCCCTTCCAGGACCCATCCTCCCTGCTGTTCCTGGCCCATCCAGGCTCACTGCAGGGCTCAGACAATTCCATCCTCCCTCGGGAGATGCTGCAGCCAGGGGAGGAGCCCGGCATTCCCGGCTGGATCACACCTGGCCCTGGGAACAGCAGCACAGCCCGTGTGCACGGGATTGCCAGAGGAGCCCCGGAGCCATCCCAGCACCACGGGAGCTGCAGAGGGAAACTGCTCCCTGCTGCAGGATCCCTGCTGCCAGAACCACACCTGTCACTGCAGGAGGCTGGGCTGGGCTGGGACCAGCACCCTGAGCAGCAGCGTGTCAGCCTGCGCTCCGACCCGGGCTGGGGTTTCTTTATTTTTGTTTTGTTTGGTTTTTTGTACTACTGCATTTTTATTTTTAATTTTCCTAGTAAGGAGCTGTTATTCCTATTCCCACTTCTTTGCCTGAGAGCCCCTTAATTTCAAAATCATAATAATTCAGAGGGAGAGGTTTACATTCTCCATTTCAAGGGAGGCTCCTGCCTCCCTTAGCAGACACCTGTCTTTCCAAACCAGGACAAACAAGGAAAATATTCAGCTGCTTATCATGAGTGATGGTTTCTCATTTCAACTCAGACCTTGCCACCTAGCCAGTCATGCTCAAAAAGCTGACACTTTGAGAAAGAAACATCACAGTTTTGGGATGAGGAAGAAGAATTCACCAGAACAGCTTCCATGAGCTGAAAAACGCTGCGTTTTCCATTGATGTGGAAAAAGAAAGAAGTGAAAAAACCCCCTCCGCAGAGCAGCGTGACCCTGCTGGAGAAAAGGGCTGCTGCGTTTTCCCACCGGTGCCTGGAACAGACAAAAGTGGAAGCTGATGACTGAAGGAACAGCTAAAAATACCCCGAGTAGTCTGGATCTGAGAGTTGTGTGCCCTCACCGCAATTAGCAAATTGCATATTCAGTTTCACTGACACTAATGAGTGCAGCCGAGTTCATCTACACCTCAATTAACTGCAAGAGACGCGTCTTTTCCACAAATAATGGCAATTCCTCCTTGCTTTTGCACAGTCCCTCTTCCTGCCTGAGCCCTCGGGGCAGTAAATCACTGCCTCGTTTGCTTCAAATAGGGTTTGGAGGGATTAAATGGCTGAAAGAAAAGAGGAAAATGCACTTCCGACACAGGGAGGAAGGGAGAAGGAAACTTGCACTGGGTGGGAGCAGATGGATGCCAGCAGGTTTTGGGATGCAGCCGTAATTGTGGGTATTTAAGGAAAATCAGGAAGATTCATTGAAGGAAATGTCCAGCACAGGGAACAAGGCACATCTGGTATTCTCTGGGGCCTTTCCAGGTCTGATCACCTCGTTGTGTCAGAGGTTAAAAAGCGGTTTTCAACTCGAGTTGGAGAAGAAATTCCAGTCTGCACAAGAATTCCCACAGCGGGATTAGCAGGCGGGGTGAGAGGCTGCAGTTTGCCACTGCTTGTGCTGAACAAAGTCCTCGCAGGTCCTTCTCTACTTCTCTCCTTGAAGGAGACAAGAAAGAGGTTGGTGGGGACTGGACTTTAAAAAAATGGCACTGTAGTGTTTGATCAGATAGTTTTAAGCATTACATTTAAAGCAATGAAATAAAGGTGAAAGCATCATTCAGAGGGGAGGAAGAGGAAACGGATTGATGGTGCCTGGGAAAATAAGGTGAGAAATAAATCAAGAGATGAGATTCCAAGCCCAAACCACCCGCGAGGACGATACTGAGGATCACCTGGATAGCTGGAGGAGGACACAGGGACGGGCCCCGACCCTGCCACCGCAGACCTCGTGGATTTGCTGGATTTGCTCTTCATCATACCCGTTCCTAACACACAGTCACAGAATCATGGAATGGTTTGGGTTGGAAAGGACATCAAAGCCCATCCAGATCCACCCCCTGCCATGGCAGGGACACCTCCCACTGTCCCAGGCTGCTCCAAGCCCCAGTGTCCAACCTGGCCTTGGGCACTGCCAGGGATCCAGGGGCAGCCACAGCTGCTCTGGGCACCCTGTGCCAGGGCCTGCCCGCCCTCACAATCAACTTTCCCTTTCGTTCAGACACTGACAGCACTAATTACCAGGGAAGTGTGCAAACAGATGCTAATTTGAGGCAGTATCACTCAGTTTGGCAAGAGGCAGTGGCTGATGGAAAATCCAGCTATTGATTTTCCTATGGCTGCTGTCATCGCTGCTGCTGCCTACGAATAAACAACCCCGAGAATATTTGCTTTCCAATGACAGCTGGTGTCAGCATCAGTATGCATTTGCTGTCACGCCTCCTGCGGAATAAACTGGTATTTTGCTATTTAATGTGTTTCAAAATCATCGCTGGGAATTCCTGACGGCATTGTTGCATGGAATGGACGTGGACCTTAAAGCACTGAGCATCCACAGCCAGCTCCCACTCAAATCCTTAAAAACTCTTTTCAAGACACAGCATTAAAAAGAATTGCTCCTTTTGAACATATTTACTAAGGAACAGGAGAAAACTCTGTGTGAATACCAGCACAATAATCACGGCAGTAACACAGAAACATCCTCTTGGGAAATATTTAGCACAAGTGAGTTTTGAGTGCTGCTTGGGATAGTTACAGCTCACAGAAAAACTAATTTTGGACTTGTAAGGGATTTCTATAATTACTGATTTATCCTCCTTACTTTGCAAGTTGAATTTTTGCACAAAGGGTTGGGGTTTTGTGTAAGGATGGGGATAAAAAAGGCAGAGTGTTTTCCCAGCAGCCCTTGACAGCTGCCTCAAAGGCGCCATAAAACACAGAGGATGGTCCCACTTGGAAGCTCCTTGGAGTGAAACTCAGAACAAAGCTGTGGATTTGACCATCACAGTCAGAGATACTGAAATTCCATCCAAGAAAATTTCTGGGTGGAAAATACCCTTTGGTGGAGCGTGGTTTGTTACCATGGGAATAATTCTTTGGACTGAGCCGCATCCTGGACCTAAGATCAAAGAGAATTCTATTTCTTGTTTTGGAAATAAGAAGTGGCTTAAAAATAAAATAGAAATGCAAGCAGTTGCGCGGGACACGGAGTCCCAAACGTGCAGGATTTATTTTCCTAAATAAACCAGCAGCTGAGGCAGGGCAGAGCCCGCAGCCCGCACGTCCTGCCCTGGCTCCTCTCGTGCCAAGCACCAGCAGCATCCACTGCAACCCTGCCCTTGCAAAGGTGTAAAACCGGTTGTTTTCTCAGAGTGGATTGTTGCTTTTTGTTTTTAATCCCAAACGAGCCTTTCATCCTGCCCAGTGTTTACTCCAGCGTGCTCTGATCAGAGAGCTGGCAGGGCTCTGCCACCGCCCGGGCCATCTGTCTGTGCTTACCGGGACCTGCTGGCGGCCCTGGTGCCAGGGAGGATGACAAACACCCGGGGCCCGCGCTCCACGCAGGGCTGGCACCCACCCGGGGGCACTGAGGTGGCATTTGGGTCCCTCAGTGCCCATCTGGGAGTGCCAGGTGAGGAGCACGTTTCACACCGCAGCGGGAGCGGCGGCCGAGGCACCACGGGGACTCTGGCAGCGGCTCTGTCCCCTGCCAGGGGATTCCAGGGATGCTCAGGGGTCCCCAGACACGGCACAAACACAGCCACGGATCCAGCCAGGCCTTGCACAGAGCTTGGCTGCTCCCAGGCTTTCTCCAGATAATAATATAAACAGATAATGATGTTGTACAGAAAATAAATCCTGCCCTGGGAGGGTGGGCAGGCCCTGGCACGGGCTGCCAGAGAAGCTGCTCCATCCCTGGCAGTGCTCTCAGCCAGGCTGGAGCAATCTGGGATAGTGGAAAATGTCCCTGCCCACGGCTGGAGATGGAACTGGGGGAGCTTGAAGGTCCCTTCCAACCAAAAGCACGCCGAAAGGCTCTGAAAGTCCTTCAATGACACTTTCAGCCTCAGAGGGTATGAAACCAAAGCAGCCAACCTGACCTCCTCTGAATAACCCTTCCAGATGAACCAGGTTTGAAAAGAGCATCACCAGAATCTCCAGCAGGATCATTTATAAACACAAACCCCCCCCCAATATTTTCACTTCTGTTCATTTTACATTTCCATCTCATGTTTGGACTAATCCTTCCCACACAGTAACAAATTAATTCCTCTAAACCAAGGAAACTTTCAAGGCAAGTCTCTTTCCATGCTTCTTGAAAGATACTTGAAACTCTGGTTCATAAAGGATCTTTCCAGCTCTTTGTGTTCTTTGCTCCAGGGAACTTGGGGATTTTTCCCCTGGCACATCCGGACCACGACCTCCAAAGCACAAATACATCCCCATACCTTTGAGCCCAAACCAGAGCCCCAGTTTCACAGAAACAAATCACACACAGGCACATTTCAGAGTGAAAAAATACAGGCCCAGGAGACTAAGGAAGGATTTCCTCCAAATGGTATTTCCCCCAAATTATTCTTATTTTGCTGCTCTACAGTTCTCCCCTAATATTTTTAATTTTAATTTAACATTCCTGGAGCGCTTATTCCAAATCAATCAACAGAATCAAGGTAATTTTGATTAATTTTCAGTCCTTCAAAGGAACTAGATGAGCTACATTTCAGCAAGACCTGCAATTCAACGTTATTTTCCCTTTATTTACCTCCTTTCCAACTGATGCAGAGATGCCCAGGAGCTGCTGCCCCACAGGAGCCATTTTTTCAGATCAGATGAATCCTGCTGCCTCTCAGACTCGTCTTTGAGGATAGATCAGCCCCAAAAAATAGGGCTGAGAGCTTTTTATAGGATAAATTCAGATTGTGCAGCCTCACACTGAGGATGGAAAACCTGACTGCTGAATATTTCGCTTGTGGCTTTATCATGTGATAAACGCTCACCCCATGGATTCAGTGGAATAACCTGACAGGCTCTGGCCGTGCTGTAGCACCAAATTTTTCCTCCTGTGACTGGAAAATAAATGTTCAGGCTGATCAACGACTGGCTGAAGCTGCAACAAAGTGAAATCCCCTCTTTGATTCACCAGAGGACCCGGCCACGTATTTGTATCCCGGGAAATGACAGAGAAAATCTACTCGTGGTACAGTCAACGAAAATCTTCCATGGACAGCCCCCGTGTCATCACACCCTGCTTGCAAAGACCGCGGGAGGATGGAAGGGGAAGTCACAGGAATTCTTTTTTTCCTGCAATTTTCCCTCTTCCCTCCGAGTGCTCCGTCAGCAGAATGCCACACCAGCTTCCATGGGAAAACCCAGCCTGGGAAGCTGAGGCTCAGCTCCTTTCCCTCTCCCCAAAAGCTGCTTTGGACCCATTGTCTGCAGGAAATGAAATCCAAATCCCATCTCCACGTCTTCACGTGTGTAGGGAAAAGCAAGGAAGAACAGAAATTCTGTGTTTGGGGAAGATGCACAAAGCTGAGACAGCAGGTTTCCCTGGAAATAGCAACCAGGTTTTTACCTCCCAGGCAGAATAATTTTAATTATTTCACATTTTCAGGCTCTGGAGAACTATTTCCAGGCATTTGAAAGGATCAAGATGATGCTTTGAGAGATGCAAAAGCTCTTTTAAAAGCCTTCTGGATGTACAAAAGCAAAGGAAATCACATCCTGGGAAGCCAGAGCAGCTCATTTTGAGCAGGGTGATGGGAAAAGGAGAGGTGAGAGCTCACCCTTGTGCTTTCTGCATTTAACAACCACAGGCCCTTTCCCTCTGGCAGCTGCTAATTGAGGAGAAATTGGGAATACAGCAGATAATCGTGATGTCTCAGGGAGACTTCTGAACTCGAAGCCTGAGTAGATGGAAGAGCTGAACTGATTTGCTGGCCAGAAATCGTCCTGGCAGCTGCAAAGCCACGCACTGGTAGCTCTGATCCTGTGAGCTCCGAGTCAATCTCTTCCCATCAAGAGAGGAAAATGAGGATAATTCGCTCACACAGCTCCGAGCTCGGCGTGTCTGGCAGAACTGCCTGCTCCAGTGAGGATGATCCCCGAGGTCTCAGCCTTGGGAGGCACTGAGAGCTTCCCACACACTTTGCCACCAAAGAAAGAGAGGAAAAATATAAATATAAATGTAAAAATTATGACTATAATAATATAGATATAGATATAAATATAGCTATGCAGATGTAAATACAGATAAAAATAAGAATAAAAATAATAAAATAATAAAAATGATGATAGTAATAATAATAATATAAAAATATCCATCTGCAGAGAGAGAAACAGGAGGAAGCTGCATTACCTCCCAGCTCTGCAGTCTGTGCCTGAAACTCATCCCTTCCTTGCCCATCACATCAGGAAGGGAAGCTTGCCCTAGAGCACACGGATTTGGTGTTTGGGATCTGCTTTTCCAGCTGGAACCATTATTTTCCAAGGTATTCTTAAATATTCCAATTGTGCCACGTCCCTTTCCTGAAAGGCCCCCCCCCCAAAAAAAGAATCATACTCATATTGCTGGAAAAGAAATTGGACAAAATAATGGGATTGTAGCCCATTTCTGGCTGATTTTGCACCTATTTCAATGTTTTAACTTTCTGGCCATATCACAGAACTAAGCTGCAAAAAGATAAATATATATATGGACAGACAGAGAGACAGATTTATATATATATATTATATTTATATACATGTATGTGTGTGTATATATGTATATATATTTAATTGAAGAATACATTTCTGGAGATTTAAAGTATATATTTCTGGAGAGCAGAGAGCCAAGATCACCAAAATTCATGGTCACTAAACTTAGGTTAACACCAAGTCAATCCTACTCTACAAAAAAAAAAGCACTTAAAAATAAGAACAGACCCCAAGCCCACACAAAATGGAACCACGCTGGCTCCCAAGGGACCTTCTGTCCACAGGTCAAGTACAAACTATAAAGTGCTTCTGTAGAGGTGAAATTAAATCATAAACATCCTAGGAAATGAACCCCCCTATGTCTGAATAGAATCCTTCCAACCAACTTAAAATCCTGAGAGATACCTTAAAATTTATTTAACGGAAAATTCTTTTGTGTTGCTATCTACTGAACCTGGAAATTTTGGTTTCCCTCTCGCGCACCCAGAGCTCTGATTCCTTCAGGAAACCAACTAAAAGCATTAACTAAAAATAAAAAGCAAACGAGATCAGCTTAAGTAGCTCCCTTAAAAAACATATCCTATTTCACAGCATGCTAATTAATAGAACAGAAGTGATATTTTGATATCATGATTAAGAACCGTTCATTTTGAGCATCTTGCTCACCAGCAGATCAAGGCAATTAACTGGCAATTTGCTCACTAAATGACTTCCCAAGATGTGCTACTGAGATAAAGCAAAGCCCTTTTTAAAGTGACTTTGAGCCAGCAAAAGATGGACCTGCAGGGAGTATTTTTATAAACAATGTACAAATAGATTCGTCAGTAGTAAAGGAAAGCTTCTGCTTCAGGAGCAATGACAAAAAAAAAAATTCATTTATGTGGAACAGCAAGGCACTGGGGGGTTTTCTCCTTATTTCCCAAATTATAACCGCTATAAATAATGCTGTGATGGAGGACACATCCAAAACGTCATTTTTAGAAAATACAAAAACTGAAGTTCTTGACGTCTTTGCATTTTAACCATGGCACACAGGTGGGGAGCTGAGAGCGGGTAAATCCCTTTTCCTGCCCTTGAATCTCTGCCCCAGCACTCACTGCTTTTCCCAGGACTGCTTCACAAGGAGCTGTGTTGTCCTGAACAACAGAAATAAAAGAAATGCCACCCTTCACGGGCTGGGAAAAGGATGAGCAGGGAGCTTTAACGGCACTCAGTTCGGTCAAAGTGAACATTTCCTGATGAGGATCTCACACTCCTCAATCCCAACCTGTACAAACTGGTGAAATAGGTGAGGATGCTACAGGACTGGTCACACAATCACAAAATGAACAAAGCTGGAAAAGACCTTTGAGATCAGCAAGTCCAAGCTAAACTCAGCAGACACAAAGATCTTGAGAAGAATCTGGACCTCTGTCCACCCCTCCTGAACCTCCAGAACCCCAAACCCTGTGCAAAGGGGTGGCACAGAGGCAGGAGGGCCCCAGGCAGGGCTGTCACACCAGCAGGGGATTTCTGACCAAACACCGAGGTTCTGGGGCTCAGCTGCACCAGAGAACCACAGGAACCACATCCTGCACCCAGGGGAGGTGGCTGATGCTAAGAGCTTGATGCCTTGGGAAGACTGACCTGAAACAGAGACTGGACAGAGCTGGAGAATAAAGCAGATATTTATTGAAAGTCCTTCAGGATCCACCTTGGGCAGGACAAGAGCCTGGCCAGGGCTGCACCCAAGGTGGAACCAAAATGGTCACAAAATGGTCCCAAAATGGACAAATGGTCACGAGGTCTCACACTTTGATCAGTTTTGGTCCATTTGCACATTGGGGTTTAATTGTCCAATTCCAGCTCCAGGCTGTGAGCTCCCATCCTTCTTGTTCCTCCCTCCAACCACCGCTGTTTGTGCTTTGGGGCTGAAAGTTGTCCTTGGTGTGCAGCAGGAACAGGATTTGTTTTGTGTCCCTGCTGTGTGCAGAGAGCTGAGTGACCCTGAGTGTGAGCTCAGAGCTGCACCCTGGGCAGCACAGAACATGAAATACAGCAAAGATAAAACTTAAGGCATCAAGCTGAGCCCACAGTGTCCCCACACCTCCCTGCACTGGCACTGCAGCATTTCTCTAAATATTGCCTAAAAGAGGCCATGGGAGCTTTTCCAGTGATTCCTAACCCAGCCCGATTCCCCCAGCAGAACAGAATTTGAAATTAATCTGCATAACTTTCTGTGCAGCTTCCCAACCTCTTCCTTCTAGGAAGATCCAGCCCTAAATACATTTTCTGTCAATACTTGATGCCTGCAGAGGTTTCTGTTCTACAAAGGGGAATCCTTCCCTGCTCCAACAAAAAGATCTGAACAAAACCACTACACACACCAACTTTTACCTGAGATTTAATTTGTGGACGCTCAGCCATCTATGCAAAATGCATCACTGAAACCACAAACTTAACCATTTAAGACATAACTGTATTGACTTGACCAAAATTGAGTTATTACTTTAAATTCCTAAGCTATGGACTGTAGTGATGCTTCTCCTTCACTTAAGGCTATGGATCAGATTTCCATCACAGGAAAAGAACCCTTTCCACATTTACACTGAGCTCTCCCTTTGCCCTAGTTCCTATAAGCACTGATAATTTAAATATTACATACATGTAAAATTTTACTTTCCTCTCAATCAACAGAATTGGTTTGACTTCCCACTCTGCACCAGCATGGCTAAAACAGAAGCATAAAAAGCACAACTACTTCCCTCATGAGAATTCACTGAAAATGTAATTCAGTGAATGACTGTAACCACAGGATGTTTCGAGGCAGTGAACTCCCCCAGAACAGCACAAACACTGCTGTGACCAGTCCCACAAACTCTGAACAGAAATGCCAAACATTTGCTTTGACTAATGATAATTATTAAAAATAATGCACAAATGAAGCCCACTGATGATAAGAAGTATCAGCATTTTGGAACAACACTGTACATGCCCCAGTGCAGCTGGAGCTGCACACAGATGGGAATCCCCTTTCCTATGTCGTTCCAAGGCCTTTATTTTCCCCCTCAATTCACAATTAGCACTAACAAGTCACTTCCTTTCACGTAGAACCTCCTGGAGAGGATTTCAGGAGGACAAAAATGCTCCATGAGACACAATAAATCAGGCAGAGAAGAGCCTTTAGGATCATCCTGCTGGAAGCCAGGGGGTCTGAGGGGAGGATGCTGCAGCCCTAAGGCTCCTGCACACCACCCTCAGGGAAATTTTCTTCTCCAAAGAAGGAAAATTCCACAAGGAATTTTCTTCTCCCCACAACTCCAGCTGCAGTTTGCCCTCCCAGAACCAGTTTTTCATTCCGCACCTCGGGCCAGAGCTCCGTTTGGTGCTCTCCACGGCTTTCCTCCCCAGCTCAACCCTAGTCCTCCTCCTCCTCCAGGTTGTTCCTCACGTCCTCACCTTGAACTCGGCTCTGGCCAGCCCCAGGAGGGTTTTGGATGTCCCTGTGCAGAGCATCGCTGCCCTCCAGCACAGCAACTGCTCCCACACGGAGCCATCTGCCGCCGTGCTGAGCCAGCGCTTCGTCCCCTCGCCCAGAGGTGCTGCTGGGCTCGACAGCACCCGCTGGAAAACCTCTGGAGAGCGATCTGCAACGACCTCACTGTCGTGTTTGTCTGGATTAAACGAGCAGCAGCTGCTGGGCCAATCTGCCTGCAGAGTTTTCTCCCTGCTACGGCACGGATTTCGGCCGCGCCGCCCTCGGCGGCAGCGATGAGATGATGTTATCACCCCAAAGTCCTGAATGAGCTCCTGGAAGGTCAGGAACCTGCAGACCCGTGCCAAGTTTCAATATCATCCTCACATAAGCTTCCACGGACGTGACGTGAGCTCGTTTGGTAATCGTCGGCACAACAAAATAAATCATTTTTTAAGGGCCGGTGCCAAGGTAAACAGGAAGAAAACACTGTGTTCGGAGGTCAGGTTTTCCAGGGTTTTGATATCCTAAGGATGTTTGTGAGGATGTTTTGGATGCACACGGAACACAAAATCAGGACTACGTTAACCAACATCCCGCCCTTGTACTGAATCTTTAAAAAAAAAAAAAAAACAAACCCAAGAGAAATTGCTTTTTGATGAATATAAAAAGCTTTACAAGCCTCAGCTATTCCAGCAGACTGCAATTGCTGATGTTTTGACCATTTGCCTCGAGCACTCCACGGAGATGAGCTTGCAAATGCCACCACAACCCGCTGCAGCAGAAATGCAAACGGCTCAGCCTGGATGCTCCCTGCCAGGAGTGCAATTATATCCCAAATTCGCATGAAAAGAGTCCACAGCCACTCCTCAGAACATCAAATAAATCAATAAATGCTTGGACCCAATCTATTTGTGCCCCAAAAGGGTTTTTTTTTTAAGCCCCCTTTTTCCACCTGACGGGAATTAATTGCTTCTACCAAGAAGGCTGCACGCCCTGCAAGAAACCTTGCAAGTGCTTTTCAAACTGATCACAGCGAAGCTGAGCTTGGCAGCGAGCTCTGGACACCGCTCCGGCCACTCTTCCGTGGAAAGCTGGGCTTTAGTTTAGGTTTTCCAGGAACTGTCAAGCAAATGCATCAGTATTTTGTGAGTGTCTTTTAGCACAGTAGTTATGAAAATGACTTCTGCTCCGTGCTCGTTAAGGAACTTCCTTTCACGCACGGCTGAAATGACACCACCGAGGCACTCGCTGCATCTCCAGCTCTGGATAATCCCACAGAGCAGCTCCTGAGGGCAGCAAGAGGTGAAGCTGCTCCCGACCTGAGCTGGCCAAACCTTTCCCGGGTTATCCTGGGAATCTCCTCTCCATGGACCTTCCCCTCACCTTTAAACCTCCAGGGAACGCTGGTTTTGGGAAGCCTGGGAAGGTTTTATCAAGCCTGGATAATTTACAGGAATTTCTCTCGTCCTCAAGCTGCACATCAGGACAGCAGGATCTGACTCATTAATGGGATTTCCACGACATTCATCTGACGCTGACACCCTTCCCTGGGCAGCAACACCGCAGAAATCCCATTTTCCTGGAGATCCTAATTCACTCTGACACCACAGGGTGGTAGCACCACGACAGGGATGGAGAGCAGAGGGCTCTCACACAGCATCTGGGGTCCCACTCAGCTGCAAATTGTGGTGTTTGATGTTCCATCCAACCTCCCCAGAGCCAGGACTCAACAAAATCCTCATTTCCACGAGAAAAACAATTTCTACTGGAGCTCCAGCTCCTTTCAGTCATTTCCCAACATCTGGACCAGATGAAACAATGGAACACAGAGACGCAACACAGATGGCTTAAAAGTCATTTCCAACACCCAACTGTTGTGGGTTTTCACCACAAAGGCATAAACTGGCTCTTATTAAGCTGGGTGTGGATAGCTGCCGCCAACTCCATCATCCCAACAGCCCAAAATTCCACAAGAATCACCCTGAACACAGCCCCAAAGCAGTTATTTATTATTATTTACAGAGCAACAGAACGCAGTGGTTCCATAAAATTGTTATAAGCAGCTTTTTAATTTTTACTCAATGTGAGAGTCCATTTAAAATAAGAAAGAGAAAAAAAAAAGAAATTAAAGGCCTGCCCAGCTTTACTTTCTAAGTGTCATTTGTACTTTGAACATACAGTTTTTCTACAGCCTGATGTATTTCTACAGAACAGAAATCCACGGATTCTCAGGCCAAAGTTTGCAAGCAACTTCTGACTGCAAGAAAATCCACTCCAGAAAGATTCAGCCATGAGGAATCCGCCCCAGGAGAGGACACACCAGGGAGAAGAAGGAATACCTGCCCTCAGCAGACACTTTGCCTTGTGTGTGTCACTGATGTTGTTCCTAACATCAGCTTTCAGCTAATCGCCTTCGTTGATCAGTTTTAGCAGAAATCAACACTGAGACTTCATGGGTTTGATTGTAGAGCAAGAGAGGAGCAACAGGTTTGGAAAACAAGGGTGGAAGAAAAAGAAACAAACCCCAAAGGCTCGAATTGAAACACTCAGGTGTTGCCTCATCCCTGGAAGTGTCCAAGGCCAGGCTGGACAGGGCTTGGAGCAGGGTGGAAGGCGTCCCTGCCCACGCAAAGATCACAACATTTCAGAGTTCAATCCCAAAAAACCCCAAAATCTCGTGCAAGTGCTGAGCACAGCTCTGGGTCCTCCTCCAAGGATCTGAGCAACCTCTGTGACCTCCTCATGAGCGGCTCCTCCGTAGGAGCAAACACTGCTGCATTCATTTGGGGAACAAAAAGAGTATTATGGGAAAATCTGCTGCTCGCAGTCCTGGTGTGACATCCTCAAAAAGGGCCTTTTGCTTCCCCAAACTTCAACAGAGGACTTTCAGACAATCTGCAAGCAAGCAAAAGTTTCAGGTTTTCTTCTCTGAGAGCAGAAGAGCTGTTTTTTTCAAGCCACAACGTTATTAGGAAATAACCATCTTTATATTGTGCTTAAGGACTTTGTTCTGGTTTTCCCTCTTAAATACTGGATATCAAAAACTCACAACACAGTCCTTGAATTTCTACAACTGCCTGAAAGCACACAGGGAAATTCTGTCTCCAGCTGACTGGGGAGAGGCCTTACAAAATGTGCCAGCCCTAAATCAGAGCTGTCCAAACTCCCAGAATCACGGAATTGTTTAGGTTGGAAAAACCCTCCAAGATCTTCAAGTCCAACCATGGCCCCCACTGCCCCATGTCCCCAAGGGCCACATCCACAGGGCTTTTAAATCCCTCCAGGGATGGGGACTCCAGCACTGCCAGGGTTGGAATTCCTTTCCATAAAGGAATTTTCCCAAATATCCAACCTAAACCTCCCCTGGCACAACTTGAGGTCATTTCTTCTTGTGCTGTTCCTTGGGAGAAGAACCAACCTCCATCTCAGAAGGGCATGAAAAAAAATCTCAGCATTTCCTCTACTACAATTTGTTCTTCTCCCAAAACAAGAAAGTAGCAACTTTTCAAGGCTCTGGAAAAATTCCTTGCTCCTGCCAGCCTCCCCCTCTCTGTTGTTCCTCTGCCACCTCTGCTGGGACATCATCAAATTCATCCCTGAAACTGCAATGTCCATAATAGTCCTTGGATTTCCTCAGGTTTCTGTGCTGATCTAGGGTTTGTGCCTCAGCAAATAACCAAAAAGAAACAAAGCACCAGAAAAGTCATTTTAAAAAAAAGTTTAAAAAAGTAAAAAAAAAAAGACCTATTTCTTCTCCTCCTTAGTTGTTCCTGTGTAGTACACAGTTAAACACAGTTAAATTGTACCACAGTCTTCTTTGGGAATGGGTTCTCTTATTTTTTAATATCTAGATTGTATTAAGATGAACTACTTAAAAGATAATTAACAGAACTCTATTTACAAGCACTTTCCATTTTAATCCAGAATTTCCTTTGGGAATTTTCTGCAATAGGTGCATTTCCTTTTTTTTTTTTTTTGGGGGGGGGGAAAGTATTTCCATGACCTTTTTTTGTTGTTGTTGTTTTTTCCAACTGAATGAGGTTGCAAAAACAAAGCCCTGCCTATTTAAATATAATATCCAGATAAGCTATTTATGGAAGGGCAGTGTTTACACTTTGGACTACAACTCATTGAGAACATGCACAACAACAGTGCTCGAGAAGCTGCTCTGTAACCGGGATCTGAGGCTCTAAAACAAACAAAAAAAAAATAAAAAGGTAAAGCTCTCCTTCATCCTCAGCTTCCAGGTGAAATCTCAGCACCACATGAATATGCATTTTGTATTTTATATACAGCATCACAAGTTGGCGAGGCGCCTCGGGACCTCTGAAGAAGGCAGAGAATAAATGAGAATCATTTTAATTAAAAGCAAATTAAAGGGTCCTCTAATCCAGGCAGTAGCAGCAAATCCGCAGAGAGTTTTTAGGATGAGGCTCCTTGAAGTTCCATCGCTTACAACCCTCCCTAATTCCAGCTTCTTTCCCTGATTCTCCCCCAAGGAGGCTCAGAAACTGCACAAGATCAGGTTTATTATGAAAATTCTGCTCTAGTTGCTAAAAAAAGCTTTTGCTCCAGTTTCTCAGTGGCCAGAGGCACTCACACCCTCACAGAGCAAATAAAAATAAAGGAATGACAAAGGCAACGTTTCTGCTCACTGCAGGGGGAAAGAAGAAATAAGATTCCATTTTAGGCTTTTACCAAGTCGTTTCAGTGTTGTTTGGGAAAGTTGGACTTCTCCTCCTTGACAGGAGGCTTTGGAAATGCAGCTCAAAAAAAACCCCAAAATCAACTAAGTAACCACGTAGGGAAATGTTATCACAGGAATGGCTTCAGATCAGAGAAGTCCCATGGAAGGAGAATGTGGACAACTAAAATAAAATTATTACTGTGCTCTGTCCCTCCAGCAGGAGGAAATTACTGGGAAAATCTCCCTGCTTTCCTCCTGCCTGTCCCCAGTTCACCGTGTGCTACCCAATAAATTCCAGAATGAATTTACAAACGCTCCCAAAAATAAACAGGAAGCTAAACCCAGTCATAGTGTTTATTTCTGTCTAAAAGGCATTTTAATATGTATTTATCTCCTTAAATAACTGAATTCCTCCGCTGCGAGAAAAAAAAAGGCACAAAAAATCCCAACCTTGAGGGAAAGAATCCAAACAACCGAACAAGAGGAACGGAAAAGAAAAAAAAAGAAAATGGGCAAAATGCCTGGAGAAACTCTGCTTTGATTTTGACACATGGGAATAAATGGGGAAAAAAAATATTCAGCTAACCCTTCTTTTAATCAAAACATCTTCCATCTCGTGTGCAAATTTCAACAGCTGAGAAAGCATCCTACTCAATCTCCCCAAAGTGGTGTCAGCATGTTTTATGTAAATACTGCTTAACAAGGGATGGGTGTTTGCAGCAAACATTTTTGGGTTCTGCTTTAGGAGCTCTGGATCAGCCTCTGGATAGCAGGAGGAATTGGAATTCTGGAGGGGATAACAGGAGATGTGCACAGAGGAAAAGTTGTGGGGTTTTTTTTCCTTCAAATAGTCAGGATGTATTTGTTAATGAGGAGTTTTCAGTAGTTATTTAATAAATTAACAGGAGAAAAAGCTGGTGAGTCAGCTGTGCACCAAACTGTGGCACAGAATATCTTGGAAACGGCTTTAAATGTGTGGACAGAAATTGGGGTTTGGTGACGCTGTCACCCTGAAAGGATCCCCGGACCAAGGCAGCTCCCCTGGGACGGTCAGAGCAGTGACACACGGAGCACAACCGCTCTCAAACGGGATATCCAGGGACAGCAACAAGTCCCTGGCAGAATCCAGGCAATGCCCAACCTTCTGCTGGCCCTGGCACCTCCTGGCTCTGCTCCTCGGCAGCCTCTGTGCCCACCCAGGCAGAGCTCTCCTCGCCGGGCTCAGCGCTCTCCTCGCCAGGTCCACGTGGGCTCAGCAATAACAGGGATTTTATTCCTCCAGCTCTGGTTCTGAACGTCTCTCTTGTGGTACCTACAGATACACGGCCACATGAACCACCCCACAGCCATCTACAGCACCTCATGGCCATCCCATAACCACCTAAACCACCCCACAGCCATCTACAGCACCTCATGGCCATCCCATAACCACCTAAACCACCCCACAGCCATCTACAGCACCTCATGGCCATTCCATAACCACCTAAACCACCCCACAGCCATCTACAGCACCTCATGGCCATCCCATAACCATCTAAACCACCCCATAACCATCTTCAGCACCTCATGGCCATCCCATAACCATCTAAACCACCCCATAACCATCTTCAGCACCTCATGGCCATCCCATAACCATCTAAACCACCCCATAACCATCTACAGCACCTCATGGCCATCCCATAACCATCTAAACCACCCCATAACCATCTACAGCACCTCATGGCCGTCCCATAACCATCCAAACAACTCCACAACCATCTAAACCACCCCACAGCCATCTAAACCACCCCACAGCCATCCCATAACCATCTAAACCACCCCACGGCCACCTAAAACACCCAACAGCCATCCCATAAGCATCTAAAACACCCCATAATGATCTAAAATACCCCATGGACACCCCATAACCATCTAAACCACCTCATGGCAATCTACAACAATCAGCAGCCACCCTAGCAGGGCGTAAATCACCCCACAGCCACCCCAAAGCCACATAAAGCACCTCAGAGCCATCCAACAGGCATCTAAAACACCCCATAAACATCTAAAAACACGCCACAGCCACACAAAATCCATCTAAAATACCCCAGAGTCACCCCAAAGACACCTAGAACACCCTAATGCCATCTAAAAACCATCTAAAACACCTCATAGTCCCCTAGAACACCCCATAACCACCCCACAGCCACCCAAAGCACCCCACAGTATTAGGGAAATGTTCTTTTCACCATCACAGCAAGCAGGCACAGCTCCCAGCACTGGAAAAAGCAGCGTGCAGCATGTGCAGCAATACAAACAGCACAAAAACCACCACCAAGATCAAAGGATTTCTGTTTTCCAGCTTTCCTCTCTCGTCCCCTTCCCCTCTCGCTGCAGCTGAGAACTCCCTCTGCCACCCTGCCCCAGTGTTTGCTGTGCCAGGCCAGGAAAATATCTGGGTTAAAATAAAGAAATTCATTTTAAAGTGAGGATGGCAAAAGCCCTGCAGAAGGAAACATTTCCCTGATGGGATTTACAGCCCGCAAAAAAATGTTCTACATCCTCAGAGAGCAGCAGCTCAGGGGCATGAATAAGTGGCTGAGAACAGGCAGAAACCTGATAACAGTTTTTGGAAGAAGACAAATCCTTCTGGAAGAAGACACTGACATAAGCACAACATCCTTCACACTCACAGCCAAAACAACACCAGCAGCAGTTCATTTATTTCAGCGTTGTCTGTCTCCTCCGGTTAGAATAAAAATCTCTGTGCCATCCTGGCTCCCTGGGGACAAAGGGGAAGATAAACGGCTCGGGTAGACTGGGATGGGTGAGGCAGCTCCTGATGGAGCCAGGGGAGGGCAGGTCCTGCTCTCATCCCCACCTAGAGCTCAAGGAGAGCACAGATTCCTTCACAATCATTTGGCCCAAACCCCCTTCCTAGCCTGGGATCCACCTCAGATCCCTGATAAGAGCGAATTTCCTTCAATTCCCCCCTTCCACATCCCATAGAATGAACTCTACTTCACCAGCACCAGAGATTGTGCTCACTATTATTAAAGGAATATACATTTCCATCAGCTGGAGCGATAGAAAAGCCGTTCCCAAAGCGATAACACGAGGCTGGGGATGGCAATTCCTATTTTTACTCTCCTCAGAATGTTATCAGCATGGAGGAAAGGGAACTTCCAGATAAGCACACACAATCTCTCCTTTCTGAGGCACTGAGATTTATGACGGGGGCTGGTTTCTCACAATCACACACCTCAACAGCAGGAAACGTTTGAGTATCGCCCTCATCTCCATCCTGCCGGCCTTTCCTCAGCCCCAACCATTCCAGGGTCCATCAGCCAGGAGCTCTTCTGTCATTGAATGATGTACAGGAGATGTGGCTTCCCCCCCACACCTGTCAATTCTCATTGTCGAAGTGCTCTGATGCCAAGTTCACCTACAGCCTTTTCTTCCCTCACTTTTCAGGATTTAACATGATGTGAATAAACTGCTTCTCTGCCTTCCAATTTCACCTATCGAGCCAAGTGGAGAGGACTTTTCCTTGGAGAAGTGCACAGGAAGGAGGTCAGCATCCTCCAGAGATGCTTCAAGGAGCAGAAATTGGTTCCAAGATTGTTTTCTGTAACACTGAGGGGATAAATTAAAAGTTGTTGCCCTCAGGGAGCGTTTCTCGTTTGCATTTAAATAAAATTTCCTTCATTTGAAGATTTGGGGTATGTCCTACAGGGATTTGACCTTTTTGCTTGGATGCTGCTATCCTAAGACCTTCCTGCAGAAGCCAGAACCACTCTTTGTCCAACGTGGGAGATGAAAACTCAGATTTGTATCAATTTTTGCTTATTTCAGCCATTCTTCAGTACGATGATCCAAAAAGGAAGGGTGAACTCCATTCCTCCTTAAGTCATTATTCCTGCTGGCTCCAGGAGCACTCAGATGTTCCTGCTCAAAGGCTGGATAAACAGCCAGAAATCCAGATGCAAAACAAAAATGACCGGTGGGAGGCTGAAACAAAAATAGATAAAACTCCTTGAAGAAAAAAACTAAAAAAAAAACCCAAAAAACAAAAAAACACAACAAGAACAAGACTCTCAGTGTTCTACAAATTCTGATGAGGAGGGAGCTGTACAACTCCAAGCTGAAACACAAAATGGATGTGGGGAAATCTTCAGAGAGCTCCGGGAGTTGCTCAGGGCTGAAGATGACAACAAGGGCAGTGATTCCTGTCACCTCCAGACTGCCAGCACTACCAGTGCATGATGTGATTTAACAGAGAGAAGCCCACAAATGACAGGGATTTAATCTAGAGGCAGCCGGGATTCTCCACAGGCTCCCGCTCCTGAAATGGTGGAGAGTTTTGCCCAGCTTTTGGCACAGGCTGTGTTTCTCCACGAAGAAAACACCCTCTGTGACTTGGTTGCTTCGGAAAGGCTCAGACAACAGAGCCTGTCCTCCAGATGAACTTTCCTCTCAAAAACTGGCGCTCAGATGTGCCTGCACAGATGGGTTCAGCTCTGAACAGCACAGAGCTGGGAATCCATCGGCTCAGAAAGGCCTTGGATGCTTTTGGGCAGCCACAGCTTCTCTGTGCCAGGGCCTCACACCCAAAATTCCTGCCCAGTCTCCCCTCCAGCCCTGCCCTCTGGCAGTGGGAATCCATTCCCTGTGTCCTGCCCCTCCATCCCTTGTCCCCAGTCCCTCTCCAGCTCTCCTGGAGCACCTTTGGGCCCTGGAAGAGGCTCTGAGCTCTCCCTGGATCCTTCTCTTGTCCAGATGAACATTCCCAGCTCTCCCAGCCCGGCTCCAGCCCTCAGAGCATCCCCACCCCAGCAGCTCCACATCCTTACACATAACCGGTTCATCCCCAATTCCATGAATTATTTCACAACAGAGTAAATATTTCATCCCAGCATCAGCACAAGTCTTGCAGAAACCCAGCCGCAGTTGGCTCCTGACGGGTCCTCGTGGGCCACGGGCAACTGAGGTCAACTCGGCAAGAACATCCAACACATTTGTTCCCTTTGTTCCGCAGAAACGTCAGGACAGGGCAGCAAAATGAAAACCAGCAGAGTTTTCCTTTTAAAGGCTCACAGTAAAAATGTTATTGAAGGCATCAGTGGCCAGGAGGTTTCTCCCAAAGAGATGCACCGCAAACGAGGCGTGACAAGGCCCAAAGGCCACCCACACACAGGAGCCACTGCTCTGCTTCCCCAGCGAGAAAGCTGCTCCTTCTCCTGGAAAAAAACTCGGAAAAAGCCCCAAATCCGCTCAATTAGACCCAGGCTGGAGCGAAATTCAGGGGATTTCCATGAGGCTGCAGCGAGGGATCCCTGCCTGCTCCAGGGCATCCAGTTAACACCAAACTGCATTGAAAACAAAGCTTTGCCAGGAACCTGCAGAATAAATTCGCTGACTTTACGCGAGGGTGAAAGGAGAAATAATTTGAATTTGGATCTCTGGACCATATAATTTTAGGTCCCTCTAGGATCCAGGATTCTGAAGATTCCTCATCCATTCAGATCCAAGTGGAAGATCTGAATGAGGTTTCAAAGACTTTTCAAGACTTGATCCTACCTGGCCAAAAGCTCATGGACAGACACTCAAGACAGTCTCAAACACCACCAGCAGAGACATTCCCAAAAGAAGGAAAGCCAGCAATCCACTTGGAATTTTCTTATCCTGCCCAGGGTAACAGGTCAGATCTATTAAAGCCTAATTCAAAATAAAATGCAGCAGGAGCATCCCAGAGGCCCAATAACGATACCCCTGCCCCATTGTCTTGACTTTGTTTGCTTGGAAACAAAGCACACAGATGATCTGAGCATTCCAGAAATTTATAAACAGGGGATGTCTTGTTTGCCCATCCTTCCTACAGAAAGCCACATCAGCATAAACGTGTTTAAACCTGCCTGCACGCCTTGGGAAAAACGAGAGAAAATTAAGAGCTCTCAAGGAATCCAGGAGCAAAACAGGCTGTGGGGATTCTGTATGGAGAAATCCTCTTTTTGGGACCCAACAGCACCAGGACATTGCTGCCATAAACATGAATCTCGCTCAATTATTTAAAATGGGTCATAATCAAAATAAAGCTTAAAAAGTCCAAACTAAAGAAACACATCAACACTGCTGCCCCAACGACCCCAAAATTAATTTTACTACAACAATTACTGATTGCCACTATTCACTATCCCGATACAACAAGAATTAATTCTGTATTTAAAATGCCTTAGGCTTGGAGCTATTTTAAGGAGCCACTCTTTCCCAAATTCCTATTGCCAAACATCCCGTGTTGCAATTAAACAAGAGTTACAGCTTTTAAAGACTCTGATCAAAGAGCAGCGACGTGATGCAATTGTTTAGATGTTTCCAGGGAGACTTTAAAAAGCCAGAAAACACCTGGTGGTTTTAAGAGGTCCTCCTGGGAGTTCTTAAACACAGAGCTGGAAATTACACAAATGCCTCTGTGGTTTCTGAGTGTTGTTTCTTTTCAGCCCTGCAAATTAACAGAATCTCTTTAATACCTTTGAAAATTTATTAGCTCCTGCTCAACTGCTGCAAAGCCCTAAGCAGCAAAATCCCTGATGCCATCAGTTCTGCAAATGCATTGCTGCCTGTGATATTTATGTGCTGCATCACTGTAATGACTGATTTGAGGTGCTGAAAGCAGCTTGGAAAATTCCTCTCCTGCCTGAAATCACAATATTTTGCCACGTTTACATCCCACAGATACAATCCATCAACACACGTAGAACTAATGCCTGCTTTCAACATAAAATTATAATAAAACCCACCAATACTGCAAGGGATTTTAAAGAAAAGCATCATGCCCTCCTGACCTAGTGAGGTTAAGAGAAAAATAAACCTCAAATCCATAAAACACAACCACAAGCCCCCCCAAAAAAACAAGAAACATCATCACCTGCCTTTGGCTGAGGGAAGAGGGGACTTCCCTACACTCCTGCCTTGCCCTTCACAGAATGGAACAAATGGTTGCTGAATGGGCTCATTTTCCCCCTTGGGCTTTGTTGCTTCTGTCCCCGAGGAAAATTCCAGTTTCCCTGCAGGGATAAAGGTTCCTGTGAGCCCCGGAGGCAGCGCCCATGAATGGCTGCAGTGTTCAGGGCCAGAGCCAGTCATGCTCCCCAAAACAATTGGTGTTTGTGGCTCCTCAGGCAGCAGCCCACTGGGCATCAACAAAGGGCTGGGATCACCTCAGGGAGAAAACTTCAAGAGAAATGCAATATTTTCTCCAAAAAAATCCACCTTTTCCTTTCATATTTTCTCCACAAATACCCCTTTTTTGTTTCATACTTTCTCCAAAAATCCACTTCTTTTTAATTTCATGCTTTCTCCAAAAATCCCCCTTTTTTGTTCTATCCTCACACTTCAAAGCAACTCTGAACAACCACCACCAAAGCCATGGAGTGTCTCAAAATGAAAAGCAGGTGAGAAATGAGCTTAGCTAAGTGGGAGCTACAGCTCAGCCACACTCGAGTCATTAAAAAACGAGGGCAGATCTTGCTCTGGAAATGAATTTTTATGACAAAGTCTGTTACGCACATAAAGTCACATGTGCAAGGTGTTTTCTGTGTTCAGGCTCTGATTGTTCAAAGCAGAAATTCAAAGCCCATCACACTCCCCAGCTCCAGATTCTTCCCTGTAGCTCATTATCTGGAAGCTGAAGAGCAGCTCCAAACCCTGTCCTACAGATGGGATTTTCATCCCCACTCGCCCTGGGCATCCCTCAAGCCTCACTTCAATTCCTGCTTCTCTTCATCCTGCCCTTCCCAAAACCTCTGCTCCTCCACAAAGCCACTTCTGCCCCTGGGAACTAAAAATCAACTGCCTGAAGTTTCACTTCTAATCAAATCCCCAAATCCCGCCTTGCTTTATTCCCATTCAAACCATCCATGCAGTTTCTCTAACCACTGTTGCTTGTATAGAAATCACACCTTAAAAGCATTTTCCTCTCTTTTGTCTTGTCCTGTTGCCTTTGATTTGTTTCTTTTGGTGGCAAGGATCAATTGCTTTGTACAGACATGAACATGTGAAATGTACATTACCCAACGCTGAAACTCTACCAGTTTATCTCCCAAACTCCTTTCCCTCATCAGAGAGAGTCAATCAAACATCTTTGAATAATAAAATGGTCATTTAAGACGGTTAAAGGTGTCCAAAGCACTGCTGGATGGACACAAAACAGCACAAGACGTGGTTTATGCTCAGCTTCAGAACAGCTGATAGAAGGCACTGAATTTAAGTTTCTAATATATATAAATTCAGGAAAAATTATTTTTTTTTTTAAAAAAAACAACTTAGCACACTTCTGAAAAAGTAATACCTAGCTGTGACTGCATTTCTAGCAGAAAAATCACCCCCAGCATTGCTTCCTCCCTTCCCCCAGCCCCTGCACAGCTGGGCACAGTTCTGCAAACGCTGTCTGGCAGGACAGTTCCTTCCTCCCCTCCTTTCCCACGCTCCGGAGCCGGTTCCGATTACAGCTCCCAGCGACGGCCTTCGGAATGAGGGGGAAAACCAAAAAAAACCCCCTCCGGGATGGCCTGGCCATCCTTAAATCCCATTCCAGTAAAAATACACAGAGCAGAACTGTCCTGGAAGAACACGGTGAGCAGCACCAGCATCCCGCGCGGCATTAATTCCTGAAAACAGAAATGCAAAACTCCGCTCACAGGGAAAGTTTTGAGGGTTCCGTGATTTTCCAAGGAAGTTATTCATGTTTCTTCCTCGGAAAATTCTGGTGAATGAGGCCAAATTTGAAGGGTAAATTGTTTGCTGCGGCGCAGCAGTTCTCGAGCTCCTTCAGGACAAATTACAGCTCGAGTTAGACGTGCACAAAACTGAGCAATAACTTGGGCACCCATCAAAGATATCATCTTGAGGAGCCCAAAACCGAGCCCAGGATTTGAGGCTCCTCCTCGTAAAATGCCCCATTATGACAAAACCAATTATCTCAACACCACAAGCCCCTAAGTCTATTTTTAACAGTTCAAACTACGCAAGGTAAATAGGTCATTACTTAAATAAAGTTCCCTGCTTCCACCTTTTCCTTTCCTCTCTTCCCAGAAATATTTAAGCCTCTACAACTTCCTCTCCCCCCTACTTCTGCCGGGAAGCAGTGCTGGAGTGGGAGGTTTGCCTGTGGAAAACAGATTAGAATTTAGTGTTGGATCTGTGGCCTTGAAACGTGCCCTCAGTCGAGTTTTTCATTTGGGCTTTTCAAGATCGAGCAGCACACGTGTAATTTAAAAGCAGTTTGAAGCAGCAAAGTAGGGAGCTTGACTTCAAATTAATGAGCTTTTGACATCTGCAAACAAAATGATAACGTGAAGCCATTTAAACTCGGGCCTGTGTTTAACAGGGAAAGCATCTATCATTTTAATGTGGCTACACAAAGGCTTTTCTGCTGCAATCTGAAAGCTGTTTCACTACAATCCTGCTCTCAGCAGCAATTTGCAAACTTTGTTGTATCAGATTAGCAGAAAGACGGGCTGCAGATCAATTAATATCATTGAATAATTAAATGTTTTAAGTGACATTCTGTGGCATGATTGAAGACATTCATTAAACCTAAATTTAAATTAACCAGACTCAGGCCCTGAGACATCTAAACCCATAGAACACAGGGTACAACCATTATTTATGGCTTGTTTAAATCAGAATTTTACTACTCAGGAAAGGCCCAGCCCTGCAGCTCTAGCAATATTCCAGCAGAAACCAAGACTAGGAACGCAAAGGAAAATAAATCTTCCAAGGACAACCAGCAAAGATGACAAGATTAAAGGGCAAAAGACAATCAAGATGGAATTTACCAAAAGAAACTGTGCAGGATGAGGGAAGGGTTAGGAGTGAAAACTGCTCCAAAGCTAAGGAATTGCAGCTCTTGGCAAAGAAATATTTACAGATCCTTTATCAAATATCCTGCAAACCAGAGGGTCTGTAAGCAGGAATGTTCAAGTTGTGATCACGCTGATTTTCATTTACCAGAGTCAGATTTTCTTTTGGATGAAAAATTCCATTAAAAGAACCAAGAAATTACGGGAGCAAATGCCAAGATAAAAGCAGGCATGGTGCGAACCTCATGGAGCCTGGTCCCACCTTTGGGAATTCACAGACAGGACAGCAGCAACCCCTGTGGGATTCAGGATCACTGGCAGGGAGGTATCAACCCTTACAACCAACCCAAAGTCAACCACTCCGTCCTCATCCCGACCCACATCACCCCACAGCCATGGGAAAGGGGGTTTGGAACCACGGAGTTCCCAGCTCACCCCAGTCTGGCTCAACCAAAATTGCTCTGCTGATCTTCAAGGGGCACCGGGATGAACCACGGCAGCTCCAGCTCAGCTTCCTCCGGAAGTTATTCCAGGTGAAAGAGATTGGTTTTGGTTTTGAAAGGGAAGAAAACTCAAACCCCACAGCAATTAAAGGAACACCCAACCAGCAGGAAACCTGGAACCCATTGGGCTCAGGAGGGTGAGATCCTGCCATGGATGTGCAGTTGGGTATTTCATCCTAAATTATTTTCTCCAGAGCAACAAAACTTCCAAGTCAGAGGTTTATCCTCCAGCTGCCCTGATTATTGTGTCCTGAGCTTTTCGAAGTGACATGAGTAACACACTTTTCACTTCTTCCCTTGCAAATCTGTTCTTTGCTTTCTCTTTAAAACTCATTGTGCTACTGAACCAAAGCTTTTCCAAGTGCTCATTCTTCCCGGTGGCTCTTGCTGCTGCATCCCCGTTTGCGTGTTATCTTCAGGGAACAGCTGTTCTTGGCACAGCTCCTTCCAGCTGCTGGGGCATCCTCACACTCCTGTGGGAAAGAGCTGCCTCTTCCCAACACAGGAATCCCAAAATTGGCACTTGAAGTGCTCAGATATTTTTTGAGTTTATGTCTCGTCTCACCTCTGCCTGATTTACGGTTTTGTTTCTTTGGTTTTACCTGCTCAGATCTCTCATTCTTACCAAAGAAATGACTGCTGTACATTAGAGAAAAGGAAATCTCGGATAAGACAAGCTTTCAGGACTGAGAACTTTTTCCTTTTTATAGAGGGGATAAAAGTGACAGAAAATCCCAGAACTGAGTTGTTGTACATCTCCCAGTGACAATCCACCATCACTGCAAGGCAACACACTAATCCCACAAATTTCTTCCCAGTTTTATTTCTCCCCTCAGCCAGGAAACACCTTTGAACACAGACAGATCTCTGTGAGCAGATTTTACTTTGCCATTTCAGCACTGAGTCAGTGCCAGCAGCCAAAGGGAAAAGGGCATTTCTGGGGCAGAGGATGTCACTGGTGAGGCATCCTCTGCAGGAGACACACAGGATTCCGGCAGGCAGAGGGATATCAGGGATGAAATTATTATTATACCTGCAGTAAGTCGGCTGAACATGCCTTAAAAATACACTCCACGATGTGAAAAACTCAAAATTAAATCCTGTACAAACACTTCAACAAAATGCTGCTGCTGTGCTCCTCCTAATCGCTGCCTCATCAGTATCTCATTTCAGCTCTGGCTTACACAAGTATTAAATATATTTGTACAACAAAGCTGCAGAGATATCGACATTTCAGCAAGAAGTTTGGAATAAATACAGGCAGGGTTTTGGGGTTTTTTTTACTATTAACACTTGGAGCATTTGGGATTGTGTAATTCAGATCAGACAGGGCAAAAACAACACCAGGATGCAACCCTGTGCAGAAAGGCACAACGAATAAAAGGATTAGAGTTAGAAAAGACGCAGAAATGCTGCACAGAGCATCCAATCCCCATCCAGCCCAAATTCTGCTGCACCACATCACAAATCAGCTCGAGCAACACCCAAATCATTCCCTGAGACGGCCCCGAGCCCATAAAACCAGAGTCACATCCAGGGGAGCCGTAAACCCTCCGCCAAGACCATGCAATTCCAACCTCCTTCATAATTCATGGATCCAACTCGCACCGCTTTCCACGCTGGGCACAGAGCGGTATCGCAGCCTCCAGAGAGATTCTGCTGCCATTAACGTTGCACCAGGAGATCGATAATGAAATGCCCATCAAGGAGCTGAGAGCTGCTCACTGCGGGCATCCAAACAGCATCCCTCAGGTCTGGCTGCCCCGCTGCTGCTTCCCAACCTGCAGGGATGCTGGAAAACTGCAGCCTCCCTGGGAAAAAAAACATGTAGCCTCCCCTGGAAAAAACCCTGCAGCCTCTCCAGGGGTGCTGGATGAGGAGCAAGTGACAGAGTTGGAGTTGGATTCACCAAACCCAGCCCATCGTGCTGTTCCCACCACGCTGCTTATAAAGGAAATTTGGTCCCTTTTCCTGCCATCCCCCCATGAAATAAGGGTGGAATTGCAGCTTCCACCCAAAACATCTGTCTGCAACCTCTTCTCCTGAGAAATTTTCATGGCGTGTCCAGAGATGGAATAATTCACTTTAAATTGCTATGTAAAGGCAGGTTTTGTCCGCCCAAACAGCAGCATTCATTGCTGAATGATTGCTTTGAGTGCTCTGACCCCACACACGGGATCTCCACCTGCTGCTAAGCCCTGCCAGCAATCCATGCTGAGGAATATTTTGGAAACAGAGACTGAAACACAGCACCACATTTACAACAGCATCATGCCCAGGAGGGACCAACACAGTCCTCAGGCTCTCTGTAACTGAATCATTTTCCTGCAGAAGCTCCCACTCCTCCAGCCAGCGGGGTGGATCCTGTGTGCTCCCAAACAATCATCATTCCTCAGGATCTTCCTGCCTTCCCTCCTCCACAGCATTTCCACTGCAGCTGAGCTGCTCCAAAACCTTGAAAAAATTTACCTGGCATCACCAAGCGTGAAGAACATCAACACTTTGCTGATAACAAGAGCTGGAGAGGGGCTTTTGATAAGGGCATGGAGTGACAGGAATGGTTGGGGATGGTTTTAAACCGGAGGGGACATTTAGATGGCGTATTGGGAAGGAATTCCTCCCTGTGAGGGTGGGCAGGCCCCGGCACAGGGGGCCCAGAGCAGCTGTGGCTGGGTCCCTGGCAGTGCCCAAGGCTGGGCTGGAGCAGCCTGGGACAAGGGAAGGTGTCCTTGCATGGCAGGGGTGGAATGGGACGGGCTTTGAGGTCTCTTCCAAGCCAAACCCTTCTGTGTTCCTGTGGCACGTGGATGTGACTCTCAGAAAACACCAAGGACATCTGTGACAGGGCAGAATTGTGCTGACTTCCTCCAGCTCTGTTTCACTTGGCAGTTTGTCAACCCCCGTCCACTCGTTTTTCATCACAGAACCTCTTAAACGAGTGAAAAAAAGGGCACCAAGTACAGCAGACAGAGCCCTGCTGGAACACATCCTGAAACCAACTTAACAACACAGCTCTGCAGCTTTGCTCATGACACCAACAGCTCCAGAAACACAACAAACACCCAAATCCTCCTCCAGGGCTGTCACCTTCCAGCTGGGAAGGTGCAGGAGCCCAACCTGTGCAAGGCAAGGAGCAGCTCTGCCCTCCAGGACAGCTCCACTGCTTGGGACAGATCTTGAACCTGCTGAGTCCCCCAGCAATCCTTGTGCAGCCTCCCGTCATTTCAGCCCACAGGGCGCATTCCCGACACCACCCAGGAGCTGGGAATGCCATGGAGGGTGAGGGAAGAAGAGTAAGACTAAGAAAATTCGGGGATTTAAGGCAGCTGGTTCATGGAAAGCCAGCCCTTACTCACAGATGAAAAACCTCGACTGAGCTCATTTAACAGATAAATAACCATAATATCAGGTGGAAAGCAGGGGGAAAAAAAAAAATAGAAAAACACAAATAGAGCCCAAATGTGCTGAAATTCCCCACTTAGCACCTGAAGAAAAATTCCTGCAGCCCAAGCACCCTGCTTTAGGTACATAAAGATGTCTGGGTTTATTGAAGGTGTCAGCGAAGCTTTCAAGGCAGGAATTCGGTTTCGCTCTGTGCTTGGGAGAATCCCTGCGTGTCGGGAATGCAGAGCACGGCAGGCACAGCGCCGCGATCCCTTTCTTTGGGAGCACAGCAAAGCCATCAAACACTACGCCCACACCGTTTTGTTCCTCGCTTTATTTCCTTTCCCTTCTTCTCGCGCGTTTCTGAGCTCGCTCCACACATTTCAACTCGTTCCGGCACTTGGCAAAAACAAATGTTTCCAGCTGAATTCCCTGAGCTCGGCTGATCCATCACCCCACAAGTGATGTTTGCATCCACTCCAGCACGGCCGCCCTCATCCTGGCGACCTCAGGTCCCACTCCATCCCCAGCGCCCAGGCACAAAGCGGACAAGGATTGCTCCACAAACACCTCGTTACCCCATTACGGCTCCTCTCAAAGCCCGAATTCCACCTGCTCAAGAGCAAGACCAAGCCGGTCCCCCTCCCAAACCCCTTAAAAAACTTCCCACTCCAAGGTTTAACCGGTTCCATTTATCCCCCGGCAAAGCCAAGTGGGGGAAAACGTCCCTCCGGGATGAGGGAAGCGCGTTTTATCCACATTTAAATCTCTTCTAAACTACGCCCGGCTTCCAGCTGAACGTCATTAGTTTTCATCAGAAGTTACTTATTTTATTTATTTATTTACCAGCCCCAAACACAACATGCACAGAAGGCACGGCTGTCATGCACTTAAATTTTTTTTTTTTTTTTTTAATTCTCTGCACCTTTATTTCTACTTTCCACAGATTATAAAGTCGCAGGGAAAAAAAAAAAAAAAAAAAAAAAAAGAAAAACCTCAAAAAAAAAGCTCGATAAGGGCTGTCTTTTCTTTCAACTCAGCAGTGTCTACCCCATCCAAATCAAACACAGACAGCTGAATACACGGCAAATCGCCACACGGAGAGGCACCTCACTGAAAAATTGGGAAACCCCCCTCCCCCAAGAGACCGATTTCTTTCACCATTAGAAAACACTGTTCCATCCCACAGCAAATACACATTAACCCTTTCCACACAGCCGCGAGTAAAGACAAAACTAAAATCCCGTGACGGGAGGCAGTGAAAAGCCGCGTGAAAGCCAACCAACAAACGGAACAAATGGGAATAGAGGGAATTTAAACAACACCACCCTTGACCGTGGCACGCCAGAAGAGTTCGTCCGCAGCCACCGGTCCCGCTCACCTGAAGTCGGCCGCGCTCATTTCAGGAGGGGCTGGATGGGAACCGACAGCAGAAAATCGCTTTTAAAGGCGCAGCTCGGGCGCCAGCCCCATCCCGGGAGCGGGGCAGAGCCCGGGGGAGCGCACCTGCGGTGGATGCGCGGGGATGGCCGAGGGCGTCCTGCGATGAGCAGGGATGCGCGGGGATACCCAGGGATGCGCGGGGATTTCCAGGGATACCCAGGGATGCCCAGAGATAACCCCGGGATGCGCGGGCAGCCGGCCGTGCCCTTGTCCCGCATCTCCCGAGCGCCGCGCGGTCCCAGCCCCGCCGGGGAGCCGCGGCCGCCGCTCCGCCCGCCCGGCGCTGGCCCCGCGGCGGTGTCGCTGCCGGGATGTGGCAGCCGGGATGTCGCTGCCGGGATGTGGCCGCCGCGCCCAGGGCCGGCCCCGGGCAGCGCCGCGCTCTCCGCTCCGTGCCCGGCTCGGCAGCGCCGAACGAGCGGAGGCGCCCGGCCGCTCCCGGCACCTGCGGGCGGCGGCATCCCCGCTCCTTCCCTCCCTCCGCCCTCGCTCCCTCGCTCACCTGCGCGGCTGCGGCGGCTCCGCGGGCCGCTGGCGGCGCGGCCGGGCCGGCCGGGCAGGCGCTGTGAGCCGGGGCGGCGGCTCCCGGCAGGAAATTTCCTTCTGGCCGCCGCCTCCTCCTCCCGCTCCCGCGGCCGCTCCCGAGCCCGAGCCCGCGCTCAGCCCCGGCCCGCGCCGCCCGCGGCGCCGCCTGGCGGACACGGCCCTCACTGCAGCGGGAGCGGCCCGGCGGGGGAGCGCGGCCTTGGGCTGTGACAGCGACGGCGACAGCGACAGCCCCGCCACACTGCCACGGCGACAGCGACAGCCCCGCCACACTGCCACAGCGACAGCCCCGCCACACTGCCACACTGCCACACTGCCACAGCGACAGCCCCGCCACAATGCCACACTGCCACAGCGACAGCCCCGCCACCGCCACACTGCCACAGCGACAGCCCCGCCGCTCCCCGGCGCGTAGCGGCTGTGCAGCGAGCGCCCCGAGCTCCCCCCGGAGCGCCAGGCTCCGCACCTGCCCGTGTCCCCATCCCAGCGTGTCCCCATCCCCGCGTCTTCCTATCCCCGCGTCTTCCTATCCCCGCATCCCCCTCCCCGCGTGTCCCCATCCATCCCCGCGTGTCCCCATCCCCGCGTGTCCCCATCCCCACGTGTCCCCATCCCCGTATCCTCATCCATCCCCTCGTGTCCCCATCCATCCCCGCGTGTCCCCATCCCCATGTGTTCCCATCCCCGTGTTTCCCCATCCATCCCCGCGTCCCCATCCCCCCATGTCCTCATCCCCGCGTTTCCCCATCCCCGCGTTTCCCCATCACAGTGTCCCCATCCATCCCCGCGTGTCCCCATCCATCCCCGTGTTTCCCCATCCATCCCCGCGTGTCCCCATCCCCATGTGTTCCCATCCCCGCGTGTTCCCCATCCACCCCGCGTGTTCCCCATCCATCCCCTCGTGTCCCCATCCATCCCCGTGTCCCCGCACGCAGGAGCCGCCCCTGGGGCCGTGACTCCCTCCAGGCTCCGTCCCGTCGCTGCCCGGCCCGCCCGGGCTGTGTCGCTGCCTGGGGCTGGCGGTCCCCGGCGTCCCCTGCGAGGGACAGCGCAGCGGGACGGGGACACCCGAAAGCGAAACGGGCAGCTGGAAGCAGGGCAGGGAGGAGGGGATCGCCGAGAGTCAGCGCGGCTCAAGCCGCAGCTCGCTGCCTCTTGGCTCCGGTCCCTGCCACGCACCTCTCGAGAGCCAGAGGAGCATCCCAGCAGGAGGAATCCCTGCTCCAGGAGGGATCCGAGGGATCTGAGAAGCCTTTCCCAACGATTCTCTGCATCACTTTCAGACCCCCTCATACCCGTGCACACCATATTTAAGTTTTCTAAAAGGTGTCCCAGAACAAGAACAACATCCCATCAGCAGAAATCCCTTCTCCAGGAAAGGTCCAAGAGATCCTAAAAATCTTTCCTTACCTTAATCAAGCTCTGGATTACTTTCAAACCCCCAAATGCCCGTGCACACCATATTTAAGTTTTCCAAAAGGTGTCCCAGAACAAGAACAGCATCCTGTCAGCAGAAATCCACTTCTCCTCCAGGAGAGATCCAAGTGATCCTAAAAGTCTTTCCCAACCTTAATGTTTCTATATTTTATTTTCAACCTCCTCCATATCAATGTACACAGTGTCTAAGTTTCCCAAAGGATGTCCCAGAACAAGAAGAGCATCCCAACAGAAGAAATCCCTCCTCCAGGAAAGATCCAAGCGATCCTAAAAGTCTTTCCTGACCTTAAGATCTGGATTACTTTCAAACCCCCGATGCCCATACACACCATATTTAAGTTTTCCAAAGGATGTCCCAGAGCAAGAAGAACATCCCAGCAGGAGAAATCTCTCCTCCAGGAAAGATCCAAGCGACCTTAATAAACTTTCCCAATGATTCTCCATGTTATTTTCCAAACCCCCAGAGCCATGCCCACAATATGTAGGTGCTCCAAAGGATCTCAGACAATTAGGGGGTGTAAAGAAAGACCCACCAGAAGAAAAAAAACCAAACAAAATAAATATCAGAACATCTGTGCATGTTTGTTTCTTCTGCAGGAAACTTCATCAGGGCCCAATTGCGTCCCTTTGGCATCGTGTTGACAAGGAAACAGCGATTTAGTGGGAGGCTGAAATTCCGTGGGCAGACGTGGCAGTGCGAGCGGGCGCAGCACCGGGGAGGAGTTGGATTTTAATGAACTTTTTTGCAGATCAAATGGCTGCGAGTCAGCGATTTTCTCGCTGGGAACCATTTGCGAGGAATTGGATATTAATTTAAATGAGTGCTTATAGCCAGGCGATAAAATAAATAGAATTATTGCACGTGTTGGGCAAAATGACTGCGTTTTCTATTAGTGCAGGAATTAAGGATACTATTAGGCTGTGTGGTCCCAAAGTTAATTAGTCATGAGGCAGAAATGGGAAGCCAAGTCGTACAAGAAAGTTTTCAATTCATTATTTGGCGTGAAGGGATTTGCCGGAGAGAAGGGGAGCAGCTCAATAAATTATACAATTGCGAAATCAAGTTGGAAAAAGAACTTCATCCAATCTTCCACACTGAGATCCATAATTGATGATTATATTGATAACTTAGCCTCGTTAATCCCCAGCTCTGCCTCCTCCAGGACGCTCCAAGGCCAGGTTTATGCCACTTGTGTTTTCCAGGATACAATAACGAGCTGGAGCCGACAGCCTGAGGCTGTTTTTTTTGTTGTTGGCTGCAGAAAAACAACCCAGGGTGACGCTCTCTGATAGAGAGCTCCAGCCTGAATCCAGATTTGAAGTGCAGGATCTGAAGGATGAAGCATCTTGAAACCCCATTTCAGATCTCTCCGGACAAGGTCTGAAGGGAATTTCTGCAGCTGAGAACGGGGAGAGGGTGAGAAGCGAGGCTCCTGCGGGGTTTGTAGCCGTTTAGTAGCAGCTGAATTACCTTGACGGAAGGAAGACAGAAGCTGTACCCAAAAAATAAATTTAAGAAAGTGGAAGGCTGAAACATTGTGCAAAAATAAGATAACAACCAGCAGATGATCCCACATTTCTCCCAACCCCGGGATAATCCAATATCCAGCCGGAGTTTTTCTTCCTCCACCTCACAGCCCAGCGCTCAGGTGTCTTTTCCTCTCTTTCCATCACAAATCAAACCCCTCTCAGCAGTTGGCAGCTCTTTGGCAGCCGTTTCACCTTTGCTTCCGATTTTCCAGAGATGCTGCAGGGCCTCCCACGGCCCCTGCATCCCTTCTTTGGAAGGAGCATTATTCCAGCAGAATTCCTGCTGGGAACTTCACCTGGAGCAATTCCAGGCACTCTGCTGCTCTCTGGTGCGGAGAGGCGTCTCCTCTGCCTCAAGCTCAGGGAATAAATGACAGGAAAAAAAAAAAAAAAAAGGCAATATTTGAACACCAACATTTTATTTTTGGGTGATTCCAACGTGATTACCTCGGAGGCAGCGCAGTAAATTGGTCTCCTTGCTGATGTAGTGGAACAAAAATAAGAAAATCCTGAAAAAAAATCACAAAATCAGAGGCAGAACAGCAAAAATCTGACACAGACCCAGCATTTCTGACATCTCAGCCTGAAAATACAGGAAAAGCTCTTCCAAGTAGGAATAATTGGGCAAGCTTAAGAAAATAAATGCTAGGAAAGAGGCAATATTTGAACACCAACATTTTATTCGGGCCTTCCAACACGATGTCCTTGGTAGAGCAGGGTGGATCGGTCTTTTTGCTGATGTGCTGGAGGAAAACTTGTAAATTCCTGAAAAAAAATCAGGAATTCAGAGGCAGGACAGCAAGAAACTGGCACAGACCTGTGATTTCTGATGCTGCAAATACATCTCAGCCTGAAAATGCAAGGAAAACTCTCCAAAGTGGGAATAATTGGACAAAGGCATGAGGCTCTGTAATATTTCAGCAGTAATTAATTTAATGACTTCAAAGTGGTATTTGTCAAAGGTTTTTCCATTTGGAATCTAAAACTAGGAGTCCGTAGGAATAGATTGAAGTGTTCATGTCTTTGAAATTGTTACAGAAATTGCAGTAAGTGAAAGCCTGCCCTGCCTGCTCTTCTCTCCATCTCCACCTCAAGGGGTTGTTTTAAACACTCCACACCTTGAAGCAGCTTCAAAGCCAACGTTTCATGAAAATGAAAATATTGCAAAGGCTGTATTTTCCATGTCTTAAAACTCCAGGAGTGGGTTTTGCCCCTCACTCTTCAATAAACTGCATTTGACCACTCAATTTCACTATTCAGCCATAAATTAAAGTGTTTTAACAGCAGAACACATCGTTTTAAAGCTGTGTCATCTTTTAGGGTATGGAGAAAAGACATCCTGCGACATCTGAAAGGTTTTAGGGGAGCTCTGTTGTTCAGAGAAATTAAACTGACAGTTCACTGACTTTTGGAGTGAAAAAAAAAAAGGGGGAGTGGAATATCTCTGTAATTTCAAGGAATATCTCTGTAATTTCAAGATTTCATTTTAGATGTCTTCATTTTACCAAAATGGCCTGCAGACATTCCCACTAAGGATTTTCCAGCTTGGAAATGGGGAGAAACAGGACAAACGAGGAGTCAGCTGCTCAGGGAGCTGCTGCTCTCCTTCCCCTGCCAGGATGGGTGCCCTGGCAGAAGTGGCAGAGGATAAACTTCCCCGTGGAAGGATTTATTTCCCATCAAAACTTAATGCTGGATCATTTCTTAACCCCAATATCTTTGAGAAAAGGCAATTTCAGGACTGTCCCACTTCCCAATATCCCAGCTAACCTGGAAGGTTGAAGCCATTCCCTCTTTTCCTGGCGCTTCAGGACTTTTTCCAAAGGATCCAGAAAGGACACAACTCACATCCAAGGGATGCCCTGGCAGCAACAATCATTTTAAACCAGGATTTTGCACATTTGTGCTGATTCCAGTGTGGTGGCTTTGGGATCTTCCATTTATTTTAATTCCCAGTGGGAAATACTCCTAATTTTTTCCCCTGGTTTTTTTTCCCCAGTTCCTGCTGGGGTGAGAGGATTGAGCTCTGAGGAGCTGGTGACAATATTCCACCACCACCAGACATCCACCACCACCCCCTGATGGAGCTTTCAGCCGAGAAGTTCTGGGCATTTTCTGGCAAAAAATCCAAGCAACATTTCAAAGGTGTTTGCTTTGTCTTTCAAAAGAGCCGTGGGGGGAAGAAACAAACAAACAACAAAAAGAAAAAGGTCAGAGGGAAAGAGGAAATCCAAAGATGGAATTGTGCAAATCCACCCCACAGCAGCACTGGGCAGGGATCCATAAAAATGGAGCTCACACCCCTCTCTTCCAAAGAGTTCCGAAGTTTTCCCAGGAGCTGCTGCAATCATTTTGCAGATCAGTGCAGCTTCACATTTCTCAACCCCAGCTCCAATAACATTATGAGGCTTTATCCCATTTCCCTCCTCCAGTCCAAAGCCACAAACAAATCCCTGTTTCCATCTGAATGCTGGCTGCAAAGTGCCAGAAGGAAAAAAACAATTTAAAAAAATGGATTTCATTCTTAATAGTCTATAATTTGCTTTAATTTCAATTTATTCATCACAGGAGTGGAACAGGCAACATTGGCAACACATGGCTGGATCCTGCGTGGGATCCATGGACTGATCCCACACTTCCTGGAAGTTTTTTGGAATCATTTTGGAGCCAAAACCAGCTGAGGCATGAAGCAGCTGAGCTCCTCTGCAGTCAGAGATCGAAAATGGAAATTCCAAAGGATGTCAGGGCTTTGTGAGAGACACCAGGATGCACCACGGAGGTCAGGCCCATGGAAAATCCTGAATATCAGCAGCACCTCCTGCCAGCCCTGCTGCCAAGTCACCTTGCCAGCAGCCAGTTGGTTTTAAATGAAATATTTCAGCAGAACACGGCGTTTTTAAACAGCATTGCAGCTGCAGCACAACTGAGAACGATTCGCGGTGGCTTCACCTTGAATTCCCCTGGCTGCTGCTGAGCACAGCTGAGAGCTTTGACCTGGGAGCCGAACCTTGGATCCTGCCCTGCTGGAATCCCTCAGGAGAACATCCCAGAATAGCTGGGGTTGGAAAGGACCTTAAATCCAGCTCGTTACAGAATCACAGAATTTTTAGGTTGGAAGAGATCTTCAAGATCATCGAGTCCAACCCATCTCTAGCACCTCAACTAGACCATGACACCAAGTGCCACATCCAGTCTTTTTTTAAACACTTCTAGGGATGGTGACTCCACCACCTCCCCAGGCAAGCCATTCCTGTACTTTATCACTCTTTCAGTGAAAAACTTTTTGCTAATACCAGCCTGTATCTCCCTTGTAGCAGCTTGAGACTGTGTCCTCTTGTTCTGTTCGTTGTTGCCTGAAGAAAGAGACCAACCCCCAGCTGACCACAGCCACCCTTCAGGGAAGTTGTAGAGAGTGATAAGGTCACATCTGAGTCTCCTTTTCTCCAGGCTGAACAACCCCAGCTCCCTCAGCCGTTCTTCATACGGCTTGTGCTCCAAGCCCCTCCCCAGCCTCGTTGCCCTCCTCTGGTTGTGCTCAAGCATCTCAACGTCCTTCCTAAACTGAGGGGACAGAGCTGGACACAGCACTCAATGTCCATCCTAAACTGAGGGGCCAGAGCTGGACTCAGCACTCAGTGTCCTTCCTAAACTGAGGGGACAGAGCTGGACACAGCACTCAATGTCCATCCTGAACTGAGGGGCCAGAGCTGGACACAGCACTCAGTGTCCATCCTGAACTGAGGGGCCAGAGCTGGACACAGCACTCAGTGTCCATCCTAAACTGAGGGACAGAGCTGGACACAGCACTCAGTGTCCATCCTAAACAGAGGGGACAGAGCTGGACACAGCACTCAGTGTCCATCCTAAACTGAGGGGACAGAGCTGGACACAGCACTCAATGTCCATCCTAAACTGAGGGACAGAGCTGGACTCAGCACTCAATGTCCATCCTAAACTGAGGGGACAGAGCTGGACACAGCACTCAATGTCCATCCCAGAGCTGGACACAGCACTCAATGTCCATCCTAAACTGAGGGGACAGAGCTGGACACAGCACTCAATGTCCATCCTAAACTGAGGGGACAGAGCTGGACACAGCACTCAGTGTCCATCCTAAACTGAGGGGACAGAACTGGACACAGCACTCAATGTCCATCCTAAACTGAGGGGACAGAGCTGGACACAGCACTCAGTGTCCATCCTAAACTGAGGGGACAGAGCTGGACTCAGCACTCAATGTCCATCCTGAACTGAGGGGACAGAGCTGGACTCAGCACTCCAGGTGTGGCCTGACCAGTGCCGAGCACAGGGGAAGAATGCCCTCCCTGCTCCTGCTGGCCACACCATTCCTGATCCAGGCCAGGATGCCACTGGCCCTCTTGGCCACCAGGGCCCTACCATGGACAGGGACACCTCCCCCTGCTCCAACCTGGCCTTGGGCAATTCCAGGGATCCAGGAGCAGCCATAGCTTCTCTGGGCACCCTCAGAGCAAAGAATTCCTCCCTAATCTCCGATCCTTCTGGAACTGTGGGCAAAATATCAAACCACCGTAAGATATATTGGTTTTTTCCCCCATGTAAGAATGTGTTTGCGACATTAAAGAATAGATGTGCATGAGAAGTTTGCATTTAAAGGCTCTGCTTTCTGTCTTTTTGGCTTACAGCGAAGTGATTTAGAGAAGGGAAATACTCACATCATCAAGCTTTAAAAAGGATGGGTCATTTTATGCAGCAAAGGATTGCAGATCTCTCTGCTGCCCCCCGGCCTCATCACAAATGAATCTGATTTTTTTTCTCTTTGGTTGCCGTGCAGGGCTGAGTCAGGATCAGTGGGGGCAGAGTTGAGAAGGTGCTGATCAGGGAATATTTTCTCTGAGTCAGAGGAAACAAATCTCTTCTCCTTTCTCTCTCAGGATGAGGTGTGCCCCGTCAAACTGCAGCTTTAATTCCAGGTTTTATGGTGTTCTTACAGGTACCTGTGCAGGGGAAAAAAAAAGAAAAAGAAAAAAGACAAGGAATCATAGCCTAGGCAGAGAATGAACTCAAGGTGACAAGCAAGAAAAAAGCAAATTATGGCCTCATTTACAGAGCAACTCCCCGAGCCACAGGAGAGTTTCAATGATTTGAGCCATAACAATTTGAGCTGAGTCACCAAAAATTAAATATAATGGAGTCAGACTGCAAGGGAGGGAGCTCCAGGCCATTCACCACGCTCTGAGTCTCTGCTGTTCAGTATTTTTAAAGAGCTGCGTGCTCAGTTCATCAAAATTGAAGGAGCTGGAAGATAATTCCCTGGAAGTTTTTAGCAAGACAAACATCAGTTCTTAAATATTGAATTTTTAACCATGTTTCATAGGGGACAAGTGGCATTGCTGATGGCAGGAGGGTGGATTTTTAGCTCAGTTTATTAGAAAATACGCTTGGATTATAAAGTCTTGGACTATGTCCTTTGGAGAATAGAACTCTTGGAATAATGAACCTGGAGAGGTGGATCAGCCTAACAGAGCCTTCCCATGTTTCTGCAGTTAAAGTTTAACTGGGTACTGCACAGAAAATGAAGCAGGTTTCTTATTATTTTATACAAGATAAGAAATTTCCCTTTACTCCTCAGAGCTTAAATCAAATCCTGACTGATTCCCACTATGTGAATGAAGCATTTAGATTATTTAGGAATAAAACTTAAATAACATTTAAAAATTGTATTTACATATTCCTATAAATAATGACCTCAAAGATATCATCAAAGTATCAAGTAGTTTGAAAAATAAAATAAAAATCACAAGACTATAAATTATAAAACTATAGATGAAGACTATAAATTTTTATTTTATGAAAATAAAATTCATGGATTTCAAATCTAATGACTGCTTAAAATTTGGGATTAAAAAAAAAAAATCATAAAACCCAGAAAAATATCAGTATAATAACACTGCATTGCAGAATAAGTAATTTCCCAGGTATTTACTCTTCCTGAGAAATTCGTGGCTGTTTCAAATCCATAAAAAATTCAGGAATCTCTCCTTGTCATCACAGGACAAAGCAGGGAAGCTTCAGGACAAGAACTCCACCAGCTGATTCAGCAGCACTGGTGGAGAAGATTGTTCCCTAAAGGTTAATTCCAAAGCTCTGGATGATCCAGGAGCAGAGCTCCAGTATAAAGTGGGATAATGACATTATAATTAATAGAAATAAAAGCTAATGGAATCTCTGTTACTCTACACAGACAATAAATTATTAATTTATGTTCCACGTTTCAGCCCAAAATAATGGGGACTGAGTTTATCTCAAATTCTTGGAAGTTTGGCTTCAGTCTTTTCATGAAGCCACAAAGGTTCTGTTTAGGGTCGTGTTCTTTGGTCATTGTTTAGGTCAGCTGGGGTAAAAAAATGAATACATTCCCTTGGTTTGTACTCCAGAATAGATTATTTTACAAGATTTCTCCCTGTACGTATCCACTGCTGCCCCAAAATGAAACCCTGCTCAAGGTATTGGTTTTCTCCCCAACAAAAAGCAAAAGGGAAAGCATTATTCTGTGGAAGTAGGTGGAATTTAATTAGGAATTAGAGGCCTTTCTTAGAAAGTAACCCATGGATGGTAGATAGAACCTCCTCACCCCAAAAAAACCCAAGACCAACGCAATATTCTCTGAAATTTAGGGAATTTGAGATGTTTCCCAAAGGGACGGGTGGGTGGCTCCTTAGGCAAGCTGGGAATTTGGATGGAGAGGGAACGTTTTACAACTTCATCAAAACATAGCAGATAGAGATTAGATGTAGATTGGCAGATTCCAGCCTGGCTGTCAGGATTTTAAGAGGAAAAGAAGGAATTCAGAACTGTCCCAGGAGCAGCTGGGAACGTGCCAGCTCCAGGCGCTGGATGAATCCAGAGCTGGGATCTGGGAAGTGACGCTTTGGCAAGGACCATAAATCATCCATGGACAATCCCAGTGGCTGCTTTGGTTGTCACCATGGCAACACCTTTTCCCCAGAGCAAAGTTCAATTATTTTACATTTTTATTGCCACTGGTGTTTGTTTAAAGTTTACCAGAACGACTTTGTGCTCGGACAGCGCCAGGGAGGAATCACCCTCATGGTTTACGGGATTGAAGGGAACCAAATCCTCTGAACTGGGGGGGGAAAAAAATCACTGCAAAGATGCCATCCAGGAAGAAAACATCCATGTTTGCCTCTGCTTTTTGTACCTGCGTGAGCTCCTTCGCGGTGATCTGTGTGGCGCTGGCCACGCCGCAGTGGGTGAGCAGCGAGGTTCGGTTCTCGCGCGCCGGCTCCAACGTCACCATCAGCCTCACCTACGGCCTCTTCAGTGGCACCTGCGAGCTCTTCGTGGATGCAAGACTCCAGGTGTCCAAAACCAACTTCCAAGGTAAGTGCCGGCACACCTGGAAGTGGATCAGAGCATCCCAGAGTGGTTTGGGTTTGGAGGGAGCTTAAATCCCATCCAGTGCCTCCCCTGCCATGGCAGGGACACCTCCCACTGTCCCAGGCTGCTCCAGCCCCAGTGTCCAGCCTGGCCTTGGGCACTGCCAGGGATCCAGGGGCAGCCACAACTGCTCTGGGCACCCCGTCCTTTTATCTAATTTAAATCTATATCTCATATTTCAAAATTACTTAAAATGCTGTAAGATGGATGCATCTGTCAGCGGCATGAGTGAGAAGATCTTGGTTTGGGTTGGATGTGGGGAAGGAATTGGACTGGCCTTGGACACTTCCAGGGATCCAGGAGCAGCCATAGCTTCCCTTGGAAACCCATTTCAGGGCGTCATCACCTATACAGGGAGGAATTCCTTCCCACTCGTGCTGCTGACAGACGAATCCATCTTACAACATTGTAAGCAGGAGCAAGAATTTAAGTGGGGGATTTAAGTGGTATAAAAGAAGATTCCCCCCAAAAAACACAGAAACTCAACAATAACAACTTATCACCTGTGACCTTGGCCTGCACCTTGGAACAAGGGAGAAAACCACAACATGGGAGCTCTCTGTGAAATTGACTTTGATTTTCAGAAGTTCAGCAAGGAAAAGCAACACTCACCACTTAATTAAGGGATTTACAAACCTAATTCACCTTACAGGGTTTGGTGTTGGTTTTTTTTTGTTGTTTTTTTTTTTTTTAATGTCATAATGTTAATTTATTGTTTTTACTTTAAACATTTTGCCACCTACTACTGAATTGCGATAGCACCGTTGCGATAGAGAAAGGTTTCAAGGCTGCAGCAGGAAGAAGAACAGAACACACAAAACAACACCCGAGGGTAGATAAACCTGAAAGCTGCTGCAGGGATCAAGGGTTTGCACTTATTTTATCTGCCTTACTGCCTCATCACGTTCAGAGCAATAATGCTGGTGACACACGGGAAAGGCAGAAAAGCCACTCGAAAGAAAGCTACCAAAACTATGAGCAGGTCAAGCAATTTTGAAATGTGAGGTATGGATTTAAATTAGATATAAGGACTGGCACGGGGTGCCCAGAGCAGCTGTGGCTGCCCCTGGATCCCTGGCAGTGCCCAAGGCCAGGTTGGACATTGGGGTTTGGAGCTGCCTGGGACAGTGGGAGGTGTCCCTGCCATGGCAGGGGTGGTGCTGGGTGGGATTTGAGCTCCCTCCAAACCCAAACCAATCTGGGATTTTAAGATGCTTTAAGAAATTTCATTTTTTTGTAGGCTGTTGTGGATTGTCCCAGCACAGCAGATCCAAACATCCAGCCTAAAAAATTAGGCTCTTCCCCAGCCTAATGTATTCCTGAAGTTGCCCCTGCAGAAACACCTGAATTCCCACGGTGCCAGGGCTGTGTTACACAAACCAGTCCCTGTGATAAACTGGTTTCCATTCCATTTATGTTCTCACGAAACCCTGAGCACAGCAGCATTCCCAGCAAGAGGTGGAGCCTGGACTGGTATCATTACACAACAAGTTCAAAATCCCAAATCACTCAATCTTATCAGTCACAGCAGAGTAATGAAAGCGATTCTTAGAAGAGTAAATAATAATAAATAAATAAAATAATTTATATATGCTTACAGTTGGCTGGAGCCCCAAGCCTTGAGCCGTGTGGGCAGCTCTGGCTGATTTTAATTGGGCTCCGTGGGAAAGCTGGAATCCTGCCCTGGAGAGCTGATGGCAGAGGAGGATCCAGGCTGGCTGCAGCCCAGGGATTGTGCCCTGCCGTTGTCTAAAGCACCTCCCACAGCCCAGTCCCAGGCTGCTGCCACCAGATCGATTTTAATTACCATTAATGAAATGAACTCACAACGCTGTGGTATCAGTGAAGGGTTTCAGGTCTCTGTTGGGTTTTCCCTCACCAGATTTGGGGGTTTGTGCTTATCATTTATCAGATGTTGAGAGAACATTTACAAAAAGTGATCTCAGCTCTCCCCCTCAGATATCTGGTGATGAAAAAAACGAACGAGCTTCTGGATTTGTGAGTTTCCTTCCACAGCTGCTGAAGGAAGGTGATGCTTTATCAGTAATCTAAATTTGGGGTTGCCCACATCCCTCACTGGCTCTGTCAGGCTGGTATCCAGAATGAGAAGAACTGATTTCAAAATAATTCCTAGGCTCTATAATAAGCATGATCCTCATGTTTTATATTTTTTACTAAAGAATTTGCTAAAGAAATCATTCCCTGGGAGGGTGCTGAGGCCCTGGCACAGGGTGCCCAGAGCAGCTGTGGCTGCCCCTGGATCCCTGGCAGTGCCCAAGACCAGGTTGGACATTGGGGCTTGGAGCAGCCTGGGACAGTGGGAGGTGTCCCTGCCAGGGCAGGGGTGGCACTGGGTGGGCTTTGATGTCCCTTCCCACCCAAACCAGTCTGTTCTGTCATTCTATTCCATATATAATTGAAACAGGAAAAATACTTCCCAGAATTCCATACATTCTCCCTTTATATTCATTTTCATTTATATTCCTGTCCTCCTAAGACAGGAGGTGCATTTCCTTTGCCGATATCCTTAAATAAGTGGACTTCCAGTGCTGCGGAGGAACAAAGCGCCGAGCTTTCTCCATTGCAACATTTCAGACACCAGCGAGAGGAGTTCCAGCCATCCCTTTAAATCACAGCGTGATTTAAAAGCAGCTGTGCCCTGCCTGGGGTCTCTGCTGTGCCCCCCACGTGCACTTCTCAAATGGCATTGGCATGTTTGGGGGTGGGAAGAGAAGGACAATCCCTGAAGGGTCAATCAAAGCCAAGAACTTGGGGAGTATTTTCAGCAGTAGCCCAGGTTGACTTCTATCAGTTGCTATTCAAAATTAGATCATCAACAGCCTTTGCCAAAAAAAAACCCCACCAAACCCCAGCTTATCTCTCTAGAAACCACAACACTCAAAGACGTTTCCAAGCATAAAGATGAAGGACAAAGGCATGTAATTTCTGGCAGTGCCCTGTGCCTGGAGTGCCCGGGGGGCTCTTTCCCAGCCTTAATAGGGCAATAAATCAGTGTAGCCGCTCCCCAGGCTCTGGGGATGGACAGGCTGGCAGAATTCAAAAGTTGTTTCATAACCAGGCTCCTCAGAGCCTTCCTGAGCTGTCGGAATGCTTTGTCTGAGAGAGGAACCAGCTATGAGTAAAAGGTCTGTCAGAGAAGGTTTGGTCACAGCTTGGACCAGTCCGAGTCAAACACGTAGGGGTTGAGCCAGGCTCAGGAAGAGCCACGCCCAGAGAGCCTGGAATGTCAGGATTTATCCAACTGCTGGCAGCCAGCAAGGCCAACAACACCCAAGGAAGTATTTCCAAATTCACCTCAGTGCAGAGGAACCGTTTCGTTTTCTACATTTCTAAAATACATGGCAAAAGCTTGGAAACTCATGGAATTCATTCGTGTTCTCGTCTGTTTCCAGGGATCTCCTGAAAAGCTGGAAGCTCTGTTGAACTCTCCCTGGGATATTTTTGTTTGGGCTTTTTTCAGTGATTAATTCCTGAGGTGTCATGGGTGATTGTAGAGCTGTAAAAGCTGCTGGGAGGGTTAAGCTCAGTGAAAGTCTGGGAAATTCTACCCAAACATGTAAGAATAAAAGATGAAAAATAAAAGAAATTACAGGAAATGAAGGAGTAATCTGACCAAACCCTGTTTTCATTCTAGAACTGTTGTTTTACACAGATCCAGAGGTTAGCCAGCTGCAGGTTACAAGTCAAAATATTTGAGTTTGATCCCACTCAAATAGATCAGCTGCTGGAGATTCCTTCTGTTTGCACAGACTGCTTTATTTAGGGATTTAAAAAAATCAGCTGCCATAAAAAGAGCATTTTCTTTCAAGCCCTCAGCCTCGTGCTGCTGCAGACACGGCTACGACAGCTGGAGGCTGCCAAAATGCCATCCCCTAAACTGCAGCTCAGTGTCAGAGACAAACAAGATCAATTAGGGGGGTGCAAGAGGTGTAGCCAGGCAGTTCTGGAGATGTTCTGAGAGATAAAAATTAACTCAGGCTGCCAGAGGGAAATTACACAAGCCTGTCTGGTTTGGCTCCAGACTTATTTCTTCTTGGAGAAATGGATCACAGGTGATGGCCAGGCTGCAAGGCTGCTTCAGCCCGAGTGCAGGGTACAACGTGCTCACTTCCATTTCCTTGAGTGATATCCCCCGGATGCCCTGCTCTCCTTTTCTTCCAGGAAAATTGCTTAAATTTACAACTGATTTCCATAACACATCCTTACCTGCCACTGCCTCAAGCAGAAATTAACTTGTACTGCAGTACTGGGTAAAATGTGAGAGGAATTCTCCTTTTCATTCCTTGCCAGCAGCTCTTTTCATTATGTTTATTCCTCTTTATGGGGTTTTTACTCTTTTTTTTCTGCTGTGATTTCTCCCAGTTATGCACTGCCTGAATATTTTACAATAATGGCTCTGCTCAAGAGCAGCACAGAAAGGGAATTTTCCTACACAAGTCTGTCTCTCACAACATCTGTTTGAACAGAGCTCCAAAACATTGTCACTGTATTTGCTACAGCATAAAGCACATTATAGTCGCATTTTCAATCTTCAGCTATTGAGAGGAGGAAAATAATTCACCTCAACAAAATGACACCTGGAGGGGATTGCACCTGGGGTTGAGTCTCTTGTTACCAGCAACTTATCGAGGAACTGGAAGGATTTAGGCAAAAAGTGGTGACAGTTCTGAGGGGTTTGACCACAAGAGCTGTGGAACCACAGCAGGGAACGATCTGGGAATAAGCAGGGGAAGAAGAGGGAGCAGGATCTGGGATCAGGGCCATGTGCCCACAAAGCTCAGCCCTGTGGGAGCCAAACCCTCCCTGAACCCAGTCCTGGTGGAGAACAGCAGGAGCTGCTCCTTTATTTTAAAAGAAAGGAGCTGGTTATGCCTGCACCAAGGTTTTCCTGCAGGGCGCGGAGACAGATCCAGTCAGGAGATGAGCTCAACCATCCCCATCTGCCCATGGATGAACACACTCAGATTTACTTGTCCTGACCCATCCAGGCAGCAGCTTCAGTGGGCTTTGGGAAGGTTTTCCCTGTCAGATTTATGGCATGTGAGGGACTGCCGCTATTTTAAAAGGAAATATAACTGGAGCAGAGTTTGAAATTGGAGCAGAGTTTTAAATAGGTTTTTGTGGAGGTGACCAGACACTGGCAGAGGAACACCCAGATTTCTGATCCAGTTTAGGCAGAAAATTCCTGTCTGGCCTGGTCCAGAGGAAATTTTTACGGAAGTGTTAAAGAATGGAAATTTACTGCCCAGTTAACAGCAGGATTAGCAGGCAAGAATTTATTTCAGCCCAGGTACCTTCACCCTGTGGGGGATTTAGTCCAATCCTCCTGCACTTTCTCCATCCCAACCCCTTCAGATCAGCCAAACCTCTGCTCATTAGCTTTTAATTACAGCCCCAGCAGGAAGTCATAAGGTTTTCCAAACCCACCAGACTGGGCAGGGCAGGTTATCACAGAATCATGGAATATCAGTGTTGGAAAAGCTCTCCGGGATAATCGAGTCAAACCTTTAACCATGTCCCCAAGTGCTGCAGCCAGGCACCTTTAGAACCTTTCCAGGGATGGTGACTCCCTGTTCCAATGCTTGACCACCCTTTTTCTGTGAGCAAATTTTCCCAAATCTCCAATCTAAGCCCATCTGGCACAAGTTGGGGCCGTCTCCTTGATGCCCTTTTTGGGCTCACTTGAAAACAGAGGCCAGACAGGATTGAGGGAATAGAAGCAGATATAACTGATGAAGGGTTTTCAGGTACCTTTTGAGTAGATGAAACCTCCCCAAGGGGCTACACCCAAGATGGGCAATGATCATGAGTTTTTCAGACAGAAATAAGCTAATTTACATTTCAGGGCTTAATCCTCTAATTGCAGCTTCAGGTAATGAAGTCACATTCCCTCAGTTTGCTCCCCTCCAATTCACTTTTATTTGTGCTTTCTGGACCCTGAGGCTGTAGGTGTTGCCTTGAGAGGCCACCTGGAACAGAGGCTTGACAGAGTTAAAGGAATAAAGTAGAGACTTATTAAAAAGGCCTTCAAAGGCCTCCAAGATACACCTTGGGCAGTACAAGAGCCTGGCCACGGCTCCAGCCAAGGTGGACCAGGGGTCACGAATCTTCACACTTTTATAAGTTTTGGTCCAGTTCCATATTGGGGTTAATTGTCCAATTACAGCTCCCGGTTATGCTGCAGTCCCATCCCCCCAGTTTGCTCTCCTCAATTCTCTGTTGTTTGCACTTTTTGGACCTGAAGCTGCAACGGTGTCCTTGGTTCTGGGGCTGGGAAAGGATTGTTTGTCTGACTGAGCTGTGAGGGACTTGGTAAACACTTTAGATGAAGTTCAGAGTTATCTACTAATGAAGGACTGATGCCTTCAGTTTGAGCTTTGCTGTATTTGCAGATTATGTGCTGCCCAGGTGCAGCTCTGAGCTCACATTCAGGGTCACTCAGCTCTCTGCACACAGCAGGGACACAAAACAAATCCTGTTCCTGCTGCACACCAAGGACAACTTTCAGCTCAAAAGCACAAACAAGGGTGGCTGGAGGGAGGAACAAGAAGGATGGGACCTCACAGCCTGGAGCTGGAATTGGCCAACTAAATCCCAATGTACAAATGGACCAAAACTGATCAAAGTGTGAGACCTCGTGACCGTATGTCCATTTTGGGACCATTTTGTGTCCATTTTGGGTCCACCTTGGGTGCAGCCCTGGCCAGGCTCTTGTCCTACCCAAGCTGTACCCTAAAGGCCTTTCAATAAATACCTGCTTTATTCTCCAGCTCTGTCCAGTCTCTGTTCCAGGTCAGCCTTCCCAAGGCCTCAGTACAAACTCTGGAAAATACGAAAGCTAAAGCTTAAGGCATCATTCGGTGCCCTTGAGTTCCAGGCCTGGATTGCTTTGACCCAAAGGTGAAGGCAGTTAACTACACTCTCTTTGGAGTTCAGGGTTACACGCTATAGAGGTACAGGATTTGAAAAGCAGAAAAGCCAAACCCCAGGGCCCCATCCTCTCCCGCTGCCCCCTGACCCCGCTGTGTTTCAGTCGCAGACGCCCTGAGCAGCCCCGGGAGCAGGGGCATGAACATCGCCACCATCGTGGTGCTGGTGCTGGCTCTGCTGAGCTCCCTGCTCAGCTCGGGCTTCACCTGCACCAACGCGGTCAGCAACCCCTACCAGACGTTCCTGGGACCCATCGGAGTCTACACCTGGAATTCCGTCTGCGGTGAGTGGCGCTGTGTTCCCTAAATCCCGGCGTTAGGAAATACAGAGCGGCAAGAGGAAACACCTGGAAATGCATTCTGCTCCCTGGGTTTGCTTTTTAACTGCTAGAGGACATGAGTAAATACTCACAGATCTGACTTCAGGAGATGAAGGCTGAAGAAGAACCTTATTGTTTACAAAGACCTCACTTTTATGGGTTTTGAAGAATGACCAGGGTTTGGAGACCTAAGTTACCCCCTCTCCATCCCACTGGCCAGGCTGGAAGTCCATCAGTGGACTCAAATGTGGAAAACATGATGTTTACACATCATGTGTACATGTACACACTGTGAGAATTCAGCTACAGAGCTGTAAACACCTCACAAAAGCTCACATAATATGGCAACACCGGCGCACCTGAAAAACCATCTTTTCAATATGATTAAAATGTATTATATAATAATAAAATAATATTTCTATGATAGCATTTATAAGGAGGCAGCAGTTTGGAGGAGTGAGCCGCAGCAAAAAAATTATTTCCCTCTTTAAACAAAATTCACAGGTGAAAATAAATTCAAACATTCCCTAACCATTAAAAAAAAAAAAAAAAAAAAAGGTGGAGATGCTGAGTCATTTGAGCTGTGAACCTGTCCAAGTGCTCCCAGAGGTGGAAACCCACATTCCTGCTTGGATTGAGCCTGGCTGCTCCCAACCCTCCCTGTCCTGCTCTGGGCACGGCTGCAGCTCTCACACTCAATTAATCTCCAGAGGATTAGGTGTTCCTCTAATAATAGGTTTGCGCTTGAATAATTTCCTTTTAAGACATCTGATTACAGAGTACTTCAGCAGGGGCATTTTGGCCTTCAAAAGTTCTGCAGGTCTGGGAAAAATGTGTCCCCAGCAGCAGCACCCTGTCCTGGGGACAAAACCAGACCTCGGTGGGAAGGGAACAGTACAGATAATTGTAATTATTACAGACACAGGTGGAGGTGAGAAAATCACCCATTTTTTAACACAGATGCTGAAACAGCTGTGGAACGCAGTAAGAAAAGCGAACAAAAGCTTAATTAGACAATTATCCATTTCTGAGACAAGCAGATCATTGTCTCATCCCACGGGAAGGTTTCTCCTGGGCCCAGCATTTGAACCTGCAAGCTCTGACTGAAATGAAAGGACCACAGGCTGGCCAAAAGAAATATCGGGGAGAAAATGAATTCTTGTGTTGGCTGAGGGCTGTGGTTACTTTTGACAGCCCTGCAAGTGCTGTGACCTGGAAGTTTATTTTGCTGTGGGTGTATTTTTATGGGAAATCACGCATCATTTAATGTGGGAGGTCATCTTGGAGGTTCCTAATTCTCCTACCAGTGCTCTCCTGAATAAAAGATGAAGCTGTTCCAGCGTGAGCTGGGGTAGGATGAGGTGCCTGGGGAGAAGGAATGGAACTGTTCCACCAAAGTTCAGAGATTACAGCTCTGTTGGCACGAGGAAAGCAGAGATGCAGCAGCAATGTTTAAATAAATGTCAGAGCAACTGAACTTTTCCATTTGGGAGGCTGTAAGAAATAGACCCAGATCTATTAAGACATCACATTTTGGCTTATCCCAGACTCATCCAATAACTACAGTTGTAAAGAACAGGAGGTCTCCGAGTCTAAGGTCTTGGGCCAGCCCTGAGCACAGACCAGGCTGCTCAGGGCTTTATCCAGCTGTGATATTTTTATCCAGCTGCTTTTATTTTACCCAACTATGAGGCTGCCCATCCGTGAATTTGGGCTCATATCAAACAAACATTTACAAATCACCCAAGGGGTGAATACGCGATACTCATCAGCACTAAATTAAGTGGGGAAAAAAAGCTGAATTAAATGGCCTTATCTAAGAATAATCAGTGAGAATCCGATAATTTTAGATGATGTCATTGCCTATATCAAAACACCTGTTGGATACTATTGGGTGGGGCAAAAATTCTCTCAATGCCCCCATTGTTTACTGATTACTGATGTTAAATAAATTGATTACAATTCCTGGATTAAAGCAGACTATAAGTCACTACAGAAACAGCAGTACGGCTCCTCCTCTAAAATGCGTATTTCTCTTTTCCAGGGATCCTCATCCTCATAGCCATGATCCTTTTCCCTGTGAACGTGGAAGGAACTGGCCTGTCTGAAGAGCTGGCCCACAGCTGTTCCAGCTCCCCGCCGACACACGTCGGATCCAAGCACAGCTATGGATATTCCTACTGGATCATGCTGCTCGTCATCTTCCTGAACGCTGCTTCTCTCATCATCATCTACTTCTACGACCACGCCAGATATTCCAAGAAGAAGGAGCAGGAAAGACCCATGGAAAATGCACCAAAGGATGTTATTCTCTTTTAAGGACACCTTGGAAAAGGGGGTGTGAAGGAAGATGACTTTAATGCGGACAGCAAACTTCCATTTGCTCTGAAGCGTGTGGACACTTCAATTCCCAGACTGTTTTGAGGACACAAAAGCCTGGTTTTGGTTTTAGGTGCCTTCTGGCCTGAGCAGGAAGATCAAAGCCATTGCTTTCATGGTGTGGGATTTGGGATCTCGAGGGACAGAAAGACTGCAAACACCAGGATCCCCTGGGATGAGGAGAAATGGTCACTGAGAGGCTGCTGCTCCCTTTGCTCCTGGCTCTGCTTGGGGATCTCCTGCAGCTCTGGAGGCTCCTGCACCAAAATGGGAGCGCTTGAGGCCAAAATCCACAGAACACAGGGTGGAGTCCCCGTGCCTGGAGGGGTTTCACAGCCCTGTGGAGGTGGCACCTGGGGACACGGGGCACTGGTGGCCATGGATTTACCAACCTAAAAGATTCAACAATCCCACGACAGCAGAGATACCAATATCTGCAGGTTATGAAAGCACGGAAACATCAGGAAAATCCTGTCTGACCTTTGAGCAGTGCCAAGAGCAAAGCCACACCTGGGACAGGCGTGCCTGACCCCTCTCCACACCTTCCCCTGGGCACAAAGTCCTCCCAGCTGGATTATCAGCGGTGATTTCTGGCCAGGGCCATCCCTTTTCCCCCTTGAAGGAGTATTTAATGTGCTCACAAAGACACACGGCTGCAGAACTGCCCGGGACTGGGGGAGCTCCCTTCCCATTGCTCCCAGGGAAGTGAGCAGTGGGACCTTGGGACTGATCTAAAGTGCAAAATCCAGCTCAGAGCTCGTGTTCAGCACTTCTGCTCCTTTCCCCCTCAGCTCTGCAGCCAGGAAAGACTTTTTTTATCCCTTTAAAAAGACGAGAAAAGCCTCCTTTTCCTTTCCAGTGTGGTTTTCAGTCACGCTCCACGTCCATCCTGTGACACAAGAGGTGCTCGTGGAGATGAAAAAGCATTTTGAAGGGGGCACGAGGAGATACAAGAGGTGAATCCTCACTATTTATGTCAGAAAAATAAAGTTTGGAGATGAAAGCGGCCAGCACTTTGTGCAGCTCTGCTCTTTCAAAGGAAACAAAAAAAGAGGGATTTTCCATCCCGCTTAAAAGGGTGGTGAGGGCAGAGTAGGGAATAAAATAAAAATAAAAGAGTTTCTAAGACTTGAGAGGTGGCGCAGGTCGATAAAATCAGGGCTGATCTTTGCTCTGCGTGCCTGGAAGTGCCTGGGAGGGCTGTAAATGTAACGGTGGAGCCAAACATTTGCCACTTTTGCTCTGGCTGCAAAAATTTTCACAGTTTCAGCGTTCACCTGTCAGTGCTGGGCCCAGCCAGCATCTGTCACACACCAGAGCTCTGCTCAGAGTGGCCTGATGGAGGGATGGGATGAGAACAATGCAGGAGGAGCAAGAATTCCAGCTGTGGAGAGCTCAGAGTGTCCTGATGGAGGGATGGGGTTGGAATAACACAGGGAGAGCAAGAATTCCAGCTGTGGAGAGCTCAGATCTGCTGATGGAGGGATGGGGTTGGAAAACCACAGGAGGAGCAAGAATTCCAGCTGTGGAGAGCTCAGAGTGGCCTGATGGAGGGATGGGGTTGGAATACCGCAGGGGGAAGAAGAATTCCAGCTCTGGAGAGCAGGAGTTTCCCCTGCCTGGGAGTTTCAGCTGCATCTAAGCACAGATTTGGGAAATAGAAGAAATCCTGTTTTTAGATGCTAGTTGGGGGCACGTGGCTCTGTTCAAAATCACTCTGGAGGTCTCCTGTTTGCCTGCAGACGCCACAAAGTCGCTGTGTAAGGAGGACTCAGCTGCTTTGATGCGAGTGCCAGATCAAAGGCACCACAACACTGAAAAATCCCGATTTAGGCAGGAGTTCAAGCCGCAGGTGACTAACAAAGCTACCTCGGGATTCTCCCGGTGCGTTTTATTTCGGACTGGGGGCAAAAATTCCCTTCCCAGGCACAGAGAGCGGCTGGGTGGAGCAGGAGGGATGGGGCCGAGGAGCATCCGCACATCCCTGCGAGGGTGAAGTGCCCCAAGCCCAGCGAGGCACGGCAGGAATGAACGCACAGAGCTGGCACCAACTTCTCACCCGAAAATCCCCCCGAAAATCCCCCCAAAAATCCCCCCAAAAATCCCCTGTCAGTGCTGGGCAGCAGCAGCAGAGCACTGCTGTGCACTGGGGACTTCGAGTTTGTAGGGCAAGCTATAAATTATAATATAAAGATATAGTATATATAAAATATTACATGTATAGAATATATATTATATGATATATTCTATGATTTATATTCTATATAAATAACATAATATAATTTTATATAATATAATAAATATAAAATTATCTTACAATATAATTATATATTATATAATGTATAAATATATGATATTGTCATATAATTATATATCATAATGTATAAATATATAAATTATATTGTCATATAATTATATATTATATAATGTATAAATATAGATTTATTTCTCTATAAATATATATTTAAATATTATAACGATGAAATACTCTATAATCACAATAGAATATTATTGTATTGTAACACCTAACCTTATTATATACAATAATATATTTATGTAGTATTAAATATTTTTCTATATTATAGAAATATAGTCTATAAACATTATATTATATATAATTTTTATATTTATAAAAACAGATATATAAAGAAGCTGTGGCTGCCCCTGGGTCCCTGCAAGTGTCCAAGGCCAGGCTGGAGCACCCTGGGGTGGTGGGAGACGTCCCTGCCCCTGGAACTGGATGACTTTAAGGTTCCATCCAACCCCAAACCCCTCTGTGATTCCTTTGATCCTAGCTCCAGGCTCTCCTCCCTTTCTGCCCCAGGGCAGCCAGAGGAATTTTCATTTCCAGCCCTCTGATAGCCCAGTGACAGAAATCCTTGGCTGTGTCTGTGACCCTGGGCTTGATTTAGAGCATCGATCCAAAATTCCAGCAGAGATTCCCAAGCAGCAGGAGCTGCTGACCCTTTGTGGGATGGCTCCTGGAGGACAGGGATTGCTTTTATTGACTCAGTCCCTTGGCCTCTGGGTAACAGCAAAGAGCTGCCTCTTTATTTTTTCCCCTATAACTGTGAACCAACCAGCTCTGCTGTGCCCACATCAGAAATGATTGCATTTGCCTGCCTGGAGCTCTGCAATGTGTCTTATTAAACGTTTTCAGCTGCTGCTAAACATTAGTGGGACTGTTAATTTCCCAGGTATTGAGGATCCTCTGTGGTTTCAAGGAAAAGCTGCCTTTATTCAGCATTCCTGCTGTGCGGTGTCAGAGTGAACTAGAAAGCTAAAATAATCTGGTATAAATAAAACCACAGAATTAGAGGATGGCTGGGGTCAAAGGGAGCTTAAAATTGACCTCATTCCATGGGCAGGGACACCTTCCACTGTCCCAGGGTGCTCCAAGCCCTTGGACATTTCCAGGGATCACCACAGATTCTCTGGGAACCTGTGCTAGCACCTCAGCTCCCTCACAGGGAAAGATTTCTTCCTAAAACACAACTTAAATATCCCCTCTTTAATCTAAATCCATCCTTCCCTGTCCTGGGCCCTGCAGGAAGCGAGGTGAGGATGTGCAGCCCAGTTAATGATTTATACAGTAATTTTAAACCCTGCAAATCAATCAGGATCGCTTCAGTAGAAGCATCCAAGCGATTTATTTAACCCAGAAGAAAATAAATTGCTTGTTGAGTCAGAGCAACCATTGTGGACAGGTCAGCACGGCCTGGGAGAGAGGGATTGCCGTGGATTTCTCCTTTGGGGAGTAAAAGGAGGATGAGAGGGAGCAGATGGGAGCTGGGGATGGATAATTCCCCCTCGAGAATTATCTCCACTCGAGCCCAGCTTTCAGCATTTCTGACATGGGGCACGGGGTGAGGAGCAGGGGAAGGAGCTGGAATCACCTTTCAGGATCCTTCCACCTGGCCTGTCGGACACAGCTCCAGGAAAAGCAGCACCTCAGCCCCTGGGGTGAGGAGTAACCCTTATCTTTTTTACCCCCTTTTCCCATTATTTCCCCCTTTTCCCATTATTTCCCCCTTTCCTTCAGCCTGGAAGTGGCAATAACAGGGATGCACAATCCCTCCTGCTGAGTATTGAGTTCGGCAGATTCCCAGAGAGTTTCAATTCTTGTTGTTCCTCCCTGTCCTGGATGGCCCCTGAGCTGCCTTTTCCCCTTCCAGGACATGGGGAATTCCAGAATATTCTTATTTTGTAATGTAATTTAGAGCAGGAGCTTCCAAATCCAGGCAGTTCCTGATAACTGACCTTTGTTATCTCATTATCCCACCCAGCCTTGGACACTTCCAAGTGGCCAAAATCCTGAATCATGCAATTATCCCAGGGAATTAATGAGATTTCCAGGAATTAAGGAGTTTTCTGCTGAAGGAGCAGTTCCTGCGCTGCCCAAACCTCATCAAAACAACCTCTTGGGAAGAGAAGGAACCGAAAAATCCGGAGATAATACCCCACCAAACAGCATTCCATGGAATAACTCAGGACATGGAGTTATCCCTTCCTGCTCAGCCTGTTCTGGGTTCTGCTGCTGTGCCTGGAAAGGGAATTTTGCTGGGAAAGGAAGATCCTCACAGCTTTTTATTCCCATTTTCCAGCCGGCTGTTTGCTCCGGGAGCCATGAGAGGGCAGCAGGCTCCTTCCTAGGATTCCTTGACTTTTCATTCCTGCTTTATTTCCATGAAAAGTGGACAGCGATAAAGATGGGAAGGACGAGGAGAACTTTCCTAACTCGACGCGCCAAGGAGTATTTTATTTCTCCTCCTTAAGACTCACAAAAAAAGAAAAAGTATTTCCCGAATTACATTAATTTTAAGGCTGTAATTGGCATTCCAACTCTGTGGGAATGAGCACGGGGGATGGGATAGAGTAATGGATCCCTGGGAAAAGTTTTTGGCTAATTCAAGATATTATGTTATATAATAATAAGAAACATGCCCCAAAAAAAGCCCAGAGGAAATTGAAAATACAACATTTTTTTTAAAAAAAAATTAATCAGAACTGACAAAGTTATTGGTTAATAATGGCCAGAAATACAGCTTCAAAAAGAAAATGGGATTTTTTTTTACAGCCCAAATGTGGCAAACAAGGATAAAAATACTGAGTTTTGCAAAGGTAACCAAGGCAACGTTCACTTCTCTTTCCTGATCAATACAAGTGTGAGCAAAACCATCATCTCAAACAAGAATAGAGCTGTATCACACAAAAATATTTCATAAATGTGATTATTTCTTCCCCGGGTAGAAGAAAGAGAGAAAACATCAGTGGTAGATGCCATCAGTTATGTGCTGCCTTTGTTAAAACTCCAAGAAAATAAACCAGAACCCCCCCAGGTGCCCACAGGAAGGAACCTGCTGCTGGCTGGGGCTGTCTGAAAGTCAAAATCTCATTTATAAAGGAGCTTTGGCAGCACATCGATTGCTCTTTTCCAAGCCTGGCACTTGGGCTGCAATAGAGAGAAGAAAGCTGAGGATCCATCCCTGTTTGTCATTCCAGATTGTGCTCTCTGATTCCAGCTCAGGAGTTCCCCATCCCTCCTCTCTGCTCCCTCTGTCCTGCCCTCACAAGCTCAGGTTTGCTCAAGTGCCCACGTTTCCTGCACTTTGAAATAAACTGGTTTTGTTTCTCCAGCGCTTCTCTGGAAAGGAAACCTTGCACAGGTGAGAAAACACCGAAGTGTAATTCAAAGCCAGGTGGAAATGGCCACACCGGTGAAGATTTCAATGTTATTGTCAGCCCCTTCTGTCACAGCCACCACAGAGCTCCCTGCAGATCTGAAATGACATTGGATTTTAATAACACCTCGTGGTTCAGTGTGAGATAGTGAAGGAAACCTGCCCACAGATGGGGAAGGATCCTGCCAGTGAGAGGGAATTCAAATTATTCCCCTGCAGCCAGAGGGTGACTCCTGCTAATCTGGAAATAACTTCCATTGCTGAAAACAAAGGAAAAGGAGCTGCAGCTTCTGGTTAATTCTGGAGGGGCTGTTCAGCTATTTTTTAATGAAATGCAGGTTGAGAAGAGGTTTTAAGGCAATTTATTGCACAGGTAGGGCTGAGGGGAAAATAGGAGATGCAGGAGAGAATCCAAGAGGATTCCTATTCCTACGGAATTCCTATTCCAGACCTAAATCAAGGAGGGTGCAGCAGGTACACGGAGTCAGGCGTAAGAAAGGACTTTAAAAGGGCAGCACATTTTGGTTTTCCTCAAAAATATTTTTAAAGGAGAGCCAGGGAAGAGGGCATTGACCTTTCCTGTAGATAATTCACTCCATCCCTCTTTTCTCTAAGGAAGATGTCATCACTTATTCCAAGAAACGTTCCCTGGCATGGACTCGCAAGAACGAAGCCCAGAGGTCGATTCCATCATTTCTATTGATTTATTTCACTTGTCCAAAACAATTTCAAGAGGATTTTTTTTTTTTTTTTTTCTCCCTGGGAAGTTCTGAACTCCCAACCGTGCCCTGGCAAGGTTGCAGAAAACCTCTGGATCACACAGAAAATATTCCCTGGCAGTTCTGAAACCCAAAAAAAAAGGAGAGACCAACGCACTTTTTGTCCACGGGCCCATGCCCGAGATGAATTCTGATGCAAACTTGTTCACCTGGAAGTCATAAAGCAGCTTGAGGAAGGGTTTAGTTTGGATTTTCCTCTCCTGGAAGTCACCAGCAGCTGGAGTTACTCGTTAGTGTTCATTCAGGCTGAGAGCACTCCCATGCTCGTCTGCGGGTTTTATTTCCCCAGGCTGGGAGAAAAGATCCCTCAGATGTGATCACAGACTGGATCAATCATTTCAGTGATTTAATTACAGCTGGCAGAATTAAACCCCTGCATTTTTGACGCTTAAAAAGTTCATTTTTGTGGTGCAGCAGCCTGAAAACTCCATAAATCAATGCGGGACACAACTTGGAATATAAACTTGGAATAAAGGTAAAGAGGAACACAAGAAAATAAAGGCTCTTCAAAGAGTGCTCACTGGAGCAGAAACTCGGAGTGTCCTGAGCTAGAACACTGGGATTTACAGCTTCACTTCCCTCCTCCTGCCCATCTCCAAAATGTGTTTTTACCCTCTGGTGCCAGGGGTGAAATTCTCCCTCCGTCTGTAAAAAACCAACAATTTCATCCCGTATGGGAAACATTGGGACGAGCAACAGCAAACGTTTCAAGACCCACAGGTGTTTTTGCCTGGGGAAATTTCCCTGACACCTCTCTCAGACACTTCCCAGCACTTCAAACCCTGCCAGGGGATTTGGTTTCTCCTCAGAGGTTTTTTTTTGCAGCCCTTCAGTGACCTCAGATCTGAAGTGGGGTGACGGGCAATTGAACAGGAGTGCAGTGAACAAAGATGTCTCCTCCTTTTTCCCCTACAAAGAAAACATTTTCCAGCCTGAAAATGGGGTCAAAGTCTCATAGTGATAATGATAATAATAAAAATTCCCCCCAAAAAAGGTAATTCCCAATAATTCCCACCTACCTCCAGCGGGACTGAGCGCTTCGGTTTCCTGGTCCTGGCTGGAAGGTTGAAATCAGGATAATTCCTGGTTTATGCTGTACCAAGGATTACATTAATTCCTTTAGCCCTTGGTTTTTCTCATCTCTCCTTGACAAAAAACTTTTCAAGCAGGGAAAGAAGCACAATATAAACACATCAAAGCACGAGTATTTCCACTTCTGGCTCCTGCACTGGGCTCTCCACCCAAAATAACCGGATTTTCCAAAAAAAACTTCTTCAAATGGGACCTTGGGAGCTGAAAAATAAACATTTGCCATGGCTGGAGCTGCTCTGAGGGAGAAGCAGGAAGTGCAAGGAGGGCATTTAACTCCTTTAATTACTTAATTGGCAAAGGCAGATTTGGGGAGGGGATGGGAATTCCAGGCCTGGTTAGAGGAGCACAGGTTATAACGGGAAGCAGAGGAGGATAAATCCCAGCTGGACCTCTGGTTAGGGCTGATTTTTACACTTCATCAGGTGAATCCTTTGCCAGCTAATTTAAAAAAAAAAAAAAGAAAAAGTTAAAATTCCAAACCAATGTCCCTTTGGTTTTTCCGTAGAAAGGAACACAAAGCACAGATTTTACACCCTGCAGCCAGTGGATTCACTGCTAGCAGATTCCTAACGGAATATTCTCAGCTGAAATTTGACTTCACGCTCTTTTTAGGACATTTAAATGTGGATCAGCTATTCCAGAATTCTGATAGCGCTGGCCACATTAAAAAAAAAAAAAAAATAAAAGGAATTATTCAGGAAAATCAAGGGAGAGGTGCCAGCCCAGATCTGAGGAGCTTTTAATGCACATCCATAGCTGGACTCAGCCAAATTCTCCTTAAATCGTGGTGCTGGTGCCAAAGAGGCGCAGCTGCAGCTGAAACATTTGCAACTCCAGGGTTTGGTTGCTGCAGGGACCAATCCTTGCCTGGGTGGATGTCACATCATTTGTGAAGCCCTGAGAGGATCAGGAAGGACTTTTCTCTCCAGAAATCATTTGCACCACTGCCCTTTGATTGGCTCAGAATTTGCTTTATTGCTGCTGCCTTCCACTTTACACTATGGCTTGATTTTATTTCCTTTCTGCCCGAGTGATCTCGGCAGACTCTGGATTTTGGGAAGCAGCTTTGGGAATGGGGTTGTACTTCAAAGTAAGCGTTTTTACATTGTGGTCTGGAAGATCCACCTCCTCCCTTTTTTTTTTTTTTTTTTTCCTCTTTAATAATCTCTTTATTTAGGATTTGTAGCAGCTTTTTCATCCCACCGCTTGCCTGCAGGGAAACGGACACAATTTTACCCCTTGGCTGGGACTTGGTTTTCCTTCTTCCAGGGACAACAGGCACCACCTTCAGAGTCATGGAATTATGGAATTGTTTGGGTTGGGAAGGACCCTAAAATCCTCCAGTGCCATGGGCACGGACACCTCCCACAGTCCCAGGCTGCTCCAAGCCCTGTCCAACCTCGGGCGCTGCCAGGGATCAATTCCTCCCAAATCCCACCAAATCTCCCCTCTTTCCCTTCGAAGCCATTCCCGCTGGGCAGCCAGAGAAATAACTCCGCTCAAAGGCAGCACCAGCTCCCAGGGAAAGCAGAACAAGTGCGAGGGTGGTGTTGGCCTAATTAATAAGGCAAACAGCCCCAATATGAAAATTAAAATGTCATTTACCCCCAGCAGGTGCTGATGGAGATAACCGAGCGCATTCCATCAGCTCCTCTCCGGGACAATGTTTGTTTGGAAACCAGAGGCTGCTGCCCCGATGGAAAATAATCCTGAAATGCAAGGGGTTGCAAAAGGTCTCTGGAAACGAGGTGAAAACGGGGTTGTCCTCATGGGATTGCCCCTTGGCGGGTTGGCATCCAGGGAAATCTGGGATTTCACAGTGCCCAGAGTGAAGGGATTTGAAAGTGCAGACCCCAGAGGTTTTATCCAAAGTACGGGCAGAGGAGGATTTCTCCTAAAAATCCACGTCAAATACGGAATCATGTGTGTAATTAAAAAGAAAAAAACAAAAAAAACAAAACAAAACAAAACAAAACAAAGCAAAAAAAAAAAAAGAAGTGGTTCCAGCAGAAAAGGAAATGTGAAATGATGAATACCCAGGGCTCAGCCTCGAGAACTCACCTCACCAAGTATTCCCAAAATTTGTTCCTCAAACAAGCTTTTATCATCACTTATAGAAACCCCAAGCGTTACAGCCAGGGACAATAAAAACATACAGTTCAGAGGGATGTAAATCTTTTCTGCTACCAGTCTTTTGTCTTGAGTGACTCCAAAACAGCACAAACTCCTTTTTATCCCCAAAAATCCCCTTACAACCAGCTCAGGCTGGACAGAGATCCCGGCTCTCCCCCTCACGACTTTAAACCCGGGAAAGAGGAATAAACCCAATTTTCCTGGTAGGTCTAAAGCCGGCCGGACGCTGAGATCCTCTGGGGAAAGGGAAAGTTAATTAACACTGAATTATCTTGAGAGAGTGGCTCTGAGGCCCGAGGCACCAGCCTGAGCCATTATTTTCTCATTCCAGCTACAACCTCCTCATCTCCAGGGCAGCACTCAGCTCCTCGTCATTTATTTTTATTTCCTCCCAGGTTTTTTTTTGTTTGTGTGTTTTTTTGGGTTTTGTTTGTTTGTTTGGGTTTTTTATTATTATTTGTTTGGGGTTTTTTGGTTGGTTGGTTGTTTTGGGGTGTTTTTTTTTCACGTTGTTGTTTCCCCCTTCCATTAGGACTCCATGAAATCCTTCTTCCATCGAGAACTCCTTCCTTGCGCTGGATGGTTTTTCTTCCACAAAAAATTCATCGGGGTCCGAACAACCCCCAGTGCGATCCCCAGAGCTACAAACATTGATTTTTATTTCACAGCCGCATGTTTAAAGATGAATTTCCTTTCCTTGCCTCGTCTCTGGGTGACCGGGTGAGGATCGGTCACAAGCTGGGTTTGGTGATCCCGGGAGGATTTTCCCAACCTCAGAGATGAAGATAAATTAACATTAATGTCGTGTACTTAATAAACCCCCAAAATTTCCGCCTCTCTCTACAAAACCAACCCAAACTGTGCCTGGCTCCTGTTTTGCACCTCACAAGGGGTGAGAAAATTTCCGGTGCAAGGTCTGAGAAATCCCCTGCTCGCCGACACAGAAAGAACTTTTAGAGACTTTAATCGCCTTCAGGCTGCAGGAAAATCATCTTAATAGGAGCAAGGAGCTCCAGGTAGAGTTCTAAGACATTTCATAAAATGCCTGATAAAATTTGTTGATATTTCATGAAGCATTTTAAAGTGGAAAAAAAATTAAAAAAAAAAAAAAAAAAAAAAAAAAATCCCAGCTAGAAATGAACAGCAAAACCCAAAATTTATTTTAAAAACAACCCGTGCTGATCTGCTGCTGTGAAGTGATCAGGAAGTGACTTATGGAAGTGAAATGGTTTTTGCATTGGCTTTTCTTAGCCTGAAGGAAAATTAATGAGTTTGTCTTAACAAAATAGAACAACTCCCAAGTGTCTTTGGGCTCAGCAGGAGCAGGAACATTGTGCAAGTTTAGGCCATAACAAAAATAAAATAAAATAAAATAAAATAAAATAAAATAAAATAAAATAAAATAAAATAAAATAAAATATGAAATTAAATGGAATGAAATAAAATACAAAATACGCAATAAAAATAAAACGAAAAGAAAAAGTAATTAAATGGACTAAAACAAAAGAAATAAAATAAAATAAACAATTAAAGTCAATGGAATTAAATAAATAAATAAAACAAAACAAAAGAAAATAAAATGAAAAATATAAAATATAAAATATAAAATGAAATTAAATGGAATGAAATAAAATACTAAACATACAATAAAACAAAATAAAAATAGAAAGAAATTAAATGGAATAAAACAAAATAAATAAAATAAAAATATAATATAATATTAAAAAACCCACAATTAAATTAAATGGAATTAAATAAATAAAAATGAAATGAAATGAAATGAAATAAAATAAAATAAAATAAAATAAAATAATAAAATAAAATAAAATTAGTTCTACCAAAACCTGGCAGTTGTAGATGATCTGTGCTGCTGTCAGGGACCATAGCATGAAATCCTTCACCAAGCACAGCAGAAATCACCCCAGAATAAAGAACTCTTCCCTTTTTCTCTGTGGTTATCCAGGTGATAAAGAAAAGTTTTCCTTAGAAGAAAGGCAAACACCAGAGCCACGTGCTGTCACATGGACTGAAATTCAGTGAAAAGAACAGATCACTCCTGGCTTATAGACACCAGCTGGGCTCTAAAATGCCACTGCTCCGTTACCCTGGTTTTTCTGAGCCTTTTGATTTTCTTAAATGGAGTCAGATCTTTTTAGTTATTGTACAATATTAAGAGCAGTTTTCTACCTTTTTCCCACAGATGTAACATAAACAAATCCTTTGTTTTTCATTCTCTGTCCTTTGTTTGCATATTTCTAACCTGAAAACAACTGTAACTGACAATTGGTCTGGCCACTGAGGCTGAGGGGTGGAAACCCCAAAAAGCCAATCTTCTGCTGGACCCACAAATGTATAAAAAGTAAAAATAAACAAAGGGGCTCTCTTCTCTCGGCTCTCTCAGCTGTGAGCTGGATCAGGAGAACCTCTGTGAAAATCCCTTGTCTGCGTGTGACTGCTTTGTGTGTCTCGGTGACGCTGCTCGGGCAGGAGCAGCTTTCGGTCCCTGCTGCTCCCAGGCGATCCCAGAGTCAACACCAGAGGTGTTCTCACAACTCAATTTTCCCCTTCTCCAGGACACCACTTCCCCCTTGTGCAGTTCCTCATGCAGCTCCCTGGAATTGTTCCCCTCCAAAATCCATCCCATCCCACCTCTGCCGTGGCAGGGACGCCTCCCACTGTCCCAGGCTGCTCCACCCAACCTGGCCTTGGGCACTGCCAGGGATCCAGGGGCAGCCACAGCTGCTCTGGGGGAGGAGGAATCCCAGAGCTGAGCGATGGGAGCTGGGACAAGAATCCCAAATTCTCGCAGAGTTTTGTTGTCTGGCACCATTTCAGCAGGAAAAACCAATTCCATCCCCAAACCAACAAATGCAGCTCCTCCCCAGGATGTGCCCGGGGCCTGGGAGAGCAGGGAGAGGGGCTGGAGCCCTGCAGGAGCAGGGTTTGATCCCTGGCTGCTCCCAGGAATGCCACAATCCCAAAAGAACCCCAGACACCACATGGAGCTGGGTGCTACAGATTCCAGGATGAATCATTCCCATCCAACCTGTTCCCACCACGTATTTTACCGAGCCTTTTCCTCCAGGACTTGAATTTCCATCTCCTGCAGCATGGAATTCTAGACAACCCATAGGAAATGGTATTTCCCTTCCTGATGTTTTCCCTTCCTGATATTTTTCCTTCCTGATATTTTTATGGAACTACATCTACTTACAATTTCCTTTTCCTTCAGCCCTGATGACTCCCAAGAAAAGGGAGAGGAAACTCGGTTTTGTCTTGATTTTCCTCCCACGACATAAAATTCAATATTCCCTGTTTTCCAGCCAAAAAAAAAACCCAAAAAAACCCCAACAAAAACCTGGGAAGCTGTGTTATCCCACAGTAAAGCCCAGGGAAATCCCAGTGCTTAGCAAGGATTTATCACAGGCAAGTGTTGGAGCAGAGGGAAAATTGAAAAGAAAAAAAAAAGGAGAAGTAAATCTGATTTATCACATCCTGTTTGCATTTGTGATGGGCTCCTCCTGAGTGATAATCACACTGAAAATAGAGATTTATTGCTTTTGCAACCGGATTAAAATGGAACTGAGACTGAAATAACACCAATTAGAGCCTGGAAAATAATTTACCCTCATTGCTGAAGAAGTAAAACCTCCAGCTCTGCTCTCCAGCTGTTCCCTGCCTTCCCCTGGCCAGCCAGGGGCATTCCCTGTGCTTTTTTGGGAATTCTCCATTCCTCCAGGCTGATCCAGAGGAGGCCCCACAGGCGCTGCTTGCACACATCCGAAATCCCGGTGAGCAGAGGTGGCTCTGCACTGCCAGGCTCTGCCCGGCCCTTCTCAGGAGGAAAAGCTGCCAGGGATGAGGAGGGATGGGGCTGTTCTTTGGGAGCCTCCAACCCCGAGCTGGGCTCAAAGCACAGCCCCAAAATCAAAGGTTCAAATGTGCAAACTCTCCTTTCATGCCCTGCATCGCTGCCCATTCCCCAAATCCTGATTGATGAGGCTTTGACAGCTCCTTCTCTTCCTTGTTTAGGCCAACACGTTGTTGCAGAGTGCAGAAATCCTGGATATTTATCCTGTCGGGTGAAGGAACAGCCCCGATCCCCATTTCCATGGGTTTATCCTTAAATAACGCACCCAAGTTGTTGTTTCTTTGCCAGTGCTGCACCTTCCCCTGGGAAAAGCACAGCTCAGAGTGGAGCTTCCAGAACTCTGTTATTTCCAAAGCTTTTCCATAAATTACTGATGTCATTCCAGTTCTCCAGTGCATCCTGGCTGAATGGACCAGGGATTTCTTGCTCTTTTCGGGTACTCCCTCAAACAGTGAAACCTTTTCAATCCTGTTTAGTTTACTGAGGGGTAAATGGTGAAAATGCTGCTGCCTTCATGTGACAGCAGCTGCTGACAGCACAGAAGGCACAAATTGCTCCGAAATTCCAGCAGGAATTACCGAATGGAATCGCAGAATATCCTCACCTGGGAGGCACCCATCAGGATCACTGATTCCAGCTCCTGGCCCTGCACAGAAACCAACCCCACCACTGGACTTCTGATATTTCCAAGGCCAGGGGACAGCAGAAATGGCATCGAGAGCATCCTGTAATCCTTACCTGTGTTACACTCCTCCAGCTCACACAGGCACGGAACAGCAGCGAGAAACCAGTGAGAAACCAGTGAGAAACCGGTGAGAAACCAGTGAGAAACCATCGCTCCGAGCATTGCCCCAGGCATCGCTCTGGACACTGCTCCAGACATTGCTCCACACATGGCTCTGGGCATTGCTCATTGCATCACTCTGGACATCGTTCTGGACATCGCTGGGCGCGCATTGCTCCGTGCATTGCTCAGACATCACCCTGGACATTGCCCCACGCATCGCTCCGGACATTGCTCCGGATATCGCTCTGAGCATCGCTCCGAGTATCGCTGTGCACGCATCGCTCCGGACATCGCTCCGAGCATTGCTCCAGGCGTCACCCCGGACATCGCTCCGGGCATCGCTCCGTTCATCGCTCCCCGCCCGCCCCGAGCCTTACCCGTCCCGTCCCGCCCCGTGCCTTACGCGGCTGGTCCCGTCCCGTCCCGTCCCGTCCCGTCCCGTCCCATCCCGTCCCCGCGGCTCTCTCCTGGAGCCCTCATCAAGGACAGCCGGTGGCGGATGCAGTTGTTCCGGCCGGTCCTGCCGCTCCGGTAGAAGGGGAGGTTCTCGGCAGGGCACGGATCGCTCTGGCTGAGCTGCGGCCGCGGCCGGGCCGGTCCCGGAGGGAGCCGAGCATCCCGCTGCATCCCGCGGCATCCCGCTGCATCCCGCTCCATCCCGCAGCATCCCACTCCATCCCGCTCCATCCCGCTCCATCCCGCGGCATCCCGCTCCATCCCGCTCCATCCCGCTCCATCCCGCGGCATCCCGCTCCATCCCGCTCCATCCCGCTCCATCCCGCGGCATCCCGCGGCATCCCGCGGCATCCCGCTCCATCCCGCGGCATCCCGCGGCATCCCGCGGCATCCCGCTTCATCCCGCTGCATCCCGCGGCATCCCGCGGCATCCCGCTCCATCCCGCGGCATCCCGCGGCATCCCGCTCCATCCCGCTCCATCCCGCGGCATCCCGCGGCATCCCGCTCCATCCCGCGGCATCCCGCGGCATCCCGCTCCATCCCGCTCCATCCCGCTCCATCCCGCTCCATCCCGCGGCATCCCGCTCCATCCCGCTGCATCCCGCGGCTCCCGGCCCGGCGCGGACGGTCCCAAGGGGACATGGGCCGGGAACAGCTCGGGGCCAGCCCGGTTAAATAGCAGGAGACCCCCGGGACCCGCTGAGACCCCTCCCTCCGGCCCAGGGTCCCGCCCCGAGGGTGCGGCGGAACCGGAGCGGGGGCGAGGGTGGATGGGACCGGGACGAACGGGGGAATTTGGGAATGAAACCGCGGGGAGCTGTTGGAGAGAATCCAGAGGGTGAGCAGAGGGATGGAGCAGCTCTGCTGGGAGGAAAGGCTGGGACCGTTCAGCCCGGAGAAGGGAAACTTTGAGGTGACCTCGTTGTGACCTGCCGGTGCCTGAAGGAGCTACAGGAAAACTGGAGCAGCAGGAAAAGGGGGGATGGCTTGGATGGGATGTAAGGAAAAAATTCTTTACTCAGAGGGTGCTGAGGCCCTGGCACTGGGTGCCCAGAGCAGCTGTGGCTGCCCCTGGATCCCTGGCAGTGCCCAAGGCCAGGTTGGAGCAGCCTGGGACAGTGGGAGGTGTCCCTGCCATGGCTGGGGGCAGAACTGGATGAGATTTAAGGTTCTTCCCAACCCAAACCACTCTGGGATTCCAAAATTCTTTGAGCTTGGGGAAACCAGACCTGGCTGATCCCACTGTTTGTGTCCATCCAACAAAGGGAGCAAAACCTCACAGCCACAGGAGCCTTGTCCTGTGGTGAGATTACCAGGAAGTCAGGAAAAGGGACAAAGATGGGTAAACATCTTTTGCACGTTGCAAAACCAGAATTAACCATTTTTTATCACTAAATGTATCTGAATATCAGTTACTTCAGGCATAATTTTAGTAGATGTCCCTTAAATCTCAAGAGTGTGAGGGGAGATACTCCTTCCATTCCAGTGAAATGAGTTTGAGAGAGGATTCGATCCCAAAATTTATTTGTTTAATTTAATAATGAAATAAATTATTAAATTAATTATTAAATTAAATTAACTAAATTAATTATTAAATTAAATACATAATTAAGTTATTTAATCCAGCAGAAAATTTGACCCCCCAGGCATCAAATTTGACCCTAACCCTTAACCCTGACTTCTCTGGGTGCTGCTGGTTTATTTTCTGTGGCATTGCTTGTCTGTGATAGAATTTATTTTTGCTTATTTATTTGAGTCACTGCCTCGCGGCACACCTGACGTGGGTTTGTCTGAACTTTTGTGGAAGTTGGAGACATCTCCCCTGCAAACAAGAGAATTTAATTCGTGTATTTTCCGAACATCCCCGTTTACAGGCCTGCAGAGAGCTCATTAAATCGTCCCCATCTCAGCTGAGCTGACACCCGAGGACACAAAAACTCACACATTTGTTCATGCTGCCAGGGTTTTGCTTTACAGAAACGCTTTTCCCGGGAAGCGGCGATCCCTGGGAAACACCCGAGCACAATTTAACCCCTTGATGATCCGCTGACCCACAGGAAAACAAACAAACATCCCGCTACGGAATGCGCGGCTTTCCACAACTTTTTCCTCCTTGTTTTTGCATTTCACCTGGATTCCCCGGGCGAGCAAAGTGCGCGGTGCCACCACCAAGCGGCTTTTGCGGCTCTCACGGATGTTTTGAACCCTCAAGAGGAATTTTTCCAGCCGCTTTCCCACCCGCGCCTGCTCCAGCCCGCGTACCGTGGGATGCTCCCGCTGCACAAAGCCGGGTCCGGAGTTATCCCGGCCTCGATCCCGGGGAAAAGCTGGGATGGGGAATCGCGGGCTGCCGATGCCATCTAGTGGCGCCGAGCCCTGCCACAAATCCCCCAAAAATGGAATTTCCCAGGCGTATTTCCAACCTGGAATGGACCGGGAGGGTCCCTAAAGCTCCTCACTACCCCAGCTTGCTCCAAGCCCTGTCCAGCCTTAAAACTTCCTCCAGCTTCACTCTTGTGACCTCCTAAAAGAGAACAAACCCAAATTATAAGTACTGCCTTTCAGAAATATCTAAGCCCACCTGAAATAACTTTTATGTCATCACTTTTATAGAATAAAATAACTGTCAGGCATAACAGAATTCCATTTTTCACCTCCCCTGTTTCCTGGGCTGCCAGGCTTAGAGAACATCTGGGATAAAAGTAAATTAGTATAAAATTTGTGTTGTTTTGTATACAAATATTCTAAAGTTCTCTACATTGTCTTTCTATTTCCTGGTTTGTTTTTTTTTTTTCCTATTTTACCTCAGGGAATATTTAAAACTTCCAATGTTCAAACCCGTCGGTATGAAGCGTCTTCAGTTTGTGGAATTCTTGGTTGCAACATCTGCTCTTTACCGGGGAAAAAAAGCAATTAAATAATACCTTGTTAATTGTATGAAAAAGTTTAAATTGATTATATGCAAATACAATTAATTTTAGGAACATGTGGCCCCCAAAAATAGCAGGACTCTCCCACAAGTCAATTCATGTAAAGCACATCAGTGGTGGGGGTTTGTGCGCCTGTAGAGCAGGAAACTTTGTGGGTGTGTGAGGACAGAATGGAGAAACTGATTTCTTCTTCATAATTATTAAAACCACCACATTTGTCTCAAATTTCACCAAATTCCCGTCCATTTCTCATGGTATCCTGCAGCAGTTTCCCTGCAGGGAGGGAAGTGCTCGAGGAGCATCCCCTGATCCCCCCTAAAATCCCAGCATCGATTTGGGAGCGCTGGAATTTCCCACCCATTCTTCATAGGTTATTAATTCCTGCAAAATGCACTTCGAAAGGAAGGGCAGAGCAGGGAATGTCTCCTCAAGGACCTGCTGGGGTCTGAAGTCCGTGTGAGAGTTTCTCTGGGATTTATTCCCGGATTTCCTGTGCTGGCACAGGGACAAGCCCCATTTGTCTCTCCATGGATCACAGGAGGACGCAGGCTGGGATCCTGGGAGCTGCATATCTGCTCAGCCAGGGATGCCAGCTTGGCCAACTTGATTTCCACCCAAACGTCATCGAAACACCGAGAAACCTGCTGGTGGTGGTGTTAGAGACACAATAGCACCCTCCCTCCTGCAGCTGGTGCTCGAGGACTGCCAGGATTCCCAAATCCCACTGCAAGCGTCCCTGGCTCTCCGTCCTTTTCCTGAAGGACCACAGGGATCACCTGGACCTCTGCTCCCTGGGCTGCTGCCATCATTTGCAATCCCCCTCTGCCCGCCTGGAGGAGAAGATGACGCCGGGTGAGTGCTGGAGACTCTCTGTTCTCTTTTTGGGAGCGGTAAAATGGGAGAGAGTTTCATTTCCTGCCCTGTTACCCTGGTTTTCTGAGTTTCTTTATTAGCCTTTTGATTTTCATAAATGGAGTCAGATCTTTTAGTTACTGTAGAATATTACAGCAGTTTTTCTACCTTTTCCCACAGATGTAATATTAACAAATCCTTTGTTTTTCATTCTCTGTCCTTTGTTTGCCTATTTCTAACCTGAAAGCAATTGTAACTGACAATTGGTCTGGCCACTGAGGCTGAGGGGTGGAAACCCCAAAAAGCCAATCTTCTGCTGGACCCACAAATGTATAAAAGTAAAAATAAACAAAGGGGTCTCTTCTCTCCGCTCTTTCAGCTGGGAGCTGGATCAGAGGAACCTCTGCGAAAATCTCTTGTCTGTATGTGATTGCTTTGTGTGTCTCGGTGACACTGTCCATTTGTGGTTCTTCGGGGTCCACCTCTGTGCAGCTGTATTTGAATTTACAACCTCTGGCAGTTGTTTCACGCCCAAACCAAGCGGTTTGACCCAGCCTGGGTCATGTTTCGTGAGGATTTTACTGATCAGCTCAGATCTTCCCTCAAAACCTCCTTGGCAGTGTTGGTACTCTCAGGCACTCGCCTTTAACACCTCATTTGACTCTGCCTTGGCGAGCCTGAACTCCCCATAAACTCTGTCCTTTCTAACCATTCTAGGATTCTGTGATTTTTCAAGAGGTCTAAAAATAACAAATCAACGGCTGAAAGCAAACCTGGTTTCACTGAGAACAAATATTGCCAGTATTGGTCAGCTCCTGGCCTCTGGCTTCTGGCTGCTTTGCATTTAACCCAGGAAAATTGGGATTTGTTTCAGCGCAGAACTGCAAAGGTAAACCACCCCAAAAAACCCCAACCCAATAAAATTTTGCCATAATATTTTCCACCTTTTAAACAGCTATTTCTGCCCGTTCAGAGGATCTGAAATTAAAATGAATAATATATAAGAAATAATCTGGAATTATGTATGGCACAGAGACGGATCCACAGAAAAAAAGTTCTAGAAAAGAGAGGTTTGCAGCCAAATTTTCAATTTCCCGTCCTGTTGATTTGTTCCTCATATATTAGCAGTACAAATCACACTCAAGATTCAGGCCCTCAAGTCAGTTTTTTAACAGTACATCACAGAATATCCTAACCCTGAATTTCCTAATAACTCCAAAGGGGCATTTTCTTTCCATTTTTTTTTTAACACACTTTTCCCGCCGCAATTAGAAACTACAAATTACAACCCCAAAGTAAATAACAAGTCGTCCCAGGGGAATGTTGATTTGATGCATTTGTTGTGATACCAACACATAAATATATAAAATATGCCAATACATAAATATCACTGTAAATATCCCAGTGATAAAAAATGAAGTTGAAATCACATTCATGGTTCAGCAAACTTCACTTTGAGGAAGATATCTGCTTTATGGAATGTCAGATTTATTTATTCTTGGTCGCATTTTGCTGTATCCTGAGTAACTGCTAGGAAGCTACAAGATTTTTTGTGGAAGATTTGTTTTTTACAGAAAAGGCGTGAAGGATTTTACCTCAGAGGAAAATACTTGTGTGACAGGAGCAGGACGTTCCTGATGTCACGCAAAGCCCAAACTCTCCCTCCCAAACTCCCCGAATATTTTAATTTGTTTTTTTTTAATTTAATTTTTCCATCCAGAGCACCCCAGTGACAAATCCCAGCTCTTTTCTGTACACAGAATTGCTGCTGCTGCCCCAGGGGTGGGGTGGGGTTGGACACCTCCAGAGGAACATCCCAGGCTTGGGTGACCCTGTCCTGCTGGCAGCTCTTGCTCCATGAGCTTGGAGCAGCCCCTAAAATCCAGCTCAGAGTCACAGTTCCCACGTCCCATTTATTTTAAGGGATCCGGTTCAGCCAATTAAACCCATTTTTTTTCCTTCAGAACCCCTCTGTGGAGAGCGTGGCATTAACTCACCTCGTGGGATTAATTGCCTGGAAAGTCACTGCCAGACCTTGGGCACAGTGATATTAATTACTGTAATAGATATCAGAATTGTTCAACACCATTTCTGACATTTATTTGGGGGAAAAAAAAAAAACAACCCTCTCAGAATTAAAGGAATCAAACCACCCCCAGGCTGTTTAATTATTTTATTGCCCTGCCATGGTTGGGTGAGGCCTCAGCTTTGTTTTTCTCCTCGCACTAAACCATGTCAGGAGTGTGGCTCAGTGACCCACACAAATCAGAGAGATAAAAGGAATTATTCACTGGATAATTCCTAGTCCCAAATTTTCTACAAGCCACTTTGTGGTTTTTTTTTTTTTTTTTTTTTTTTTTTTTTTTTTTTTTTTGTTTGGTTTTTTTTTTTTTTTATTTTTATTTTTTTCTTCTTTTTCTTTATTGGTCTGTTTTAAGTTTGTCCTCACGAGACACAATTAATTTGCAGCAGGGACTCAGAAAGTTGGAATTTAGGAGGGCAGAAGTGCTCGTCATGAATATGGGATATTTGGTGAGCAGCTCCCTTCCTCTAATGAGAGGACTTCCAACCAGTGACAAAAAAAATCAGAGAGCAAAATTATCTTCAGCCTGGTTTTACTGATTCAAGTGAGGCTGCAGCAGGAAGGCACCAAAATGCCCCAAAATTCAGGGAAATGAGACAAATGTTGTTTCTGAGGGCGGGTTACAGGTAATTTGTTGTGAGTGAAGAAGAACATGCAGAAAAGAGCAGAAATAGACTCATGGCCCTGAAAATCAAATTATTTTGGGGTACCAGTGGCAGCCCCTGGAGGAACTGAGCTCCAAATTTTTCCACCAAATGACCAAATTAAAACCAGGCCCCTGCAGGTGAGGAGGAGGGAGCCATTCCTGGTGCCTTAAGTTTTAGCTTTGCTGTATTTCATGTTCTGTGCTGCCCAGGGGTGCAGCTCTGAGCTCACACTCAGGGTCATTCAGCTCTCTGCACACAGCAGGGACACAAAACAAATCCTTTTCCAGATGGAGACCAAGAACAACTTTCAGGCCCAAAAACACAAAGGTGGACTGAAGGGAGGAACAAGAAGGATGGGACCTCACAGCCTGGAGCTGGAATTGGACAATTAAACCCCAACATGCAAATGGACCAAAACTGATCAAAGTGTGAGACCTCGTGACCGTTTGTCCATTTTGGGTCCATTTTGTGACCATTTTGGTTCCACCTTGGGTGTACCCCTGGCCAGGCTCTCATCCTGCCCAAGGTGTACCCTAAAGGCTTTCCAATAAATCTCTGCTTTATTCTCCAGCTCTGTGCAGTCTCTGTCCCAGCTCAGCCTTCCCAAGGCATCATCCCTAACTCCCAACACTCCTCTTTCCATCCTGACATTTCCAGCCCGGTCTGGGAAGCAGCTCCCAGTTCCATGCTGGGAACACTTTGTTTCCAGTCCAGGACAGCCAGCAGCCTGGAATGACCCCGAATATCCTTCTGGAACCTTCCCCCCACACACGGAGCCACCTCCTAAGCCTGGATCCTCAGCCTCAGGTTACTGCTCCAGCCCCTCATCCATTCATTCCCGGTGTGCTGCCAGGCTGATGAAGGCGTCCTGGAAAGGATCCGTGCCCCACAGACAGAGGGACAGCCCTGGGATGATGCTGGGAAAGGTTAGGGGTTGTTTGACACCCCCAAGGAGGGAGGGATGGGCGTCCTTGGGCAGCGGGGTCCAAGGCTGCCAGAGGGAAGGCGTGGCTGGAGCTGGGGGCCACAAAAAAACTAAATTAAAAGGAGAAAATTCTTGGCTTGGTTACCTCCTCTGCCTAAAGGCTGGAGAAGGACTTCTCACCAGCTCATGGGACAAGGGGAATGGCTTTCAACTGATTTATTTTGGATTTTGGGCAGGAATTGTTCCCCAGGGGGGTGGGCAGGCCCTGGCACAGGGTGCCCAGAGCAGCTGTGGCTGCCCCTGGATCCCTGGCAGTGCCCAAGGCCAGGTTGGACAGGGTTTGGAGCCACCTGGGACAGTGGAGGTTTGCAAAACCAAACTTAAATTCTAAAAAACCCCACGCTGAATTCTCTAAAGCTTCCCTTCTCTCACACACAACACTAAACCATCAGCACACATAACAAAATCATCACCCAGGCTTCTGGCAGAGCTCAAACCCAGAGTAGCTCAACCCCAAAAAGGAAAATATTTGCACAATATGACTCAGTGCGAAGAATTTACCTTCGGTTTTAATTGCTCTGCTTGTCACCGATCAAACAATGAAATCCTGCAAGGACACACAGAGGATGTGGTTGTCTTCTCTCATGATCCAGCTCTGTTACTGCAAAATGTAGAACATTTTAAATCATCAACGATCCCTTCAAAAGAAAAAAAAAAATCATCAGCATTCCCTTCTTCTTTTTGAAAACATTTTAAATCATCACCCATCCCTTAAACGATTCCTTTTTTTTTTTTTTTTGTTTAAATATTTAAAATCATCAGCAATCCCTTCAAAACCTATTATATTTTTAACATTTTAAATCATCAATCTCTTTAAAAGTTGGGGGGATTTTTAATATTTCAAATCATCAGTAATCCCTTGGACAGTTATTCCTTTTTTTTAGAAAAACCAAGGTGATAAACCCCATAATATAGCAATCAATGCTCTCAGTAATTTTATTTTTCAGACACTCACCTGACCTTTACCTGCTCTTTCTACTGGCCTCTGACAGGAGGATGCTGTGTTCCAGCCACGGTAGGCATGGAAATTAAATTAAATAGTGGGTGGGAAAGCGAATTAGCTTTAGTGAGCTAAACAATGCGTGGAAATTGAGCTCCACACTTGCTGCAGAACCTCTCCTGTCCGATGTCCTCGGCAGCATCAGGGGGCAGGAGAGCATCTGCCACCCCTTTTCCCTCCACAAACTGAATCCTTTGATTTCTTGGTACCCACTGCTGACCCTCCTTCGCTGTCCCTCAATCCAGGCTGATTTTTCAGCCCACACAGACCATCCCCTCTCTGCCCAGCACGTTCCAGAGCGTTGTCCCAAACTCTGCCAACGAGGGAGGATTTTTCCTGCCGAGGCTTTTCCCCGTGAAGATAAAATCCTGGTTTTGTCCTTCCCTTTGATTCCCAGTGAAGGTGCCCACGGGCTTTGGCCTGGGAGTGGCACCTCCAGCTCTGCCTCCCTGCACTGCAGCCAGCCCCAAGGGATTGGGATCCTCCTGTGCCCTTATCCCGCTCCAAGGAACCCAAACCCCCCACAGCTGCTGCTGAGCACCTTGACTCTCCTCCCTGCTCATCCCTTTCACCTGCTCTGCCTGGGACAGGAGGAGCTGTGCCAGGGCAAAGAAACCCCCACATTCTTTGGGATAAGAGGGAAAAGAGGGAAGGAGCTGCTGCCCAGAGGCAGAAGATCTGTCCCAGTCGTGTGTCCCTGACTCCAGAGACACCTGGTCCACCCAGGTGGATACCTGGAGGGTGGGAGGAGATGTTTGGTGCACCCAACACCTGAGCTACGGCTTGGGGGGACAGGAGAAGGATATTAAGAAATAAATTTGCTGTGTAACAGGAGAAAAAAGTGCCAGATAGTTCAGGATGGAGGAATAGCCCTCTGCTCCTTACTGCCACTGTCATGATTTAATAAACTGTACGAAACATGGAGGGACAAAGGGAGAAAGAGCAGTTCCATGAGGGATAACCTGGCTCACAGCTTTGCCCTGGATGTGGCTCGGAGCAGCCTGGTGCATGGAAGGTGTCCCTGGTCCATGGAGGGGGTGGAACTGGGTGATCTGTAACCAGACCAGTCTGGGATTCCGGGCTGTCCAAGGTATTTGGAGCCTTCCAGCTCTTTGCCATCTGTTCCAAGACTGAGTGACCTCTACCCACAGCAATTCCAACCTGAAGGTGAGACCGTGTTGTCTCAAAGCTGCATTTGGTCTGATCTTGTCCCTTTTAGCCGCTCATGAGAATGTTCCCAGAGTGACTGGGTGTTTGCTTCCACAGGATAATCACGTTGCATAAACCTTCTGCCCATTATGGAGCTAATAAAACCAGCAGCAGCATCTATCTCGGCCCAAGGAGGCTGGGAGTTTATTAAAGTTTTAAATTATGGATGTTGCTAATGCCGGGTAGTAAGTTCAAGCAGCTCAGTGTGAGCACTGCTCGTTCTCCTATTTTTGCCTACTATTGGGTAGTTATTACTCACCTTGTCCCTTATTAATCTTCTTTGACCTTCCTCCACAAATCCTCCCTCTCATAAAATTGAGTAACTGCTGAGAATCAGAACGTGCCCACGAGGGATGAGGCACAAATCACAAATTTTGTCCACAAGTGTGGGGGGAATGGAGCTGATAAAGAAAATGCTGCTGGTGAGGCCACCCCGAGCCCTCCGAGCTGGGATGGGACCTGTCGGGCTCAGAGCTGAGGGGGAGGCCTGGAGTGGTGGAGAATTTAATTTCATCATTTTAATGGAGCTGGGAAGGGGCTGAGCCTGGAGAAAAGGAGGCTCAGGGGGAACCTTCTGTCTCTGCACAACCCCTGACAGGAGGGGACAGCCGGGGGGGGTCGGGCTGTGCTCCCAGGAACGGGGACAGGAGGAGAGGGAACGGCCTCAGCCTGGGCCAGGGAAGCCTCAGGATGGACATCAGCAGGAATTTCCCTATGGAGAGGTTGCTCAGGTCTTGGAACTGCCCAGGGAGGTTTGGATTCCCATCCCTGGAGGTGTCCAAGGAACACCTGGAGGTGGCACTCAGAGCTCCGGGCTGGGGACAAGGTGGGGATGGGGCACAGCTGGGACTCGATGATCCCAGAGGGCTTTTCCACCCGAAGTGATTCTGTGGCCTGAGATTTACTCCAGCAGAATACCGAAATGTCATTTCTCAGATTTGAATGACAATGATTTGAATATGAACAGCTCCTTATTTCCCGAACACTGCGGGAGAGGAATAAAGAGCCCTTCAGGGAGGGGACAAAACAAACCCAGAATCTTCTTTCCAAAGTCATCGTTGTGAATTCAGTGCAGGATCTCCCCCACTGGAAGCCAGCCAGCGCGTGTTTCCACAGCTTTTCCTTTTGTTTTATGGAAGACTAAAGGATCAAGGATGTGGCCACCTGCAGCAAGGACGTGAGATGGAAAAGGGCTGAGCACTTTGCTCACTCCCTGTCAGCACAAACCACCGCCCCTGTTTCACCTGGAATCCACGTGGCCACAGCAGACATTAATAGAGCTAAATCATTCCTTTTGCCTGAAAAATGCCTGTGCTGTATAAAAATTTAAATATTCATGGGATTTATAACTTATTCATATCAATCACAACACCGCCACTGGAGTGAGATAGGTGTGAAGCCTCTGCTGAGAAGTTATTTCCCCAAAGAAAGTTTAATTCTTGTCTCTTCATGATGTTTTTTTTTTCTTTTTTTTTTTTTTTTCCCTCTTATGTAAAGGATAATGAAAAAAAAAAAAAAAAAAAAAAAACAAACCCTAAACTTGGAGTTCATCATTCTATTCTGGTTGTCTGAAGAAACATTAAATAAAATCTCAGACAGCTTTAAATAAAGTGCACAGGGCATTTGAATAAATAAATAAATAGCTGAGGCATTAAGATTGAAAAATGAGCAGCTGATTAGTAAAACCTCCCAAGCAGTGAGGGTTATATTCTTACAGAAAATGCTGGAATTGGAACATGCTTGTTACAGCAGGTGGCTAAAGAGTGTTTTCCCAGCATGGGGAATAACAGCTTTTAGGGACTATTACCATTATTTCATGTGTAAGCAACGAGAAAATTAAACAGGCGCAAAACGCTCAACCCAACCCAGCAAAATCCGCTGTTTCCATCATTTCCTGTGTGAGGGGAAAAGCTCCTGGAGCGGGGGCAGTTTGTGCAGCCTCCCCCTGGTGTTCCTGCAATTCCCCTGGGAGCACAGGGACCATCCCAGCCTGGAATCCTGGGGCCTTTCAGAAGCCCAGGAATTGTCATATTTCGTATTTGGTACACCTCAGGGGGTCACAGGGGGCTGGGAGCATCAGGCACTCACCCTGTGCCTGCTTGGAACATCACTGTTCATTCCCAGAGGCTCCAGTCCAAGCAGGAGCTTCCCTGCTCCGTCCTCAGCTCAAGGCTGACAGCTCTTGGATTTGCTTTTAATTTAACACCCCCTGAGAAATTTTAATTAGTTATTCACTTCACCATCTCAGGAGGAAGAGGCTGGGGCAGGGAAAACATCGAATGTTTTAGCGACAGGACGAGGGGAAATGGTTTTAAATCAGAAGAGGGTAGATTCGGGTTGGATATAAGGAAGAAGTTGATCCCTGGAAGTGTCCAAGGCCAGGTTGGAGCAGGGCTTTGGAGCAGCCTGGGACAGGGGAAGGTGTTGGAACAAGATCATCGTTAATGTCCCTTCCATCCCAACCCATCCCATGCTGAGCCCTTTGGAACACCTCCACTTCCCATCTTATCACTCAGGAGCCTGGGGCTGGCTTTTCTCATGAGCAAACAGAGCCACCCCAGTGCTGCAGAAGCTGTTTTTAATCAAGCAGAGAGATGGAAAACTTTCCAAAAGCACTTTTGGCACTCAGGATCTGATAGAGGCAACTTGGCACCACCAGGAAAAGAGAAGGAGCGAGGTGAGTGATGGAAGGAAGGAGCTGTCCTGGGCTTCAGCTCAGTGTCCTGCTCCTCAGGTGACCTCTGCAGGAGGGTGGAGGGGACAGATGCATTGTCAGCACGGGTGCCACCTCCCTGGCCCAGATGTCAGTCATGGGACATGCTGCAGTGCAGAGCTGGAGTTCAGAGATGCCAAAATCAAGGAATTTATACTTATTTTTAATACACTGGGATAAATTTACTGCCTTAACCCATCCCCAGCCTCCTCCCCTCCCATCTCCTCAGCAAAACGAGGAGGTTCATGGCCAAGAAGTGAACTCTCAGGACAAGGGACACCAGGGTTCCATCAGCTGGATTTATGTGCCCCTGGCACAGCATGAACCAGAGGGGCATCGACATCTCTGCCTGCCCTGGGGACCTGGGAAAATCCTGGGCAGGAGTTCCAGCCAGGACACAGAGGAATGAGGAGGAATGGTTGGAGAAAACAGGAAATGGTCTGTGCTGGAGCTTCCAGCCCCTCTGGAGGTGGCTGGGAGGGTGAGGACACGGCGGTGTGGACCAGGAGCTGTTTAGACCCAACCATCGCTCTCCTGTTTTCTCTCTCACACAGAAACAATTAAAAACTTGTCTGGGATTATCCTGTGAGGTTTGTCTATTCCTGTATAGCCAGATGCTTATTTACTTTATTTATTAGCTGTGTTTACTCATCAGCTCTTCCTTCTGAGCAACCTCAAACCTCAGTTTGTTTTAGTCTTTGCACAAGCAACATCTGTCACACGCTGCTTCCTCAGCCTGCCCCTTCTCTACCTCTCAACTTGTATTTTCTGCTTTCCAAGGTCATTTTCAGGTGTATGAAAGGAGAATAAAATTAATTTCCTGTGCAGAATTCCCCCCTCCCACAAGTGGGCAAAGAAGGGAGAGAAGCAGAAAATAGATCTTGGAAAAATTTCCCAGCCACAGCCTTCACTCCAAGAAGGGTGAACATGAATGGTCCGTGGAACCAAGTGGAAATTTATGTTGGAATCTTCAACCACACTGCTGAGGTCTCTGCTGATGGTTTTAAAGAGGGGCGAGAGAAACTCAAGAGGCTTCACAAAATCTGTTTATCCCCAAAGTGCTTCTTTGGCCAACAGCAAGGGAACCTGAAGGGAAAAATAAAATAAATGAAGTTTTTTCAAGAATATTTCTGATGTGTTTGTGACCTTCCATCTGGATTACCGCAAAGTGTGGGAAGTGTAGGAGAATAGGCTGTGCCTGAAATTCCAAAATTCTGCTCAGGAGGGTTCTGGGTCAGACAGGGACACAATTCTCTCCTCAAACCCTTCTGCTGACAGAGAAGGGAGCTGCAGCGCGACATTTTCCAAAAACATCCCTTCATCCCTGCTAATCAATTCCTCTGCCTGATCTATAAGGGTCATTGTTTGATTTTGAAGTCAGAATGTAAATTAAATGTTTCAAAATGATAATTCCCAAACAGCTGCAGTTATTCCATAGGAGAAAGCCTAAGGACAGCAGCTCTGAATGGTGACATGAAGATTTTCCCTTAATTTAGGACTAACTGATGAAAAGCTCTCAATTAATACAAGCTAATTAGAACTAAGCAAGTTTCCTCTAAGTTGCTCCAATACCCATGACGTTCCTCATGGTATTTTCTGCAGGACAGCAAAATATCCATAATCACATCCCATTAAAAGGCTTTAAAGACACTCTTATCATAATTTTCCATGTGTTGCACAGGATTGTTGTGGAGATTGTTTCCAATGCCCCAATCCAGAGCAGGTCCCACCATGCTGGATGTTGCCCAAATATTTATCTCAGCTCCGAAGTGTTTCTCATAATCTCAGGCCAGCGAAGCCTGGAACAAAAAAGGGGATGAGGAGGCAATGATGGAGGGATAAGCACTTTATGGTCATGAATGATGCTCAGGAAATATAACTCATGTTCTGAAATTAATGAGATAAAGATAGGGAATGAATCCCCAGCACATCCTCGCCTATGGAATATTTTCCAGCCCATTTCTGTAATTGCAAAAGCGTTCTAGGCTCTTCAGCATCAGCGCAAACAACCTTTGGGTGTTGACCTCTCCTCAGCCTGACTTGCAAGTTTTGTGTTGGCCAAGTCCTGTGGATGTTAACGAGGCTCTCCTGCCCTCTGTGCCGCAAAAAATTCCAAGCTCGTGGGATTTTTTGCAGCCCTGCATTGTCCCAGTGACAAAGGCTCTGGTTCAGAGGCACCAATGAGGAAAAAGAAAGGAAAAGGTTTCTGTTTGTCCTGGAGTCCTGCAACAGGCAAAAGGAATAAAAACTGGTGATTCTGAACCAGCTGAAAGAGGGGGAATTTACATTTCAGGGACTCCTTCCACTATCCTGGTTTGCTCCAAGCCCTGTCCAGCCTGGCCTTGGACACTCACAGGGAAGAATTCCTTCCCAATATTCCACATAAATCTCTCTCAGTTTGAAGCTTTTACCCATCAGTCCTTTCTCACGTCATCAGTACTCGCTATAGATTTTAAAAGCTCAAAGCAGAATTTAAACAGCTTCTGATTTTCTCTCTCCAGAAAAAAATAAAAAGGACAGATAAAAATATTTTTCTCACCATTCCCCCCACCCCCCAAATATTTTTCTAAACAATTCCCAGCTTGTCACCAAAGTCACCTGGCAGACTCCTGATTGCAGAGGGGAAAACTCTGCTTTCAGAGTGTTTATAAAAGGTAATTCCCAGGGAACACTGACTTTTAAATGATGTTTAGGTTATTGAAGGTTTCCCGTGCTCAAAGTCAACAGAAGGTTAATTTTTGGGTAAGATCTAGAATAGAAAGATTCAACACTGGAGGAGATAGGTCTGGATAATAATCTGAGTACATGAGAGGAGTTCTGTGATAGGAATTACCCTGGTCATTACCACTTGTGCCAATCAGTAGTTCCACATTTGGGATAGGAACTCAGGATAGAAACTGATGGAGGTTTTGTTGAAATGTCAGTTTACTTCATTTTTATCTATTGATTCCACGTTTGTGAGCTCACTCCCTGGTTTATTTTTCTTTTATTTTCCCGTATTACTCAGATGGTGAATGCAGATGTATGTGCAGAGTTCCAGCACTGAATGTGCCCAAAAATGTTCAGGCAAAAGTCCATTTATTTCAGATTCAAGAAATAGGAGGACGTGACTTTATTAAAAAAAGGAAGATTGAAAACTCTGTGAGGTGAGACACTTTTAAATGAAAACTCGTTAAATTATTTACTGTGGTGAAATAAGTGTTTAATGGAGAAACATTTAAAATTTAATTGAGTGCTGAGATTATTGGGTGAATTATGTGAGGCGCCCACATGAGGTGCAGCTTTCTCTTGCAAGTGAAAACACTCAGAAAAACATGTTTATAAAATGATTTTGAAACAAGAAGAAGAAGAAAATAATGGAATATTTGTTGTAAAATGTTCTGCTGTGTTATTACTCACATCAGTAGAGAAAATTAAACTGAATAATTTGGGGGAGGGGGGAATGAGTGGAGCTGTGCTTAAATTTGAGGATTATGACTGAAGGTTCTGTTTGAAATTATAGATGGATAATTAAATAACGGATTTAATCTGCTATGTAATCTGAGTTTAAGTGACTAACTGAAAACTCTAAATAGAATTTGCCATGGAATCCCAAACTGGTTTGGAAGGACCTTAATGTCCATCCAGTCCTACCCCTCCCATGGGCAGGGACACCTCCCACTGTCCCAGGCTGCTCCAGCCCCAGTGTCCAACCTGGCCTTGGGCACTGCCAGGGATCCAGGGGCAGCCACAGCTGCTCTGGGCACCCTGTGCCAGGGCCTGCCCACCCTCAGGGAACAATTCCTGCCCAAAATCCCATCTAAATCACCCCACTGTCAGTTTAAAGCCATTCCCTGTGTCCTGTCCCTCCATCCCTTGTCCCCAGTCCCTCTCCAGCTCTCCTCGAGCCCCTTTAGGCCCTGGCAGGGGCTCTGAGCTCTCCTTGGAGCTTCTCCTCTCCAGGTGAGCACCCCAGCTCTCCCAGCCCCTGGTTAAAACACTTTTCTCTGCTGTTCTCCAGCCTCCGATGATTTGCCAGAACAATCTCCTCCAGTGGCTGCAGCCCCTCTTCGTCCTCCTGTCTCACCTGAAATGACTCAGGTCAACACAGAGGTGGTTTAAAACTGGAAATCCTCCACTTCCCATGGATTAATTCCTTTGCAAAACAAGGAGAATTACAAAAACTTAAATAAATAAATGTAGTCATGGACCAAAGAAAAATTTTCTGGGAAGCACCAGGTGAGTCAGACATACAAGATCCTTCCAGACGACTTCCAGTTTATTCATAGCACTTGAGAAAATATTCCTGATATTCGACCTTGCCAGACAATGTGTCAGATTGCCACTCTAACTCCTCAACCAGCAACACACGTCCTTTTCCAGCTGATCACATTTGTGTTGGTTAAAAAACCCATTAATTTTTTGGTGTTATTTTTAAATTGTAAATTTATTTTAGATTTGCTGTAGAGCTAGCATAGGGCAGTCATAATTTTTTTCTTCACAGCACATATTTAAGTAACATTTCCATCTATCTAGAGAATTTTAAAAATTGGGTAAAAAAGCCAAAAACCAAGCAGAATGATTAATAAAGACCTATTTTTTTAAAAAAAAGAAAAAGTAGTCGAGGCTCATGGTTAATATCAAACACCAGAATAAGTCCAGAGAGATGATGCTCCTTGTCCGCAGAAAACCAGGAATACAGTCTTGATGAAGATGTCCCTGCTTATTGCAGGGGGTTGGAGTAGACAACATTTGAGTTCCCTTCCAACCCAACCCGTTCCATGATTCCTTGATCCAGAGCCATTTCCACCTCAGGCTTTAGGATCTTTCCTTTAAAATACTTGCCCTCTACCAAAAAAAGAATATATTGGAAAATGTTGCCAGTTTGATGCTAAGAGAGCTGCCCTCGAGCTGTATAATCCAGCCACGCTGAACTTTGCTCTTAAACTCAGTAATTAAGTTCAGTCTCAGCTGAGAATCAATCCGCCAGATTTCAGCCCGGAGTGAAAACAAACGGCTGAATTAGAAACCCCCAAAAATAGAAATTCCGCACGCAATCACCGCCAAAACCTTCGTCGGGGCCCCTGTAGGATCATAAAAGACATTTAGTAAACAACAAGGTGCCTAATGATGCAGGGAGCTTTTCATCCAGCACTTAGAGACAACTCACTACACATAATTAGAGCATTACCAGAATCATCCGGCGGCGACGACAGCGATCCACAAATGTCACCTGCTTCAAAATCCGGCAGCAATTGCGCTTGCTTTATGTGCAGAGCTCTAAAATTCAGGCAGAGAAGATGATGAAAACAAAGCTAATGACAGAGTTCTCATCTAGTTTTGGAGCAGCAGAGAAATTTGGAAGTGTTTTGTTGGTTTTTTTTTTTTGTCCTGTGTAATTTGCTGGATTTTTTAATAGGATCTTACGGTAGAATCAGAGTATTCAGATGTTTGTTGGGAAAAAGCAGTGTTTTCTACCCCTCAGGAAGTCATTCATCAGTACGCTTGGGGATAACTCAATGTGCATCCACAGGAATCTCTTCTTGGCCCGATTCTCTTTAGTATTTCCATTTATGGAAAAATTACAACGCCACAAAATAGAAAAGAACCCAAACAACCAGAACTGAAGGTTGCCACAGGAAAATGATTAAATGGGACGCACTCAGAAAGGCAAAATTCAGGTAGGAGTGGCTTTCCACTCAGTGTTTCTTCAGGAGCTGCTTGAAGAGAGAGGATATTGAATAAGAGATGTTATTGTGACTGCTGCAAAAGAGAAGTTGAATTTAAGAGATAATTTCAAAAAGGTCACAGGTGAACTGTAGAGGTTTGAAAAACCCACGACACTTTAAAAAGTATAAAGTTTTGATTTCGTTTTGTATAAGAAAAGGATGACTAAGGGAGGTGTTTGAGGGGCATAAACCACCAGCCAGCCGTTCTTGTCCACCGGCAAAGAGGAAAATGAGACCAGCTCAGTGGCAACAGGAGACATCTGAAGAATTCCTAATTACTCTTGCAGGAGCTGTCTAGACTTCCTCATTCCCAGTGTCTGGAGCATTGCTGCTGGCTGTTGTCACAGCAGGATTGTTTTCTGACTCGGTGTTTAGAAGAATGTTTTTGCTTGGAGGCAACACAAGATGTGGGCCTGAACCATCTCTGGAGTCTCTTTTGGCTTTTGTTTGGGAGGAGTTGATTTTTCTGAGTCACCACATCAAACCCCCCGGATTTGTTGGCTTAGTGCTGTTTGTGCCAGGCAGGAGCCACCTGGGAGAAGAAGAAGGAGAAGAAAAAAACCTCTTTTGAAGCCCAACATGGTGATGACACATGGGAGGCCTCAGCCTCCCCCGTGCTGACTGAGGCCTGGATTGGAAAGACAAAATGGAAACCCACACTCTCTGTTCACAAATGGTTTCACAAGCCTGGATTTTCCATTCTCCTTGTTATTTTCCTCCCTCAGGGTAGTCCTTTCCTGCTTTTAAATGTTCGTGTTCCCATGGAAAACACATGGAAAATGGTGGGCTTTGTTAGCTTGGGAGATAGGGAGTAATTCCTGAAGAGAAAACATTTTCATTCCTAAGGTGTAATTTGAAGGCGCTGCTCACAGCCCATTGTACTTGACAAAAGGCTTTTTAAATGTGTAAGAATTAACTGATTACTGCTGTATTAACGAATTCCTGCAAGGAGAACACAAAGGATACGCCAAGGAACACAGAAATCGCTCTTTTGAAGGCTGGAAGAGCTGAGTTTATCAACAATGTAGAAAACCTTTGACTGAGTCAACACACAGCATTTTTTAAAGTGTCTGGCTCACGCAGTTCAGGAGTCGATTCGCTGTCAGAATATTTGTTCTGGACTTGTCAGGAGTCTCCTGTAGGAGTAACAGCTCTGTTTGCAGAAATCTCTGCTAAAAATCACCACCATTTCTGCTGCCTGCTCGTGTTTCTTATATCCAGAGATATTTCCTCAATCTGCCTCAAAATTGACCAAGTACTCCTAAGGAGGACTTGGGAAAAGAAGGCAATTAATAACCTGATATTTAGCTGGTAATCTGCAAAACATCAATGAACATTACTTTTTTTTTTTTTTTTTTTTTTTTCCCTTTTTGTTTTTCTTTTTTTTTTTTTCTGGATAAGCAGCCTTCAGAAAGCTTCACAACTCCGTAATGTGTGCAAACATCTTTTAAGAGGGACTGGTTTGTCTATTAATTCCTTTATCAGAGGGGAATAGGAGCCCCTGGATTTATTTACATTTTATCAGCAAGTAAAACATTGCAATCTGAAATAATCCCAAGCAGAAATCTGCCAAGAACATTGGGAAAACAGCTTTTCCTGCAGGTGCTCATGTGCTGAATCAGAAGTCAAGCCTCAGAAACACACAGGGAGAAAATAAAGATGTTTGTCATGCCTGACATGACACGATTTTCATTTTTCCAAAAGGAGCTTTCTAAATCTTTCCCTGAACTGTCTATTTGAGTTTGACTGAAGGTCAACACATTCTCTTTGCGAAATGAAAAGTGCCCAATTACCCTGTAGCTGATGAGGGGAGAGTTAATGAGATCTGTGGAGAAACATGACTCTGAAACAGTCAATATTGCAGAACTCGTGTTGCTCTCCCAGGATCTGATCCAAAACCCACTGGGATCCATCACCATTCCCATCCCATGGGAGCCTGCTCCAGCCAGCACTTCCTCCTGGGACACATCAGCTCTGCTGTGACACAAAATCTGTCCCTTCTCGTCACTCTCCTGTGTTCGGTGAACAATTGGGATCCACCCCTTAAATGCTCTATTTCTTCTGCCAGACTTGCTGGCAATTAGAAGTGCAATTAGGATTTCTGTGTAGCTCGTAATAAACTCTCGTGGAACCCAGAGTTCTCCACTGCACTGGGAATCTGTAGTTTGGAAGATGGATATTCCCAGCCTGTCACAGACGCAAACATCAATTTTAAAGTGCAATTATCCTGAGACACTTCACGAGGTACCAGGGAATTCAAACCAGCAGGATGCACTTTCCTGCCCCATGTACACGTGCACATTTTGAGTTTAAATTTGACTATTTCACATCCTGACTTAATTGATTAACTGACTTCAAATATTCAATTCATTTCATTGATAAGAAACCCTTTAATTGAGTAGCATTGTCAGAATCTCGAATGAGTTTATGGATGCTGAAAATGGTCAGGTGTCCAAATATCTCCATGGAATGAGGGTTTTTTTGTTTGTTTAGTTATGCAATAACTTAAATTTCAAAATCAGGTCTGGATCTTTATCTGCTGCTGGCAGCATACATTGATTTATGTATCAGATCTCAAAATCACTGAATCATTTCAGGTGGAAAAAAACCTCTGAGAACATCGAGTCCAACCTGCGCCTGATCCCCACCTTGTCCCAGCCCAGAGCTCTGAGTGCCACCTCCAGGAATTCCTGGGACACCTCCAGGGATGGGGATCCAAACCTCCCTGGGCAGTGCCAAGGCCTGAGCACCCTCTCCATGGGGAAATTCCTGCTGCTGTCCCCCCTGAGCTCCCTTTCCATGGGGAAATTCCTGCTGCTGTCCCCCCTGAGCCTCCCCTGGCCCAGGCTGAGGCCGTTCCCTCTCCTCCTGTCCCTGTTCCCTGGGAGCAGAGCCCGACCCCCCCGGCTGTCCCCTCCTGTCAGGGAGCTGTGCAGCAATGAAGTCCCCCCTGAACATCCTTAAAATAGACCCAACAATAGGGGGGAAAAAAAAAAAAAAAACACCCCACAAAAAACCACAAGAAACCGAGGTGAAATCCTTAAAACAAAGAGATTTTCAGTGCTCCTCCCATTTCTCCATTTCTCCTCACCCAGTGCCTGCATTTGGTACCTGCAGCTCCATCGTGGCTCTGGTTGCACACGGAGCAGGGACACAGCTGTCCCCTGTAGCCACGGGGGTGTCACCTGTGCTGGGTCCGACCCAAGTGCCCTCAGAGATCAGCAGGTTCCAGGATCATCCCCCAAAACCACGCTTCTGGGACTCCCAGGTCGTGCCCACACCGCAGGCAGGGTAAAGCAGCGGCCACGTGATGTCAGTGGGTGCCTTCCAAATTCCACTAAATCCCTGGGAGAAGCCTTTCCCTGGGGAAAAGAGTGCCCTTGATTCACTGCTGCTTAATCCTCCCCTAATCCTCCTCTCCAAGGCAGGAACATTGTACAGCAAAGAGAGAAATTTCTCCTCCTGGCTGCGTTTCCATTGGTCACTTTAGGGAGTTTCACCTCTCTCGTGGTGGTGTCAGCAGCACCCCTGGCCAGGTGTGGGCCTGGATTCCCCTTTTTCTCCACGGGCTCTTCCCTATTTTGCAGGCAATCCACTGAAATGAATGGGGCAGCTGGGAGTGAACATGACATAATCTGCACCGGTGATGTTGCAAAATGTTTTACGTCCCGAATTCCCTCCCAGAGGAAAATCTTTGCAGCCCATGAAAGCAATGGATTTAAATGTGCTCGTTGTTACTGCTGAGCAGTGAATATCCCACTCAGGCATCCCAATGGATATGGAGAATAGGACGTTCTTGGGGTGTGGAAGGTGCACAGACTAAACAGTTCCAGTTCTGGGGTGATTTAAGGTCCCTTTTTAAGCTGCTGTCAGCTCCTGACAAACCAGGTCCTTCTTGAACAAAACCAGTATTTTAGTGCTGCCTAATGAGATATTGGATCATTAGAGAAATGTTTGTTTCCGAGGAAAAACAGAAGCCATTAATTTGGTCTCCTGTCCCAGAAATAATCCCCACCACCAAGAGCTTCAAGCTGGAGCTGTGGGCTGCTGGGTTGAAACCAGCTCACAGAAAACTTAGAGTCACTTAAATTTTATCACTTTTTAAGAAATCATGTCTTTAATTGTTTTAAATCTATTAATGATAAGGTAAGAGGAAAAAAAGAATGGTTTAGGTTTGCCCTGAGCTGAGTCTGGTGGCAAAAGCCAGGGAGAATTCTTGGCTCATGGTGCAGGACGGAGGCTGTAAATAACCACAGAGCTCTGGAGTGTTCAGAGAAGGACAGCAGGAGAGTTCCCACCCCTGGAGGTGTCCAAGGAACACCTGGAGGTGGCACTCAGGGCTCTGGGCTGGGGACAGGGTGGGGATGGGGCGCAGCTGGGACTCGGTGATTCCGGAGGGCTTTTCCAGCCTCGAGGGCTCTGTGATATCACAGGCACAGGTCTGGTGGGTGGGAAATGTCCTGAGGCCAGAGCTAGGTGAAGGGGTCCTGAAATTTCTCATGGCCTCAGCTTGCTGAGAGTTAAAAAAACCCAAATAAATATAAGGAGTGAATCACAAACACAAAAAAAAAAAAGTCAGTACCTGAGTCTGAGGCCAAAGGAGATCAGCACCTGGAAGGGAAATTATTTACTCCAACATGAAACACATCTCCTGCTGCACTCCCAGAGCCCAGACTGCAATAAATCCTGTCTCTCCAGCACAGGATCAATTGGGAATCCCCTCTGAGCACGGAATTGTGCCTCTGAGCCTCACCCTCCATTTACAGCATTTCTCTTCCCAGTGATTGTTCCATCAGCTTTAAAAAGCTGAGCTGCATTTTTCTCACTGCTGCAGGAAACCTGAAGTGATCATTCCGAGCACAGGAATTGTCTCAAAACTCACCATGGCCACTGAAATGTCAATGCTGCCGCTGCTGATGCTTTAACAAGATCAGGAGCCAGGAGCTGATGGAGCCATCCCAAAATTTTGGCACCAAGCCCCAGAACTGCAGCCCCTGCTGTCCTCACAAACCCAGAGCTGTCAGGGTTTGTTCCACCTCCAGCAGGGACTCAGCAAAATATCAGGCACCAGTAAAAACCCATGGATCTGAAAAGGCAAATTCATTTTCATGTATTTCAAATGTCTCCGTTCAATTAATTTCACCGTTAATTGAAAAATAATCAGCTACAAACCTGGAGGCGTCCGAGCTGCAGCGGAATCTGAGATGGTCACAGCGGTTCACGAAGGTGGAAGGTGACAGAAGTGCCTCATGACCCGGCCACCTTTGTTTAAGAAGCATTAATTGCTTTATTATCCTGTACCTCGATTTGAAAAAGAAACGGAGCACACAGTTAATTAATTACTTTCTGTTCTGAGAACATATCGACCTCAAATATCACTTCCAGTTTAGCCGTGGGTTAAAACCCCCGCACTGTAATTTTTTCTGTGCAAAGCCGCAGTCAAACCCATTCATTAACCAGCTGGTGGCAGTGTTTTCATTAGGAAAAAGATAAAGGGCATTCCCACTCACTTTCCAAAGAATCCACTCGTTCTGCTATCAAAGTGGGAGAATCTTCCTTGCTACTCGGTTTCCTTCACTAGAATTCGAAGGAAATCCATACAGGATGTAAAACCCCTCAGCCTCTGCTGCAGAATCCTCTGGTCATGGAATATTTTCCTACCCTTTCGAGCCTGCCTGGTGTTCCTGCTGCTGGAATTCTGGTGTTGGAGGGCTCCTTGCTTTCCTCTGCAAGTTAGTTCAGATTTCAAACAGAGGTGTTGGAATGAAACAAAAACATGACAGACTTAATCCTGGTTTCTGCCCGCTGGATTTGTGGGATTTGGGTTTGGGGAGAGAGGTGGGGAATCACTTTTGGAAAGGGAGAGCACGGCAATATTCCTTTGCTCTCCCCACACGTCCAGCAGTGGCACCTTCCCAGCCCTCTCCTGCATCTTAATTTGAACCAGGCCAGAGCTGTGTGCAGGAGGGCTCCATCCCTGCCCGTGGTGTTTATGGAAGAGAGACAAAATTCATCAGCATTTAGCAGGAACAACCTGCAGCATCCGGGCTAGAAAGGACTCTCCGAGCCCCTCCCTCCCGAGCTGCCAGCAATGCACCTTGCCATGTGACAATTCCGGTTTTCCAGCCTGGAATCACAGGTACAAGGATCCTGAGGGATCACTGGAAGCCATTCCATGTGACATTCCCAGTTTTCCAGCCTGGAATCACAGGTACAAGGATCCTGAGGGATCACTGGAAGCCATTCCACGTGACATTCCCAGTTTTCCAGCCTGGAATCCCAGGTACAAGGATCCTGAGGGATCACTGGAAGCCATTCCATGTGACATTCCCAGTTTTCCAGCCTGGAATCACAGGTACAAGGATCCTGAGGGATCACTGGAAGCCATTCCATGTAATATTCCCAGTTTTCCAGCCTGGAATCACAGGTACAAGGATCCTGAGGGATCACTGGAAGCCATTCCATGTGACAATTCCAGTTTTCCAGCCTGGAATCACAGGTGCAAGGATCCTGGGGGATCACTGGAAGCCATTCCATGTAATATTCCCAGTTTTCCAGCCTGGAATCACAGGTACAAGGACCATGAGGGATCACTGGAAGCCATTCCATGTGACATTCCCAGTTTTGCAGCCTGGAATCCCAGGTAGAAGGACCCTGGGGGACCACTGGAAGCCATTCCATGTGACATTCCCAGTTTTTCCAGCCTGGAATCCCAGGTAGAAGGACCCTGGGGGATCAGTGGAGCATCCTGGCCCCTCTGACTGGGACCAGGATCCCGTTCCCAGCACAAGGAGCCCTCCCCTCCTCCCCGTGTGCCAGCCGGGCCATCTGCACCAGCTCCATCTGCTCACGGGCATCTCCAGCCTCCACAGATGTACCCAAAACTGCTGCCAAGGCGTGTGGGAACACCTCCTGCAGGGCTGGGAAACACAGCACGCTACAGCTAAGATGGGAAAATACAGGATAAACCTCCTCTTTTGTCGCAGGAAAAGCTCCAGCAGCTCCGGCAGGGAGGGGATCCCGAGCGCTCCCGGTCCTCTCCGCATTCCCCCCGTCCCAGCCAGGTCAGTGCAGTGCAGGAGCTGCAGGGAAAATGCCTCCATGGGGGATGTGATGAGGTTTGGGAAAGCCTCCTGGCCCCCTGGGAGTACCTGCACTGCAGTTTGGGGGTGGCCAGTTGAGGTGGCAGCTCTCCAAGGCCGGCTCTTCTCCGTCCCTTTAGCACCAGGAGCGCTCAGCTTGCTCGGGATTATCTGGAAAACCAGGAATAAATGCTTGCAAATGTCAATAAATCTGCTGGTCTTTTCGAGTCAGTGCGTTGGGAGACTGGGAGAGCCCTTCTCCAGGTTTTGCTGTAGTTTTCAACTTGGATTTGCTTCTCCTATCTCGTCCAGGAGAGCAGAAATCAGTGCAGGTAATCCTGAGGTGAAAAATATACAATAAATGGAGCAAACCAAACACACCTGCACGTGTCACTCCGGGAAATCTGTCACGCAGCTCGGCAGAAAGGTCACAGTGACACCGGATTTCAGTGGCTCTGGAGCTCCTGGTGGCTTCCAGGGCTGGGAAGGACACAGGACACGGGATGTGTGTGCAGGTGTCGGTGTGGGTGAACGTCCTGGATCTGTTCCTGGAGGAGCCTGGAGCAGGAGCCTGACAGCTGGCAGGGAATGCTCCTCACTGTGACTCTGTCAGGAGTGATTGATTTCCACAGATCACTTCATTCTTTATGATCTGGCATTTTCCAATGGAAAACCATTTGGAGAATAGTCCTGGCCAGCCTGATTTCAACTCTTCTCTGTTTTAGTTAATTTCTGGCCTTTTTCAATACTTGGTGAGCCCACAACTTCTGCATTAATTGCAAATGTTTGGAATAAAATTTGCCCATAAACCTCCCTAGGATACACACTTCATTATCCCTTTGTCAAGCCTAAAAATAACCACTGTAAATATTTCTCCATGAATAAGTGATTGATGTTTCAATCATGTTTGGATTTGCATCCACCTTGGTGTCCTTCCCCTGTGAATATCGCTGGGAGCTGGCTGAGTGATCCTAAAATTGAGCATTGCAGTCTGGAGTGTTTTGGGAACCCCTTTCATGTTTATTCCCCAGGCCCCTCTCCATGGAAAAGCAGCACTGGTCGCAGGGTGTGAGCTGGTGGGCACAGCAGAAATGTGAAACGGGCTGTTGGGCAGCCGGGGAAAGCAAACCCCCAAAACCTGCTGGTGTCGAAATCACAGAGCAAGACTTCACACTGAGACCATTCCCTGTGTTCACTGCTCTTTGCTATTCATGCAAATATCGATTTTTTCCTCTTTTTTTTTTGGGTACCTTTGATATTTTTAAAGCACATTTGTTGCAATAGGAAGCAGTAACAGATCCAAGACGTGCTTGTTTTACTTGATCTGCGTGTTTTAACAACTGGCATGGAATATTCTGTATTTAGAGTCCACTTTTCCACGGAAAACAGAATCACAGAATGGGTAAGGTCAGAAGTGGTCACAATGGATCGTCTGATCCAATCCCAGTAAACATTCATCCCACTGAATGGCAGGAAGGAAACAGGTGAAGCCTCACCTGGGGGAGAATGTGAGAAACAAATGGAATTGGAGGCTCGGATTTGGCTTTTCCTGGAAGCTCAGCTGGATTTGATGCTTTCGAAACCCCCGAATTTCAAATGTTCCTCTACTTTTCCACCCCAAATTTTGTTCAACCAGAGGCAGCCGTTCTCCCTGTGCTGCTTTCCAGACCCTTTCGCTTGGATTTGTTGACGTTAGAGGGCAGTCTCCCATTTTCCAGCTTCTTTCCAAGGTATTTTCTCCAGCTCCGGTTGCAAAGTGCTTTGGCGGGCTGGGGCTGAGGGCGCAGACCCGCTCCAAACCAAAGCTGCTATTTTCATTTAAAAACCACCACAGTCCTGGGAAATCTTCTCTCAAAAGCGACTTTTGCATGATATCTGTATAGCTGGGAGGGTGGGCAGATTGTAAAACCTCACACAGATGAAATTATTTCCTGTTCCAACAGCCCTCTGTGAGAGCTCCGCGATTTCCCAGCTGGAATTTGTGGGAATTAATGCAGCGCAGCCCTTCCTTGACATTGCAGGGTATTGAACTAGAGGTGGCTAAAAGGTGACTACGAATTTTGTGTGATGAGTATCTCCTAAATGCTCCAACCTCTTCCTTTCACTTCCAGAAGTGTTAAAAAAAAAAAAAAAAAAAAAAAAAAAACAAAAAAAAAAAAAAAAAAAAAAAAAAAAAAACACCAAAAGTTGCTTTAAAATGTGTGGGAAAAGTGTTTCTGAATCAGCCTAAGGAATGTCTCAGAGCCATAAACCCACAAAGCATCCAGAATGCCATTCCAGCATTCACAGTGGCAATATTCATATATCAAAGCCGAGGTGCTGTGAGCTTCCAACTTTTTTTTAGGATGGCATTCATCTTTCTGACAAAAATAATTATGGAATGCTAACCTGCAGCCGCTTCAGGCTCGCTGGGAAAATATTACCACAGCTCCCGTCCCCAGTCACACCTAATTGAAGAAGCTAAGTTTGTGATCACAAAAAAAAATTAAAAAAATTAAAAAAAAAGGTCACAGATTTTTATCTCCCCTGGAACTTTTTCTTGTGGAAGTTGCACGACAAAACATGCTACCAAAATATGGGAATTAGAGATCTGGTTTTAACCCTTCCCTGCTCCTTTGGAAATATCCCTTGTGCCATCCCATGGTTATCCATTGTTCCTATAATTAGTTATGATTTTCCCTGCAGCAGTGCTGAGACAAATTAATTTGCAGTGTCTGGATGCCACACAAATTCCAAGTGGGAGCAGAAAATCCCATCAATAGAACAGCAGAAGGAAAAAGGACAAGTTCAAAATTTTGGAGGTGAGAGCCAAGTGCAGAAGCAGAATCAGTCAGAATCCTGCCGAGGGTGGCACAGGGAATGTGGGGGAGTTCCCTGGAGGAAAAGGAGAAATGGTCCCATTTTTTAATTAAATTTTTGCCAGGCTCCATGTCAGGTGTGCAGCATTCCTGCCTGGAAAACTCCTGGATCTGTGTCTGCAATTCCACAGAACCAAAATATTACCAGAACAGGAAGAATGACTTCCCTCTCCCCCACTGGCAGGTGAAATCCATTTTTCATTCACAAGGGAAGTGAACTATTTCCTAGAGGTCAGGCTTTCAGAAGTGACTCTGAGAAGTCAGAGCTGTCAGAAGCCCTGAGCAGAATCCCCTGGAGACCCGGGAGTTTGGGTTTGTTCCACCAGTCAGGAATGATGGAGCCAACCTCACTGCTCCTGCTGACCAGGGCTTTTTCTATTTATTTAACATGGAATTGAGGAAAACACAAAACTGTGCTGCAATCACCAAAAAAATCTAACACAGAACTATTGAGACATTGCTCACAGTGACTGCTGGTGAATGCCAGGGATGAGTCATGTGGGAACCCTTCCATCCCATGATTCCATGATAATGAGGGAGATTCGTTTCTTTTCATGATTTGCACACAAAATAATATTTCTGCATTTGCGGGAAACGCAGTAAAAAGAAAAAAAAAATATTGCTGTGGAGTAAAAGCTCCTGGCAGCTGGAAAGGAGCTGTAGGGAACTGCAAATGGTGTGATGGAATCATGGAATCCTGGACTGGTTTGGGCTGGAAGGGATCCCAAATCCCATCCAATTCCACCCCAACCACGTCAGGGACACCTTCCACTGCCCCAGGCTGCTCCAAGCCCCAGTGTCCAACCTGGCCTTGGGCACTGCCAGGGATCCAGGGGCAGCCACAGCTGCTCTGGGCACCCTGTGCCAGGGCCTCAACACCCTCATTTATCAATAATCATTAACGAACAACCACATCTGCAAAACACTCTGCAATTAATTTGTCAAATGAAACTGTCTTCAGCCGTCAGGCTCTTAAAAATTATATATTATTTTTTAATGCAGTATGACTAAATTCATCTAAAATGCAAGATGTTTTACCAAAATAAAAAGCTAAATTTTCGAATATGGCTTTAAAAAGGCATAGCTTAGGCCAGTGACCAAACAATCCACTTTCTAAGGCTTCGGCATCTATAATATCATTAATTAAGCAGTTACAGGCTCAGAGGTACAGCTTTTGACAGGTGAACAGCACGAGGCAGGCAAGGCAAGTGCTCTGTGCCAAAACACCTGAATTCATCCTGAGAACACAGGGAAGATAAATGTAACTCATTTCCTGAACACAAGCACGTAAATGACACCTTATTTGTTGATCATAAGGAGTGATTTGTAAAGTTCAAGTACCAAAATATGCAAATTGGCACCACGCTCTACATGTAGAAGAGCAAAGGGATCCTGGAGATCTCGTCCTCACACGCCTTCTGCCTAACTCTGGGAAAAGGCACTGTCAGGAGTTCAAAAAGTGCAGCACAAACACCTGGGCACTGAAAGCAGAAAATTCAGGACGCTGCGGTAGTAGAAATTTAGGAAAATCCCAGCTTGATACAAAAAGAGAGGAAATATTTGGCTGTTGAAAGTGCTTTGGAGGCCTCCTCGAGCTGCATGAGTTCGATGTGGAGTTTGAGTCTGACAGGGGCTTGCCCAGCCCCTGGGAAGCTGGAGCATCCATGAGGATGGTTCCTTTAGGAGCTCAGCTTTGATGATCCTTGTGGGTCCCTTCCTGCTCAGGATATTCCATGAGAAATCCAGTGACATTGTCATTAATATTTGCAGAAAGGCAAAGCAAATAGAAAAACACCCCACCTTTGCAAGCGGGAAAACATCAGTTTTCTGGGTTCATAATTATCTTTTCATAGCCCAGTTCCACCCACAATGGGGGCAATTATCTTCTTTCCTTTAAGGTAGTGCAGATTAATCAACATGATCAGTTTACATGATTAATAATGTAATTCCCCCCCTCCTCCATTTTTACTCACACATGCTCTTCTTTCCTCGAGTTGAGAGCCATTTGTTCTTTTTAATTAATTGATGATTTTTACTAGAAAATGAATTTAAAAATGCCCCTCTGCAACATGATAACTATCATCTACTGGTAGAGTAATTTTCAGCCATTAAAAAAAAAAAAAGCAAAGCAGAGCTGGGGGGACCGAAATGACTCCGGACCGATGCTGACATCATTGAGTTGAACAACAAATTTCCACAGCATCCTCACAGACCTTCGCTTCAGCCAAGTGTCATGCTGCTAATTAAGATGCTAATGAAGACACAGAGCCAACCACAGCAGCCTGGGCTCTGTGTGGTGCTCCCAGCCCTGGAATTTGGCTGCAGTTTGGAAAGCTCCGTTAAGATTCGGGGGGTCAGGAGAGCCCTGAGGCACAAAGCACAGAGATCTGTGAGGAAGCTCTGTGGGCAGGGGAATCTCTAAGTGCTCAGAGCCCTGTGAGGTGCTCCAGGGTTGCCATAGAGACTCACCAGGTTCATTTGACCAGGAGTGAACACAAAATATTTTGACCCTGAACGTCTGAGGCCAAACCCGTGGAAGATGCTCCATCACTCCCTGTTCTTCCAGTGAGCTGTGGATGAAATCTGGGGATGATGTCTGGGGATGATGTCTGCAGAGCAGCTCTCCACAGCTCATTTCTTGTCACACCGAGCCCTTATCTATCTCCTGGAAGGTTCACACTGAAGAAGTTGGAAAGATGGGTCTCAGCTGATCAAGCTTTTAAGATCGCTTTCTTTTCCAGCATAACCCACCCAGTGACTTCAAATCTGTGCAGGAATTGGAAGGAAAAGTCTTTCTATCTCCACAAAGACAGAAGAATTGCCCTGATGCCAAAAATTGCTCTGTACTCCAACCCCAGAGTGATGTTTGATATTCAGCTGTGTCATTGTTCACTCACCAAGGTCCATCCTCACCTCGGTTGTTCTCCCCAGCCACGGCCCAGTGAGCTCCACTTGGTTCCTTAAAGAAAGAAGTCCTGCCGTGCTGCTCCACTCTCAAAAATAAATTTAAATATGGTGAGACTGACAAAAAGGCGTATCTTTGACATTTTTCCATCTTTCCCCAAAACTCTTTCAACATTTAAGCTGACAGCTCATCAATGACATTCTGCATAAATGCTCCACGGTTCAAAGTAATTTTTCATGATGAATCTTTAAAGTGCCAGACTCTCTGATAAGATAAATTTTGATTTTCTTTATATGACAAATGGTTAATAGTTGTCTTAGAGCCTTTCTGCACTGTGATTTTTATCTCTATTTTATTACGGTAATAATAACATCTAATATACTCTTTCATATCTGTCTTGTTCTTTCTTAAGGTCAAAATTATATCCAGAGTTAAAACCAGCAAGAGATTTCTCCCTTTCTTCCTCTCGGTATTTTCAGGGAATAAATTACCATACAGACGCAAATAATAGCAAATTAGGGAACCTAAATGTGATATCCATACTTCAATATGTGCTGGGCAATCAGAAACCCGAGTATTGGGATGTCATTACGACGAGGAATTTTCAGGCTTGCAAGTTAATTAGATGCTATTACATCGGGCTATTTAATTGCCTTTCCTGCCAATAATCTGAAGAAGAAGAAGAAAAGTGTTAATTCCTCTTCTTGTCTTTGGGCAGATTTCGCTCGTTGGTGTTTCATGGGATTTGTTCCCTTCAGGGTCACCAGTGGAAACCTCAAATCTCTTTAAATCTCTTTCAAAGGCACAGGTGGGTTTTGGGGAGCAGAAGAGCAGCAGGTGACACGTCCTGCTCCTTGGAAGGTGCCATTCCAGGTGTGGGGATGGGATGGGATGGGATGGGATGGGATGGGATGGGATGGGATGGGATGGGATGGGATGGTGATGCAGCTCCTACAACCTCAGGGCAGCATCAGCCCAACCCCAGGGCCCAGCACAGGCTAATTTATAAATTCATTAACTTATTTATAATCAACTGATTTACTTAGACACAGCCACATTTCCTAATGGATGGATTCTATTTAAGGCAATGATATCACAGTTAAAAGGACTTTAATTGCTTCAATAAATGTCAAAATAGAAATCATTTATTCAGTAAATCTAAGGAAATCTGGTTTCTGGTTTGAACTAGAATCAAAACTGGCCAGATCAAGTTTGGCTGCTCCCAACAGTGATTGCTGAGCTCAGGGATGGTTCTCACAGCCCAAAAACAAGGAATCATCACTGGAAATTTATGTCTAAAGCTTCCAGAGGTATCTACAAGTTAGAGCAAAGTAAGGAAAAAAATACCCTTATGGATTCAGGAATTCTTCATGTCCTCTCCCTCAGCCTCTCTGGCTATCGAAACCACCCTTTTCTGTCCCCAGACTCTTCCCAAATCCATCAGTCATGACACTGCTTAGTCAAGATGGCTCAACAAAGGCAGTTTCTTATTTTTTCAGATGGGGAAATTGAGTAGAAATTATTTTTCTAAAGTTACGGACTGAATTACTCAGCCAAGAGTGGCCAGAGCATTCCTCACTTCCTGACTTGCTCCTCAATCTCCAGACAAAGCATCACTCTTCCCACCCTCTGAACTCTTTCACCTTTTCTCTTTCTGTTAGGTTAGCCAAGAAAAATAGTAAAGAAATTCACAAACTATCTTCTCGCAGCATCATGGATCTCTGTTCTCCAGAAAGAAACAAAATTAATGACAAAGCATTAATTATGGCGCAGGTTGGCGTCCCTGCTGTTGTCCCTGTTGTTCACTTTTTACTGAAAGACATTTTCTGCCACACTTCCAGTTCCTGTCAGCATAAAAATTAATGTGCCCCGCGGTGGCACCCTCAGATTCTTATTTCCTGACAGAGATCACTGAGGTCACTCTCTGTTCTCTCCAAAACCTTTAAAGTTCAGAGATGAGTTCAGCACTGCAGGGTGAGTCTTCTGTGGGCGGTGATGCCCAGCTCAGCCCTGCAGTGACAGAACCCCTGAAAGGGAGCTGGATAATCCACATCTCCCAGGCTCGCTCTGGATTTAGGTGATTTAGGTGACTCATGGCCTCCTGCTCCCATTGTTTTGCACATGCAGATCCCTCCAGCTGGAGTGGCCTGTCGGGGACTGGCTAAATCATGAAGAAGGGGATTTTTCCCGCAGCCAATTTTCCTTGCCTCCCTTATTTTCGAGAGAAGGGGATGAAGGTCTGTGGGAGCAGGACAGCAGCTCTGCATCCCTCTGGAACGTGCCCTGCTCAAAGGCAAATGCCAAAACACTAAATGAGTTACTCTCATTCCTGTACAATAACTGAAAGGGAAAATTTGAATTTCCAAGCTCCACTCAGAGTTCTGTTGGCTTAAAGACAACCTTGCTCATCCCAGGTCACCAAGGCAGGAATGTATTTCATTATGTAGGAAAATGTTACTAAAAACAGATCTCAAAGACCAAGCAAAGGTAAATCTGAATTTGTTTGGGGTTTTTTGCATTCCTGAAAGATAATTTGGGTGGGGATATGAGCAGGACAGAGCTGTGCACTGGGACAAAACACCTCCATCCCCACAGCTGTGCACAGATGCAGAGTGGATTAATGGAATCATGGGATCAGAGACTGGTTTGGATTGAGGGGACCTTAAAGCACATCCCATTCCACCCCCTGCCACGGCAGGGACACCTCCCACTGTCCCAGGCTGCTCCAAGCCCCAATGTCCAACCTGGCCTTGGGCACTGCCAGGGATCCAGGGGCAGCCACAGCTCTGGACAATCTGTGCACTCAGGACCTGGTTTTGCTTCTGTTACCAGACAGGAGACATTCCCAGACCTTCACTTTTCCATGGCCAAAGGCAGTGAAGTTCTGCTCCTTGGGGAGTCCTGGAGAGACCTGGAGAGTGTTTGGGATGGAAAATTTTCAGGACAAGAACATCTGCCGCGGCTGAAATGCCAGCAGCCAGGAGTGACACAGGGCCATGGCCAGCTGCAGTGTCACCAAGGTGCCATGCTGGGCTTGCTCCCATCTGATAGTACCCAAGGATAATAAACATCCAGCACACTCCTTAGGCATTTTTCATGGTTCCCAGGATCCCGTATTTCCTGGGATTTTATGGTTCCCACTCAACTCAGCAACCTTGAGACAACCTCAAAGGAACTCAAGTGTTTAAGCGACTTTAAGAACCAGGATGTGCTAAAGTTTTCAGCCTGGACAAACACAGGCAGGAATGTGTTTGATCTCCTTGGAGCAGCCAGAAATCCTCGAGACAAACCTTCTGTCCCACCAGCACAGCTCCATGCTGGGCTCACTTTTCCCCATGAGCTCAGGGAGGGCATCACAGAGGTGATGACACCAGACCACCTCATTGTAGGGTTAAAAACCATCTCCTGAGCTATGATATTTAACAGGGAATATTAGAAAACATCCATAGAGTGATTTATTACAATTAATATCACAGCTTTGACCAAAAAAGGCGTTGCAGGGACAGTCTGCCACATTTTCAAGCCAAGGCCACAGCTTGTTGCACTCAGGGGACACAGCTACAAGTAGAATTCACAGGTGTGTAACTCATCAGGTGACCTTTCCTCCATGCCACATTTACATATTTCACATCAAATGACTTTTTTTTTTTTTTTTTTTTTTTTTTTTTCCCTTCCAACAGGAAATTTTAAAAAAATATCCTGGATTTGGCACATTTCATCATCGGGGTGTTGCCTACCTAAGTCAATTAATTGAGGCATGGGGAGCAGTGCTGATACCCTGCCTTAGGGTGATTTCTCAGGATTCTTCTGGATATGAGATGAGACATCCCTGGAGACTATTTCCTGCCAAAGTCATTTTAAATAACTATATTAAAAAGACAGTGGAAGTTACAAGTCGGGCCTCATTCTTTCACCGGTGGCCCTTCATATCAGTGAAAACCTTGTTACCCTGGTTTTTCTGAGCCTTTTGATTTTCTTAAATGGAGTCAGAACTTTTTAGTTATTGTACAATATTAAGAGCAGTTTTCTACCTTTTCCCACAGATGTAACATAAACAAATCCTTTGTTTTTCATTCTCTGTCCTTTGTTTGCATATTTCTAACCTGAGAACAATTGTAACTGACAGTTGGTCTGGCCACTGAGGCTGAGGGGTGGAAACCCCAAAAAGCCAATCTTCTGCTGGACCCACAAATGTATAAAAAGTAAGAAATAAACAAAAGGGTCTCTTCTCTCGGCTCTCTCAGCTGTGAGCTGGAATCGGAAGGACCTCTGCAAAAATCTCTTGTCTGCGTGTGACTGCTTTGTGTGTCTCAGTGACAAAACCTGAAATGAAATGTACTTTAAGTCTGCATTAAAATTACCAGTTGTCTTCAAGCAAATGTGATTTGGGATGGGAGAGCACAGGAATGCCTCGTGCCTGGCAGAGAGGAGGGATTTTGGGAATACTCCGTCCTCCCCACAGGTTGTGTGCACACATCTCCTCAAAGCACGGGATTACCGTTGTATTAATCAAAGAGCAACTTGATTAAAACCCGTAGCCTGACAAAGGAGGGAAATTAAGCAAATGAAAACATTCATTTCGAGACAGAACTTTTATGTTACTGTAACTTTGGGAACAAAGCCCTTCCCGAGCGCTCCCATCTGCTCCGCTCGGCTCGCGGAAATCGACGTCTGGCGACGCGCCGGGGACTTTGTCAGAGGTGGCTTTGCCAGAGAGAAGCATCAGAAAGGAACTCGAAACATCAGACGTCAAAACCTGGGCCGGCCTTTGGGACATTTGCTCAGGGCTTTGCCCTTCGGAAGGAAGTTTTTTTAATTCCAGCTCCAACGCCGTTGCGGAAGGACCTTTTGTGGGGAAGGGACTCCGGGAGAGGCTTCCCAAGAGCCAGCTCCTCATCCCTGCCCACCTTGGAGAGGCAGCTGCTCAGCAGCAACAGGCACGAATCCCATTTCCCGTACAGCTGGCAGGTCAAATAGAAAGGGTTGGTGCTCTGGAGATTAAAGGCAAACAAGCAAACAAACAGGCAGAAGGAAAAACAAAACAAAACAAAACAAAACAAAACAAAACAAAACAAAACAAAAAAGAGAGAGAGAGGGAGATAAGAGAAGGTAAAATTATGGATTTGTGTATTTGCCAGGACTTGTTCAGGATACAGAGCAAAGTAGAAACACAAAAGCAATTTATGGTTTGAATGACAAGGATAAGCTGTTATTTTTTAAGGATTTATCGTGTTCAAAATCAGATTTTTTCCATAGTATTTTAGACATTCCTGGTCTAAAACACCAATACAATTATGTCTAGGGTATGATATGAATTGTTTTCGGTGATGCTGACCAGCTGTGACACAGTTTCCTTGGAACAACATGGGTGTTTATTGCTGTAAAATGAGATTTTTTTCAGGGGAAAATGAAATACCAGCTTTTTATAACCTGTGTGCACTTCTGAGACACAAATTACAGGTAAGAGAAAACAAAAATACCTGTAAAGTCAAAATATGGAGGAGGCTTTCCAGTAGTTAAGACCAGTTCTGGAAGTAGTTCTGAGGAGGATTAATAATGACAAAATAATAATGGGAATTTTAAAAAGTCTGGATAAAAATCCGGGTTTTGCACACATTCCTTTTACTTGTACTCTATAGGACAAAAAATGCCAACTGCATAAAAACTTTGACATATTTCAACAGCTCTTAAAATAAACTGCATTTAATTACTGCTGAATTACAAAATAAAAACATTTCCTGGCATGTCTATGGTTGCTCTGTGCATCTTTCATCATATTCTGATTTCCCAGCTGATTTTCCATCTAAAAGCCATATTCTGCCCTCTCTAAAAATTCAGTGCAAAGCCATAGGATTAACACCTGGAACTGCTGGTAAAATTGCCATTAGTCTCATTAGGTTGGTTTAAATTCAGTGTTTTATTGCTCTGATTTAATACCGGTTATTAAGTTAATTTTTTTGTTTGTTTAATGACTTTTTCTGCAATCTACACCTTCTGCCACTGGCAAGGCATTTCCAAGACTGAATTTTCTCCCTAACAAGAAAAAAACACTTTTTGCAAGAAGAAAAACCATAAAAAATAAATTTAAAAATGGGAACAGAGAAATTCCCCTTTTGAATTTTTAGCTGCTATTACACTAGATTTACTGAGTAAAAGACTTTTATTTTGACATTTATTGAAGCAATTAAACTTCTTTTCGTTGTGATATCATTGCCATAAAGACCGTCCATTAGGAAATGTGGCTACTCAGATCCAGCTGTGTCTAAATAAATCAGTTGATTATAAATAAGTAAATTAATTGATAAACTCACCAGCAATAAGTGAAATTAATACATACATATCTAATTGCATCTCTTTGAGAAATGCAAGGAATTCAGATTAAATGGAGAGGAGATTTGTGGTTTTCTCTCTTCCGTCCAGGATCCCAGCTCTGTGCACTCCACATTAAATATGCACTGAGTTGCTCACATGATTATTTCAGAGGCTTGCATATTTTATTAATAACTCCAGGAAAAATTAGGCTATGCTCCAGGAAAATCGGGTAATAATATTTAACCAATAGCTTTAATACAAGGAAGTTCTTTCATTTTGTAAAAAAACCCCAAAACCCACCAAAAACTACAGCAGCAAAGAAGCAATCTAGCAAACAAAACTAATTAAAATAAAGGAGTAATTCAGGAATGAAACAGATCTGGGAGTAATTAGGGGATGGGACTTACCATGGAAGTGCCAACTGGGTAACCCGAGCACACCAACGTCAGGGAGATCCACAGGACGAAAACCAAGTTTAACCTGCATAGACTTCAAAGAAAAACTGAGATTAATGAAGATTTGGACCAAAATCAAGTGAAATATGAACAGAGAGCAGCCCGTGCACCAAGAACCCCGCGGTGGCTTTACCTGTTCATTTTTTACCCAGCACTGTGTGTATGAACATGCAGCTCTACATCCAAATTCCTCACACATCCTTTCGGTTCTTCCTCAGGTGACCATTTTATACCAGAGTTCAGGAGGAAAAATGTCATCAAAGCTGATTTTATTCTGACTAATTGCTCCTTGTTTGGCCTTTTCTTCTTGTTAAATGGGAAAATGGCAAGAACACGCTCAGCTGCCATCACCAACCCCGGGGATTTCGTTTAAAGTGTCCCATTAAATGTCTCTCAAGTGGTTTTATTGTTACCTCTGTGTCATCACTGCAAGCCTGGTCAGAGGTCTAAAGATTTCAAAAATCCATCTCAAGAGTTTGTTACCACTTCCAATATATCAGGTGGAGACCTTGCAAAGCCTGGCAGCAAAGGAGAAATATTAAAAGTGCATTTTTAAGTAGAAAGTTCCTCAAAGAGTCTTAATATACTCAAAACAGCCATAATACAAAGAATTTTTTTTTTCTATTTTTCTCCCCCATCATTTTTTTTTTTTTTTTCCATGCTTAGTTCTTAATACACCAAATGAAATACTTTTACTGACAATTAAAATTCTTTGGACATTAGTTTCTACTCTGCAGCCGTATCTCAGCCCACATTGAGTTTAGTCAATCCAAACTTCTATAGGATTAATAAATTCTGTTAATCTCCAGCAACACAGCAAATGTTTCATGTCTCAAAGCCTCATTTGTTGCTGCAACAAATTTAATGGTGCAGTATTCTAGGGGATTCTGAGGTTTATTTATCTAGAGTGGTGTGAAAGTGCTGAATCCCACAAGGTCTGGGAATGTTGGACTGCACAGGGAATGCTGCAAAACATTAAATTCCACTTATTTTTTTCTGAGACTGAGCACCACATCTACAAAAACGTGCTGGGTTAATGGCTGGACTCATTGATCTGAGAGCTTTTCCAACTTTAACCACTCCAGGATTCTAAAGAAAACACTGAGGATCATTTTTTTGAGAGCCACAGAGTGCCAGGCATGCACACAGTGAGGCAGAAACCCCAAATGTTGCATTTCCTTTGGTGTTTACACTGAAAAATCAATGGACAAGGGCTCCAGAAGGGACCTTGGTGTGAGTCTTTGGGGAGACCTGAGCTGTTATAAATGATGTCAAATTTCCCTGCAATATTTCAGATAATTTTCATGATCTGGAAGATCTTTTCCAACAATAATGATTCCATGATGCTGTGATTCAGTCTCCTGATAAAGTGCATTTCATTCCAGGAGACAGAGAGCTGTGTGAGGAGAAACCCAGAGGTGTGGAAGACCTTTTGGGAGTTTTAAACAAAAATTCCTGTTGTGATCTCAGCTTGTGGTTGACCACTGTTCCCTCATCATGGTGGTGCTGATCATGTTGTGGTTGACAAAATCCAACAACTCTGAAATGACTTTTTAAAAAGAAATTTTTTTAAAAAAAAATAATTGTGGTTGCTGGTGAAGTTCTTCAGGATTCTCCAGGTCCACAAGGGCTGAAATGAGGATAAAATTTGCCTCAGTTAAAGCCTGCAGCTTTAAACCCTTTATAAAGCCATCAGCAGAACAGGTGACTATTGGCATTTCCAGCCTGAGTCCTCTTATTCAGAGAGCAAATCCTCTCTTTGAATGGAACCTCCCATCCCCACTGGTCCAGGACCTCCAGCTCCAAGGATAAGAGGATTAGGCCATGTTCCTGCAGCAAAGAGAAACACTTTGGGCTGGATTCTGCCTGAGCACAGCTTAGCTCATCTCTCATTGTGTCTGCATTTAGTCCAACTCCGTTTTAATCGGAAATTAACCTTCACACAACACTTTTTGGGGAAGGTGAGGGGCCAGAACAGGCTGGTGATTAAAGTTCAGGCTCTCCAGGTTCAGCCTGGGACTCTCTGGGTAAACTTTGGTGCATTATTGATTTTATTTTTTAAAATCGTGAGTTGTCTGAGACCCAGATGAACTCCCACTGGGTCTGGTCAGTCCCTCCTGTGCTCACCTTTCTCATATCCCTCTAAAAGTGAGGTTTTGACCAGGTGAGAAATCACAAACTGCTCTGGAACTGAAGAACCAGAGGATCCTGGAATAGTCTGGGTTGGAAATGCCCTCTAAGACTGAGTCCAACCATTCCCCAGCACTGCCAAGGCCACCAGTACCCCATGCCCCGAATGCCACATCCACAGGGCTTTAAATCCCTCCAGAGACTGGAACTCCACCCTGCCAGGGCTGGACAGCCCCTTTTGGGGAGAAATGTTCCCAAAAATATCCAACCTGAACCTCCCCTGGAGGTGCAGATGGTACCAAGGCAAGAGTCACTGAGACATCACCACCTCAAGGGCTTTGCCCGCCCCTCACACACACACAAAGGTTATTTCCTGAACATTCAAACCCTCCCATTTGCTTCTCACTCCTTGGAGGTTATTTTTCCCAGCTTTTCAGGATGCAGTTTACCACAACACACCTGTGATTTGCATGCATGAAGCATAGATGGAGATTTAGATCCATTCCAGATATTCCCACTTCAGTTTTGGAGGAATCAGGTTGAAGAGAACAAGTGGCAATTGACATTTCTGTCTCCTGCTCTGTCTGCAGAGGCTCTGCTCCCAGGCTAGGTTCACTGGCAGCTATCAAGGGTCAAATGAATCATTAAGAACCACAATAAAACCTCCCAGCATCCATAAAATTTGTATTTTCTCAGAATAAATCAGCAGCAGTATCAGCATCTATCACCTCTTCCCTCCTGCCTGCCTTGTTGGAGGGACTCTGTATTGAATCTCAGTGCTGCTTTGCTCTGGTTTCCCCCAAAAATCAAATGGAACAACACAAAACTCACAGCTGGGCCTATCAAACTTTGCAGATTTTTGAGGTTAATAAGCCTATGAGCTTTAGAACATGATATTTCCTTATTACAACTCAGTGGTCAATCCGAAGTGTTTTAAATCGGCATTGTGGGACTTTGCTGAGGGATCAAATGAAAAAATGAATGGACACACCTCAACCTGTCCATTGGCATAACCCCAAAAGTTGTAAAACCACAGCTCCTGGTAAAGGCAAGGCTCAAAATCTCATCTCCTTCTGGGATGTTCCCAGTGAAACCTCAGCATGGCTTTGCTGGAAAAGGCATTTTGTTCCCAACTCAATTTTTTTTTCCCTTGCTTTCAAGAATATCAAGCAAGCGGAAAGCCAGCGTGGTTTGCTTTCAGCCCGTTGCAAGGTGCGAGCTGGAAATCAATCATGCTCTCAGCACATAAACCTGCTTCTGACTCAGTGATAATAGAAAATCCCAGCAAGACACGGAGAGAGAAGAAACACAGAAAGCAGGAATTTCATTCCTTGGGTCATTCCCTCTGTGCTCTCACTGCTGCGAGGGGACACAACCAACCCCTGCACTGCACCATGAGAGCTCATCTATAGAGGCAAAGGGAGCTGCAGAGCTCCTGTGGGAACACCTGGCTGATCCTGGGCATTTCCCTGCCATGGAGAGCTCTAATCCCCTGAAACCTGGCTATCATGTGGCTGTCCCATCCCTGCAAGTGTCCAAAGCCAGGCTGGACACTGGGGCTTGGAGCCACCTGGCACAGCAGAAGGTGTCCCTGCCCATGGCAGGGGGTGGCACTGGATGGGCTTTGAGGTTTATCCCAACTCATCCCAGGATTCTCTGATGCAGGAGGAGAATGGCCCTGACCGACAGGGGTAAGGGGCTCTAAGGCCAAATGATGCAGCTCAGGGGAGGCTCAGCTCCTGCCCCGCTGCTGCCCTCAGACATTTGGGCAGTGCCTGCCCATCTGCACTGTCCCCTGTCTCATGTACCTCGCTCCTGAGCCACGCAGGGGTTTGCTCAGCGCTCCCTGGGGAGGATGCAACCATCTCATCAAAGGTCAGGGACGAATTTTCTGTGCTGGCTGCTGTGGGTAACCAGCTCTGGGCTGCTGTTCCAGCCTCAGAGGTTCTCCAGGAGGACAGAGCTGTTGATTGAATTCCTTCCTGGCTGCCAACGCTGCCACCCGCGGAGCGAAGCGCTGTAAGTGAGACACTGCTCGGGCTCCTTGCAGGCAGGGACAGCTCCTCTGCTGCGCCCTGGCACCGTGCCCTGGCTGGGGAGATCACGGCTCCTTTTTAAAAGCCAGTTTTGAGCACAATTCCACTCCCACACCTCTCCCCTGGCGGCCTGAACCAGCCGCGGTTCGGGCTCCAGCAGGGTTTGATCTGACGCACAGGTTTGATCTGGGAGAGAAGGAAAATCAAAAGGCATTCAAGGCAGGAGCAGCACGGCCCCCCTGCCCCCCTCCACAGCTTTGGCTTTCCTGGATGGATCTCAGCAGGCAGGAGGGGAGCAGCAAAGGCTGCCAGGAGATGGAAAGAGCAGGGCCCAGGATTTGTGGATGCCGTGAACCTCAGGATCTTCATTCACCTGGTTTTAGAACGTTCCTGCATCACTGGGGCTGTGCACGTCACTGTCACGACAAAGGGGACGAAGCTGCGGTTGTATCCTCCATGCCAGGGGGAAAAATTAGCTCCAGAATCCCATTTTTGATCCCACATCACACAGGAACCGTGGGCTGTGTCACAGTTGCCATCCCCAGGATTTTAAAGCCTAAATCATCATCTCTAAATATAAAAATTCCTTTTCCTGGTTGCAGTCAGAGCTGGTGTGGGCAGAGACAATACGAGCTCCTTACGCCAGTCCCCAGCACGTGTCCCAGAATGAATCCAAAGCGGTGACGGAAAATGTCACCAGTCCCACAGCACGTGGCACCTCCTGGGCCCTGTGCCAGGCCACAAAAGGCCACAGAGTCTCTGCTGACATCATCCAACCCTGCTGACGTCACCCAACCCTGCTGACGTCACCACGCTAGGGCTGGAGTCCACATAAAGTGGCAGGAATGAAGCTTTTGGCCAAAACATACTGGAACACGTCAGGAAACGTTTCTAGTTTATGGATCCCTCGCTTGTTTTTGTCAGGTTCTGCAGCACGCCTTCAGAAAAACAACCTGCACGAAGCACGGCAGGAAAAACAAGCCCTCCCTGCACCACCAGCAAGTGTTAGAGCCCTCTGAGAATTTACCAGAAGGTAAAAGAAAAGAAAGAGCCGAGCAGACAAGTTGCTCATACCGTTAAGGGGAGGCTCAGCAGCAGAAAAGTGGAGGTAATTAGCATTTTTGCTACTCTGATTTGCGCGTGCCAACGTAATTTATGCACTCGGAAATCTCTCAAATAGATCCTGCAGGAAGTGGCTGCCGAAGAAAAGATGTCAGTGCTGAGCTAAAAAGACACCTGTCAAAGCCAAACCCAAATTCCTGCTCAGATGCAACAAAGATCTTGGTGATCTGAGAGAGGCTGAACAGTTGTTGAAGGAGAAGCCAGAAAGAGAAAAGAGCCTGGATAGAAAAGGAAAGGAGAAGGGTTTTGAGGAGGGAGAGGAGAAAATGGTGCAGGAAAGTCTGATGTGACTTTAGAGGAAGAGATCAAACTTTAAAGAGATCAAACTTTAAAGGAATCAAGGAAAGCTAACATAAATATTATAAATAGCAAGGAATAGGGAGAAGGAGCTGACTGGATTTGAAGGGTACAATTTTTTATGGATTTTATTGAACTGCACCTCAAGGTTCTCCCACAGATAAGGCAAAGGAAAGACAAAGAAAATATATCCAGTATTTTCTATTGGGATAATCTGGCTCAAGCATGTTTGCATGTTTTCCCCTACAGAACCCCAGCACAAACCCATTTGTTTCTGCTCCCCAAGTCCTTGGGATGTCACACCAAGAGCACCAGGAAAAATGGAGCAGGGGAGGGAAAGCTCAGTTCTGGCCGCACAGGTAAGGTAAGGTAAGGTAAGGTAAGGAATTCTGCTGGGAGGTTTTGGGACACAAAGCTGTGGATCCATAACTGCAAGGCCAGTGAGGGCCACAGCAGATACTAAAAACTCCTCAGGATACTCAGAACTCCCAGGCTGGATACAAAGGGGGAATTGCTTACCCCTGAGCAGGTTTTTGTGCAATCCACAGTGAGCCTGCCCCAGAAAACACCTCAGCTGGGTGCAAAGCAGCTGCCAGGAGGCTCTTTACCCCTAAAAACACCCCTGGGCTGATCAGGCGGGGTGGAAAGCAAAAAGATCTCTCATCAAATCTCCAAGTCAAGCTCAGGGTGATCCATTTCCTCCCGGGCAGGCAGCAGTTGGGAGGGAGACATCTCAGCTGCTCCTCACATCAGTTCTTGACATTTCTGGAGAAGGGCAAGATGCCAGCTTGAATTTGTGACACCAGACCTAAAGTACCTTTAGGAAATAAGTGGCTACATCTGGAACAACACTCATGTGGAGGAGGTGAGAGGACACACCTTTTATTTTTTTTTTTCTTTTCTCCAAAATGCAATGTTTTCCATCTGTTCTCACTGCTGTTTTCTCTCTACTTGGCTGTGCCACTTAAATAAACAAGGATATTGCAGCCTCTTCGAAGGAGATTCCTTTCCTGCAAAAGCCTTTGGAAAAGAAGGATCCTCTCCATAATGACCCGCTAAATGGCAAACAAACAGGAGCTGAGACCCGGAGCCAGCTGCACGTTGTGTTTTAAAATTTGCTGGTAGGAAGATAAAATCAAAAAAACTGTGAGTCTGCTACGCTCTGCAGGCTCTGGAAATGCCAGGTCTGGATCAATTCTTGGCGACTTTGGTTGCTTGTAAAGGTCCTCAAGCAGGAGAAAGGGAATGTGGCTATCAAACAGTTCAGTGCCTTTTGTCTGAACATGATCCTGATTTCCCCTCGTGTTCTCTCCCTCTTATGAAAGGCTTCATCCAAAAATATCCCTCACCAAAAGACAGGAGAAGTTTCTGTTTCCTCACTGGAAGCCTGTTGCAGCTGGCTGGATTTTTCTTACTCTATGGAAGGATTTCTTTTTGCCCAATTATGTTTTAATACTTCATATAACTCCTCTGGAAGTTAGAGCTGCAAAGGGACTTTTAACGAGGTCAGGGAGTGACAGGAAAAGGGGGAAAATAGGTTCAGCTTGGATATTGGGAAGAAATTCTTCCTTGTGGGGGTGTTGAGGCCCTGGCACAGGGTGCCCAGAGAGCTGTGGCTGCCCCTGGATCCCTGGAAGCGCCCAAGGCCAGGTTGGACACTGGGGCTTGGAGCAAACCTGGGACAGTGGAAGGTGTTTGAGGTCCCTTCCAACCCAAACCATTCCATGATTAGATAATTTCACAATTCTGTGATACCTGGCTCCCTTATTCTTCTCTTATTTGCACCAGTATCTGATTTGCAGAGCTCATCTCTCCCCTCTCCACCCCTCTGAATTCCCCTTTGAGCATCAGGGTCTTCAGGGTTTCTACGCCTCCCCACAGCTGCCACATTTGGAGGTAATCAACTGCTCCTTCTTAATCAAGAGCACAGATTAATCCAAATAAACACGAAATCCAATATTAGAAAAGCTCATACAGCCCTGTTCTCTGGGGAACAGAACAGGCCAGGGGTGAGGAGGGTCAGGATCATCCCCTGTGGCAGGACAGGGGATATTCTCCAGCTCCTCACCACAGCCTTTCCCTGCTCCAGTCCCTCAGGAAAAGCACTGCAGGCACAGGAGATGAAAAGGAGCAGCTCTCCGTGCACTTGACACTGCTCTGACTGCCAGCAGAAACGTGCAGCGCTCAAAAACCCCAGTGAGTCTTTCTTCCTTCCCCAGCTCCTGCCTGCTGGCAGCCCGGCCTTTCATTGGAGCAGGGAAGCTCCAGCCTTTCAACCCAATTCCCACCTCGGGAGTGCACTGGAAAAGCGACAGCACGGACTCAGCCCCGCACTCCTCAATAAAGGCTGAGCTGTGAGGGGTGGGCACACACAGGGCAGCGCCTTCAAAGGGGCTGAGGCCTCGTTTGAGAGGCAGGAAGCCCTGGGAGCACCCTGGAATTAACATTCCACAGAAGCACCGCTCACCTGAATGTCTGGTGGCATCCAGGCTGTCCCAGCTGGGTTTGGGTTTTCAGGGATGTGCCCCAGGGATAAGGGTGTAGGGATTGATGCCTTAAGTTTGAGCTTTCATGTTTTTCAGGTTCTGTGCTGCCCAGGGGTGCAGTTCTGAGCCTCATATTAAGTGTAGAGTGGGCAGACAAAACAGATTCTTTCCCTGCCGGAGATCAAGGACAATGGTTACAAAATTTCAGGCCCAAAAGCACAAACAACGGTGGCTGAAGAGAGGAACGAGAAGGATGAGGCCTCACAACCCAAAGCTGTAATTAGACAATTAAACCTTAATATGCAAATGGACCAAAACTTATAAAAGTGTGAGACCTCGTGACCGGTCAGCCATTTTGTGACATTTTGTGTCCATTTTGTGACCATTTTGGGTCCACCTTGAGTGTAGGCCTGGTCAGGCCCTGTCCTGCCCAAGGTGTCTCCTAAAGGCCTTTCAGTAAATATCTACTTTATTCTCCAGCTCTGTCCAGTCTGTTTCAGGTCAGCCTTCCCAAGGCTCTCTCTCTCAATACCAGGATATTAAGAGAGATGGGGGCACTGGGAGATGTTTAAAGCATTATTTATTGCCTCAGTCTCAAGGAGTGAGAACATCTTCACTGCATATGCCAGGAGTTTGTGGTCAGTGGTCCTCAGTGGTCATAAGATCACAGGTCACAAGGTCTCTTAAAGGTCAATTAGCCAATAAATTATTGCCACACAGAATGTTTTAACTTTCACACCAATCCCTATTAATTTGTCGCAGTGCGTACTCTCTTGACCAATCATCTAATGACCCACAAACTTACAGTACTACACCTTCAAACTTCTTATTACCCTTATAACCACTTCTATCTCTTAAACTTTAAACTCTCAAACTTTCCACTCCCAAGCTCAATGTGTTTCTATCTAAGCTACAAACCCACATTCTCGCTCACGGTCTCTAAATTTGGAAGCTTTTTTCAAGCTCTCAGGTCAAGCCCTGTACTTAACTCTGTTTGGGCTTGCACGCATGAGGTTCTGAGAATCCTCTGTGCCTTGATTTCCCACCTAAGGGGATGCTGCTTCTCCTGGTGCTTCCTGAGCATCCTCGGGCTCAGGGATCTCCTGCCCTTCGGCATCGCCTCAGGAGGTGGGAGAAGCTCCAAGTACCACAAGGAACGATGAACGAGCAGCGAAGGAAGCACAGCTCCCGCAGCTCCCGCAGCTCTCCGCCGCAGCAGCAGCAGACAAGAGATCCCTTAAAACTCAAATAACCCCACAGTTCTCTGCCTTGCCAAACTCCATAACATCAGCAGCGCCTAAGCCAGCAGGACAGCAGCTAAAAATACTCTGCTCCAGCTCATGCCAGGCTCCTGATGCAAGGGCAGAGTCCCCAACATGTGCTCCCTGCAAGTGCTGCAGGGGCACGGCTCTGCCACGGCCCCACAGCCACCAAGAGCCTCAGCCCAAAGTTCTCCATCTCCCTGCCGTCATTCCCAGCTCAGCCCTGCTGGGGTTTCCTGCTCAATGTCTGTGTTTTCAGTGCCAAACCGCTCTGCAGCCACATCCAGCCCCTCTGCAGTCCCTGCAGTTCACAGGCTGTAAATTGGCAATTTCTGATCCAAATGTCAGCGGTGGGAAACGCAGAGCTGGATAACTTTGCATTTTCCAGGGATATGTCCCAACTCGTAATCTCTCACCAAACCTCACTGGCACATTTGGGGTAGAGCAGCATGAAGAAGGGGCTCGGGAGGGGCTTGGAAGAAGAGCAACTGTGTTCATGTTCCCTGCTGTCCTTCTGTGCTCAGTCCCATTTTCTGCAAGAATGAGCAGAGAACCAAAACAAAACGTTTCTACTGTGCTTTTTTAATTTCCTGCTGCATAAAGTGATGTTTTCATAAAATCCCAGACTGGTCTGGGTTGGAACAGACCTTGAACTTCTACCATTCCACCCCCTGCCATGGGCAGGGACACTTTCCACCACCCCAGGTTGTTCCAAGCTGGCCTTGGACACTTCCAGGGATAGAGCAGCCACAGCTTCTCTGTGCCAGGATCTCACCACCCTCACAGGGAAGGATTTCCTCCCAATATCCCATCTAACCATACAGTTTTTCAGTTCAAAGCCATTCTTCATTTTCCAGTCACTACCTGCCCTATTAAAAAATCCCTCTCCAGCTCTCTTGTAGCCCTCCTAGATATTGAAAGGCCACAAGAAGATCATCCCAAAGGCTTCTCTTCTTCCCTTATTCTCAGCCATGTGGGGTTTTCTCTCTTTTCTCACTGCAGCCCTGGTCCAGCTGCCCCTGAGCTGGATTCTCTGTGTTCACAGCACCCACTCAACCCTTGCCAGTGGGTTGTGCACAGACTGTGTCCTGAGCAGTCAAATCCTCTTTATTCAGGACAATCTCAGCCCAGGATCGACCTTAACTCAGTGAGGAAACATCCCACCCTCATCCAAAGCGTATTTGCTGCCGTGACCTGGGCAGGGCTGGCCCCACTCCCTGCTGTGGATGAAGATGTTCCTGTTGCCTGGGAAACCTTTCCTTGGGATCACTGGAATGCATTCCACACCTCTGCCTTGGGATACACCTTGTCTGGGAGAGGAGGAATCTGCAGGAATCAACTCCTGCTCCTCTCACGGGGATAAATCCAACGTAACTCATTGTTACAGAGTCACTTGTGGGCCACCAACAACCAGATCTGCCCCAAAGGAGAAAATCTGGGTCACAGCCAGAGCGTGTGAGCATCTCACTGCTCGGCTGAGGACACCAAACTTAAACCCATTAGGATATTACCTGCAGGTGGAAGAATTGGCTGAGTAGAGATAAAGTAGCTACACTCAAAGGAGATGGGGTTACTCAAGGGCTCAGAGCATTTATTTAGATTAAATATTTGCAAATTGGGATAGTTTTTGGCCTATTTTAAGAATGGATTCAATACTTACAGCAGGAGCAGCAGGTAGGAAAACATCTAAACATCTTAAAAAAATTCTTGTTCCAACCCCCTGCCATGGAATTATGGTTGGGGTGTCAGCCTGATTTTAGAGGACAAAAACCACAAAGAAAAACAGGATATTGCTCTGAGTGTTCTGTTGCTGGCAGCATTTAGACAAGGAAAGCAGCATCATTTCACTGCTTGCTTACCTTCAATCAAAAAAAAACAACACCGGGCTTTAATTTCTCCTGTGGGTGTAGTCAGCTCTTAAGTTAAAATCCAGGCTTTAATATCTTCTCCTCATAATTTAGGTCATGGGCAGGGAAGCAACACGGGGAAACAGAGAGAAAATTCAGGCTTTGCAAGAGATCCTGAAAACCTGCAGCTTGTGCTTGAGGCTCCCAGGGCACCGACTGCAGCCACTGCTCTGCTCAGAAAGCCAAAAAAGAGAGGCTGAAATCCCTGCAGGACTTAAATCCCGAGTTCCAAGGCCTTTGTAGGGTCTGTCTGCAATCCCTGAGGTCAGCAGGGAATGTTCTTCTCCTCCCTCTGAGGGCTCATCCCTCAGGAGAAGATTGAGGAAGCGCCGGAGGTGCTCCACTCCAAACTTCCCTCCCCTGCAAGGGTCAAAAAGGGACAAACAGGGATGCTAGAGGAATCAATGGGATCACTCAGTTCAGGTACAAGGAAAAGCGGAAGAAAAAAGGGTTTAATGGAAGAGAAAATTGTCTTAACAAAAGGCTGGGAGAGCTGGGGGTGCTCATGTGGAGAGGAGAAAACTCCAGGGAGAGCTCAGAGCCCCTTCCAAGACCTAAAGGGGCTCCAGGAGAACTGGAGAGGGACTGGGGACAAGGGATGGAGGGACAGCACACAAGGAATGGCTTTAAGATGAAAGTGTGGAGATTTAGA